>NW_027423003.1:0-302500 GCF_048934315.1 Petromyzon marinus
GGAGAGGCTTGGAGAGAGAGAACAGGGCAGCAGTGGAGAGGCTAGGAGCGTGAGAGAGAACAGGCAAGCAGTGGAGAGGCTAGGAGCGTGAGAGAACAGGCTAGCAGTGGAGAGGCTAAGGAGAGTGAGAGAACAGGCTATCAGTAGAGAGGCTAGGAGCGTGAGAGAGAACAGGCTAGCAGTGGAGAGGCTAGGAGAGAGAGAGAACAGGCTAGCAGTGGAGAGGCTAAGGAGCGTGAGAGAACAGGCTAGCAGTGGAGAGGCTAGAAGAGTGAGAAAGAACAGGCTAGCAGTGGAGAGGCTAGGAGAGTGAGAGAGAACAAGCTAGCAGTGGAGAGGCTAGGAGAGGGTGAGAGAACAGGCTAGCAGTGGAGAGGCTAGGAGAGGGTGAGAGAACAGGCTAGCAGTGGAGAGGCTTGGAGAGAGAGAACAGGGCAGCAGTAGAGAGGCTAGGAGCGTGAGAGAGAACAGGCTAGCAGTGGAGAGGCTAGGAGAGTGAGAGAGAGAACAGGCTAGCAGTGGAGAGGCTAAGGAGCGTGAGAGAACAGGCTAGCAGTGGAGAGGCTAGGAGGGTGAGAGAACTGGCTAGCAGTGGAGAGGCTAGGAGAGTGAGAGAGAACAGGCAGGCAGTGGAGAGGCTAGGAGAGTGAGAGAGAACAGGCTAGCAGTGGAGAGGCTAGGAGGGTGAGAGAACAGGCTAGCAGTGGAGAGGCTAGGAGAGTGAGAGAGAACAGGCTAGCAGTGGAGAGGCTAGGAGGGTGAGAGAACAGGCTAGCAGTGGAGAGGCTAGGAGCGTGAGAGAACAGGCTAGCAGTGGAGAGGCTAGGAGAGTGAGAGAACAGGCTAGCAGTGGAGAGGCTAGGAGGGTGAGAGAACAGGCTAGCAGTGGAGAGGCTAGGAGCGTGAGAGAACAGGCTAGCAGTGGAGAGGCTAGGAGAGAGAGAACAAGCTAGCAGTGGAGAGGCTAGGAGCGTGAGAGAACAGGCTAGCAGTGGAGAGGCCAGGAGGGTGAGAGAACAGGCTAGCAGTGGAGAGGCTAGGAGCGTGAGAGAGAACAGGCTAGCAGTGGAGAGGCTAGGAGAGAGAGAGAGAACAGGCGAGCAGTGGAGAGGCTAGGAGAGTGAGAGAGAACAGGCTAGCAGTGGAGAGGCTAGGAGAGGGTGAGAAAACAGGCTAGCAGTGGAGAGGCTAGGAGAGGGTGAGAGAACAGGCTAGCAGTGGAGAGGCTAGGAGAGTGAGAGAACAGGCTAGCAGTGGAGAGGCTTGGAGAGAGAGAACAGGGCAGCAGTGGAGAGGCTAGGAGCGTGAGAGAGATCAGGCTAGCAGTGGAGAGGCTAGGAGCGTGAGAGAACAGGCTAGCAGTGGAGAGGCTAAGGAGAGTGAGAGAACAGGCTAGCAGTAGAGAGGCTAGGAGTGTGAGAGAGAACAGGCTAGCAGTGGAGAGGCTAGGAGAGTGAGAGAGAACAGGCTAGCAGTGGAGAGGCTAAGGAGCGTGAGAGAACAGGCTAGCAGTGGAGAGGCTAGGAGGGTGAGAGAACTGGCTAGCAGTGGAGAGGCTAGGAGAGTGAGAGAGAACAGGCAGGCAGTGGAGAGGCTAGGAGAGTGAGAGAGAACAGGCTAGCAGTGGAGAGGCTAGGAGGGTGAGAGAACAGGCTAGCAGTGGAGAGGCTAGGAGAGTGAGAGAGAACAGGCTAGCAGTGGAGAGGCTAGGAGGGTGAGAGAACAGGCTAGCAGTGGAGAGGCTAGGAGCGTGAGAGAACAGGCTAGCAGTGGAGAGGCTAGGAGAGTGAGAGAACAGGCTAGCAGTGGAGAGGCTAGGAGGGTGAGAGAACAGGCTAGCAGTGGAGAGGCTAGGAGCGTGAGAGAACAGGCTAGCAGTGGAGAGGCTAGGAGAGAGAGAACAAGCTAGCAGTGGAGAGGCTAGGAGCGTGAGAGAACAGGCTAGCAGTGGAGAGGCCAGGAGGGTGAGAGAACAGGCTAGCAGTGGAGAGGCTAGGAGCGTGAGAGAGAACAGGCGAGCAGTGGAGAGGCTAGGAGAGTGAGAGAGAACAGGCTAGCAGTGGAGAGGCTAGGAGAGGGTGAGAAAACAGGCTAGCAGTGGAGAGGCTAGGAGAGGGTGAGAGAACAGGCTAGCAGTGGAGAGGCTAGGAGAGTGAGAGAACAGGCTAGCAGTGGAGAGGCTTGGAGAGAGAGAACAGGGCAGCAGTGGAGAGGCTAGGAGCGTGAGAGAGAACAGGCTAGCAGTGGAGAGGCTAGGAGCGTGAGAGAACAGGCTAGCAGTGGAGAGGCTAAGGAGAGTGAGAGAACAGGCTAGCAGTGGAGAGGCTTGGAGAGAGAGAACAGGGCAGCAGTGGAGAGGCTAGGAGCGTGAGAGAGAACAGGCTAGCAGTGGAGAGGCTAGGAGCGTGAGAGAACAGGCTAGCAGTGGAGAGGCTAAGGAGAGTGAGAGAACAGGCTAGCAGTAGAGAGGCTAGGAGTGTGAGAGAGAACAGGCTAGCAGTGGAGAGGCTAGGAGAGTGAGAGAGAGAACAGGCTAGCAGTGGAGAGGCTAAGGAGTGTGAAAGAACAGGCTAGCAGTGGAGAGGCTAGGAGAGCGAGACAACAGGCAAGCAGTGGAGAGGCTAGGAGGGTGAGAGAACAGGCTAGCAGTGGAGTGGCTAGGAGCGTGAGAGAACAGGCTAGCAGTAGAGAGGCTAGGAGAGAGAGAATAGGCTAGCAGTGGAGAGGCTAGGAGCGTGAGAGAACAGGCTAGCAGTGGAGAGGCCAGGAGGGTGAGAGAACAGGCTAGCAGTGGAGAGGCTAGGAGCGTGAGAGAGAACAGGCTAGCAGTAGAGAGGCTAGGAGAGAGAGAGAGAACAGGCGAGCAGTGGAGAGGCTAGGAGAGTGAGAGAGAACAGGCTAGCAGTGGAGAGGCTAGGAGAGGGTGAGAGAACAGGCTAGCAGTGGAGAGGCTAGGAGAGGGTGAGAGAACAGGCTAGCAGTGGAGAGGCTAGGAGAGAGAGAACAGGCTAGCAGTGGAGAGGCTAGGAGAGTGAGAGAGAACAGGCTAGCAGTAGAGAGGCTAGGAGAGTGAGAGAACAGGCTAGCAGTGGAGAGGCTTGGAGAGAGAGAACAGGGCAGCAGTGGAGAGGCTAGGAGCGTGAGAGAGAACAGGCAAGCAGTGGAGAGGCTAGGAGCGTGAGAGAACAGGCTAGCAGTGGAGAGGCTAAGGAGAGTGAGAGAACAGGCTATCAGTAGAGAGGCTAGGAGCGTGAGAGAGAACAGGCTAGCAGTGGAGAGGCTAGGAGAGAGAGAGAACAGGCTAGCAGTGGAGAGGCTAAGGAGCGTGAGAGAACAGGCTAGCAGTGGAGAGGCTAGAAGAGTGAGAGAGAACAGGCTAGCAGTGGAGAGGCTAGGAGAGTGAGAGAGAACAAGCTAGCAGTGGAGAGGCTAGGAGAGGGTGAGAGAACAGGCTAGCAGTGGAGAGGCTAGGAGAGGGTGAGAGAACAGGCTAGCAGTGGAGAGGCTAGGAGAGTGAGAGAACAGGCTAGCAGTGGAGCGGCTTGGAGAGAGAGAACAGGGCAGCAGTGGAGAGGCTAGGAGCGTGAGAGAGAACAGGCTAGCAGTGGAGAGGCTAGGAGCGTGAGAGAACAGGCTAGCAGTGGAGAGGCTAGGAGCGTGAGAGAGAACTGGCTAGCAGTGGAGAGGCTAGGAGAGTGAGAGAGAACAGGCAGGCAGTGGAGAGGCTAGGAGAGTGAGAGAGAACAGGCTAGCAGTGGAGAGGCTAGGAGGGTGAGAGAACAGGCTAGCAGTGGAGAGGCTAGGAGAGTGAGAGAGAACAGGCTAGCAGTGGAGAGGCTAGGAGAGTGAGAGAGAACAGGCTAGCAGTGGAGAGGCTAGGAGGGTGAGAGAACAAGCTAGCAGTGGAGAGGCTAGGAGCGTGAGAGAACAGGCTAGCAGTGGAGAGGCTAGGAGGGTGAGAGAACAGGCTAGCAGTGGAGAGGCTAGGAGCGTGAGAGAACAGGCTAGCAGTGGAGAGGCTAAGGAGCGTGAGAGAACAGGCTAGCAGTGTAGAGGCTAGAAGAGTGAGAGAGAACAGGCTAGCAGTGGAGAGGCTAGGAGAGTGAGAGAGAACAGGCTAGCAGTGGAGAGGCTAGGAGAGGGGGTGAGAGAACAGGCTAGCAGTGGAGAGGCTAGGAGAGTGAGAGAACAGGCTAGCAGTGGAGAGGCTTGGAGAGAGAGAACAGGGCAGCAGTGGAGAGGCTAGGAGCGTGAGAGAGAACAGGCTAGCAGTGGAGAGGCTAGGAGCGTGAGAGAACAGGCTAGCAGTGGAGAGGCTAGGAGCGTGAGAGAACAGGCTAGCAGTGGAGAGGCTAGGAGCGTGAGAGAACAGGCTAGCAGTGGAGAGGCTAGGAGAGTGAGAGAACAGGCTAGCAGTGGAGAGGCTAGGAGGGTGAGAGAACAGGCTAGCAGTGGAGAGGCTAGGAGCGTGAGAGAACAGGCTAGCAGTGGAGAGGCTAGGAGAAAGAACAGGCTAGCAGTGGAGAGGCTAGGAGCGTGAGAGCACAGGCTAGCAGTGGAGAGGCCAGGAGGGTGAGAGAACAGGCTAGCAGTGGAGAGGCTAGGAGAGGGTGAGAGAACAGGCTAGCAGTGGAGAGGCTAGGAGAGTGAGAGAACAGGCTAGCAGTGGAGAGGCTTGGAGAGAGAAAACAGGGCAGCAGTGGAGAGGCTAGGAGCGTGAGAGAGAACAGGCTAGCAGTGGAGAGGCTAGGAGCGTGAGAGAACAGGCTAGCAGTGGAGAGGCTAAGGAGAGTGAGAGAACAGGCTAGCAGTAGAGAGGCTAGGAGTGTGAGAGCGAACAGGCTAGCAGTGGAGAGGCTAGGAGAGTGAGAGAGAGAGAACAGGCTAGCAGTGGAGAGGCTAAGGAGTGTGAGAGAACAGGCTAGCAGTGGAGAGGCTAGGAGAGAGACAACAGGCAAGCAGTGGAGAGGCTAGGAGGGTGAGAGAACAGGCTAGCAGTGGAGTGGCTAGGAGCGTGAGAGAACAGGCTAGCAGTAGAGAGGCTAGGAGAGAGAGAATAGGCTAGCAGTGGAGAGGCTAGGAGCGTGAGAGAACAGGCTAACAGTGGAGAGGCCAGGAGGGTGAGAGAACAGGCTAGCAGTGGAGAGGATAGGAGCGTGAGAGAGAACAGGCTAGCAGTGGAGAGGCGAGGAGAGTGAGAGAGAACAGGCAGGCAGTGGAGAGGCTAGGAGAGTGAGAGAGAACAGGCTAGCAGTGGAGAGGCTAGGAGGGTGAGAGAACAGGCTAGCAGTGGAGAGGCTAGGAGAGGGTGAGAGAACAGGCTAGCAGTGGAGAGGCTAGGAGAGTGAGAGAACAAGCTAGCAGTGGAGAGGCTTGGAGAGAGAGAACAGGGCAGCAGTGGAGAGGCTAGGAGCGTGAGAGAACAGGCTAGCAGTAGAGAGGCTAGGAGCGTGAGAGAGAACAGGCTAGCAGTGGAGAGGCTAGGAAGGTGAGAGAACAGGCTAGCAGTGGAGAGGCTAGGAGGGTGAGAGAACAGGCTAGCAGTGGAGAGGCTAGGAGAGTGAGAGAACAGGCTAGCAGTAGAGAGGCTAGGAGGGTGAGAGAACAGGCTAGCAGTGGAGAGGCTAGGAGCGTGAGAGAACAGGCTAGCAGTGGAGAGGCTAGGAGGGTGAGAGAACAGGCTAGCAGTGGAGAGGCTAGGAGCGTGAGAGAACAGGCTAGCAGTGGAGAGGCCAGGAGGGTGAGAGAACAGGCTAGCAGTGGAGAGGCTAGGAGCGTGAGAGAGAACAGGCTAGCAGTGGAGAGGCTAGGAGAGAGAGAGAGCAGGCGAGCAGTGGAGAGGCTAGGAGAGGGAGAGAGAACAGGCTAGCAGTGGAGAGGCTAGGAGAGGGTGAGAGAACAGGCTAGCAGTGGAGAGGCTAGGAGAGGGTGAGAGAACAGGCTAGCAGTGGAGAGGCTAGGAGAGTGAGAGAACAGGCTAGCAGTGGAGAGGCTTGGAGAGAGAGAACAGGGCAGCAGTGGAGAGGCTAGGAGCGTGAGAGAACAGGCTAGCAGTGGAGAGGCTAGGAGAGTGAGAGAGAGAACAGGCTAGCAGTGGAGAGGCTAGGAGCGTGAGAGAGAACAGGCTAGCAGTGGAGAGGCTAGGAGTGTGAGAGAGAACAGGCTAGCAGTGGAGAGGCTAGGAGAGTGAGAGAGAGAACAGGCTAGCAGTGGAGAGGCTAAGGAGTGTGAAAGAACAGGCTAGCAGTGGAGAGGCTAGGAGAGCGAGACAACAGGCAAGCAGTGGAGAGGCTAGGAGGGTGAGAGAACAGGCTAGCAGTGGAGTGGCTAGGAGCGTGAGAGAACAGGCTAGCAGTAGAGAGGCTAGGAGAGAGAGAATAGGCTAGCAGTGGAGAGGCTAGGAGCGTGAGAGAACAGGCTAGCAGTGGAGAGGCCAGGAGGGTGAGAGAACAGGCTAGCAGTGGAGAGGCTAGGAGCGTGAGAGAGAACAGGCTAGCAGTAGAGAGGCTAGGAGAGAGAGAGAGAACAGGCGAGCAGTGGAGAGGCTAGGAGAGTGAGAGAGAACAGGCTAGCAGTGGAGAGGCTAGGAGAGGGTGAGAGAACAGGCTAGCAGTGGAGAGGCTAGGAGAGGGTGAGAGAACAGGCTAGCAGTGGAGAGGCTAGGAGAGAGAGAACAGGCTAGCAGTGGAGAGGCTAGGAGAGTGAGAGAGAACAGGCTAGCAGTAGAGAGGCTAGGAGAGTGAGAGAACAGGCTAGCAGTGGAGAGGCTTGGAGAGAGAGAACAGGGCAGCAGTGGAGAGGCTAGGAGCGTGAGAGAGAACAGGCAAGCAGTGGAGAGGCTAGGAGCGTGAGAGAACAGGCTAGCAGTGGAGAGGCTAAGGAGAGTGAGAGAACAGGCTATCAGTAGAGAGGCTAGGAGCGTGAGAGAGAACAGGCTAGCAGTGGAGAGGCTAGGAGAGAGAGAGAACAGGCTAGCAGTGGAGAGGCTAAGGAGCGTGAGAGAACAGGCTAGCAGTGGAGAGGCTAGAAGAGTGAGAAAGAACAGGCTAGCAGTGGAGAGGCTAGGAGAGTGAGAGAGAACAAGCTAGCAGTGGAGAGGCTAGGAGAGGGTGAGAGAACAGGCTAGCAGTGGAGAGGCTAGGAGAGGGTGAGAGAACAGGCTAGCAGTGGAGAGGCTAGGAGAGTGAGAGAACAGGCTAGCAGTGGAGCGGCTTGGAGAGAGAGAACAGGGCAGCAGTGGAGAGGCTAGGAGCGTGAGAGAGAACAGGCTAGCAGTGGAGAGGCTAGGAGCGTGAGAGAACAGGCTAGCAGTGGAGAGGCTAGGAGCGTGAGAGAGAACTGGCTAGCAGTGGAGAGGCTAGGAGAGTGAGAGAGAACAGGCAGGCAGTGGAGAGGCTAGGAGAGTGAGAGAGAACAGGCTAGCAGTGGAGAGGCTAGGAGGGTGAGAGAACAGGCTAGCAGTGGAGAGGCTAGGAGAGTGAGAGAGAACAGGCTAGCAGTGGAGAGGCTAGGAGAGTGAGAGAGAACAGGCTAGCAGTGGAGAGGCTAGGAGGGTGAGAGAACAGGCTAGCAGTGGAGAGGCTAGGAGCGTGAGAGAACAGGCTAGCAGTGGAGAGGCTAGGAGGGTGAGAGAACAGGCTAGCAGTGGAGAGGCTAGGAGCGTGAGAGAACAGGCTAGCAGTGGAGAGGCTAAGGAGCGTGAGAGAACAGGCTAGCAGTGTAGAGGCTAGAAGAGTGAGAGAGAACAGGCTAGCAGTGGAGAGGCTAGGAGAGTGAGAGAGAACAGGCTAGCAGTGGAGAGGCTAGGAGAGGGGGTGAGAGAACAGGCTAGCAGTGGAGAGGCTAGGAGAGTGAGAGAACAGGCTAGCAGTGGAGAGGCTTGGAGAGAGAGAACAGGGCAGCAGTGGAGAGGCTAGGAGCGTGAGAGAGAACAGGCTAGCAGTGGAGAGGCTAGGAGCGTGAGAGAACAGGCTAGCAGTGGAGAGGCTAGGAGCGTGAGAGAACAGGCTAGCAGTGGAGAGGCTAGGAGCGTGAGAGAACAGGCTAGCAGTGGAGAGGCTAGGAGAGTGAGAGAACAGGCTAGCAGTGGAGAGGCTAGGAGGGTGAGAGAACAGGCTAGCAGTGGAGAGGCTAGGAGCGTGAGAGAACAGGCTAGCAGTGGAGAGGCTAGGAGAAAGAACAGGCTAGCAGTGGAGAGGCTAGGAGCGTGAGAGCACAGGCTAGCAGTGGAGAGGCCAGGAGGGTGAGAGAACAGGCTAGCAGTGGAGAGGCTAGGAGAGGGTGAGAGAACAGGCTAGCAGTGGAGAGGCTAGGAGAGTGAGAGAACAGGCTAGCAGTGGAGAGGCTTGGAGAGAGAAAACAGGGCAGCAGTGGAGAGGCTAGGAGCGTGAGAGAGAACAGGCTAGCAGTGGAGAGGCTAGGAGCGTGAGAGAGAACAGGCTAGCAGTGGAGAGGCTAGGAGCGTGAGAGAACAGGCTAGCAGTGGAGAGGCTAAGGAGAGTGAGAGAACAGGCTAGCAGTAGAGAGGCTAGGAGTGTGAGAGCGAACAGGCTAGCAGTGGAGAGGCTAGGAGAGTGAGAGAGAGAGAACAGGCTAGCAGTGGAGAGGCTAAGGAGTGTGAGAGAACAGGCTAGCAGTGGAGAGGCTAGGAGAGAGACAACAGGCAAGCAGTGGAGAGGCTAGGAGGGTGAGAGAACAGGCTAGCAGTGGAGTGGCTAGGAGCGTGAGAGAACAGGCTAGCAGTAGAGAGGCTAGGAGAGAGAGAATAGGCTAGCAGTGGAGAGGCTAGGAGCGTGAGAGAACAGGCTAACAGTGGAGAGGCCAGGAGGTTGAGAGAACAGGCTAGCAGTGGAGAGGATAGGAGCGTGAGAGAGAACAGGCTAGCAGTGGAGAGGCTAGGAGAGTGAGAGAGAACAGGCAGGCAGTGGAGAGGCTAGGAGAGTGAGAGAGAACAGGCTAGCAGTGGAGAGGCTAGGAGGGTGAGAGAACAGGCTAGCAGTGGAGAGGCTAGGAGAGGGTGAGAGAACAGGCTAGCAGTGGAGAGGCTAGGAGAGTGAGAGAACAAGCTAGCAGTGGAGAGGCTTGGAGAGAGAGAACAGGGCAGCAGTGGAGAGGCTAGGAGCGTGAGAGAACAGGCTAGCAGTAGAGAGGCTAGGAGCGTGAGAGAGAACAGGCTAGCAGTGGAGAGGCTAGGAAGGTGAGAGAACAGGCTAGCAGTGGAGAGGCTAGGAGGGTGAGAGAACAGGCTAGCAGTGGAGAGGCTAGGAGAGTGAGAGAACAGGCTAGCAGTAGAGAGGCTAGGAGGGTGAGAGAACAGGCTAGCAGTGGAGAGGCTAGGAGCGTGAGAGAACAGGCTAGCAGTGGAGAGGCTAGGAGGGTGAGAGAACAGGCTAGCAGTGGAGAGGCTAGGAGCGTGAGAGAACAGGCTAGCAGTGGAGAGGCCAGGAGGGTGAGAGAACAGGCTAGCAGTGGAGAGGCTAGGAGCGTGAGAGAGAACAGGCTAGCAGTGGAGAGGCTAGGAGAGAGAGAGAGCAGGCGAGCAGTGGAGAGGCTAGGAGAGGGAGAGAGAACAGGCTAGCAGTGGAGAGGCTAGGAGAGGGTGAGAGAACAGGCTAGCAGTGGAGAGGCTAGGAGAGTGAGAGAACAGGCTAGCAGTGGAGAGGCTTGGAGAGAGAGAACAGGGCAGCAGTGGAGAGGCTAGGAGCGTGAGAGAGAACAGGCTAGCAGTGGAGAGGCTAGGAGCGTGAGAGAACAGGCTAGCAGTGGAGAGGCTAGGAGAGTGAGAGAGAGAACAGGCTAGCAGTGGAGAGGCTAAGGAGTGTGAGAGAGAGAACAGGCTAGCAGTGGAGAGGCTAAGGAGTGTGAGAGAACAGGCTAGCAGTGGAGAGGCTAGGAGAGTGAGAGAGAACAGGCTAGCAGTGGAGAGGCTAAGGAGGGTGAGAGAATAGGCTAGCAGTGGAGTGGCTAGGAGCGTGAGAGAACAGGCTAGCAGTAGAGAGGCTAGGAGAGAGAGAATAGGCTAGCAGTGGAGAGGCTAGGAGCGTGAGAGAACAGGCTAGCAGTGGAGAGGCTAGGAGAGTGAGAGAGAACAGGCTAGCAGTGGAGAGGATAAGGAGGGTGAGAGAATAGGCTAGCAGTGGAGTGGCTAGGAGCGTGAGAGAACAGGCTAGCAGTAGAGAGGCTAGGAGAGAGAGAATAGGCTAGCAGTGGAGAGGCCACGAGGGTGAGAGCACAGGCTAGCAGTGGAGAGGCTAGGAGCGTGAGAGAGAACAGGCTAGCAGTGGAGAGGCTAGGAGAGAGAGAACAGGCGAGCAGTGGAGAGGCTAGGAGAGAGAGAACAGGCGAGCAGTGGAGAGGCTAGGAGAGTGAGAGAGAACAGGCTAGCAGTGGAGAGGCTAGGAGAGGGTGAGAGAACAGGCTAGCAGTGGAGAGGCTAGGAGAGTGAGAGAACAGGCTAGCAGTGGAGAGGCTTGGAGAGAGAGAACAGGGCAGCAGTGGAGAGGCTAGGACCGTGAGAGAGAACAGGCTAGCAGTGGAGAGGCTAGGAGAGTGAGAGAGAGAACAGGCTAGCAGTGGAGAGGCTAAGGAGCGTGAGAGAACAGGCTAGCAGTGGAGAGGCTAGGAGAATGAGAGAGAACAGGCTAGCAGTGGAGAGGCTAGGAGAGTGAGAGAGAACAGGCTAGCAGTGGAGAGGCTAGGAGAGAGAGAACAGACTAGCAGTGGAGAGGCTAGGAGAGTGAGAGAACAGGCTAGCAGTGGAGAGGCTAGGAGAGTGAGAGAACAGGCTAGCAGTGGAGAGGCTAGGAGCGTGAGAGAACAGGCTAGCAGTAGAGAGGCTAGGAGCGTGAGAGAGAACAGGCTAGCAGTGGAGAGGCTAGGAGGGTGAGAGAACAGGTTAGCAGTGGAGAGGCTAGGAGCGTGAGAGAGAACAGGCTAGCAGTGGAGAGGCTAGGAGAGTGAGAGAGAACAGGCAGGCAGTGGAGAGGCTAGGAGAGTGAGAGAGAACAGGCTAGCAGTGGAGAGGCAAGGAGGGTGAGAGAACAGGCTAGCAGTGGAGAGGCTAGGAGGGTGAGAGAACAGGCTAGCAGTGGAGAGGCTAGGAGCATGAGAGAGAACAGGCTAGCAGTGGAGAGGCTAGGAGAGTGAGAGAACAGGCAGGCAGTGGAGAGGCTAGGAGAGTGAGAGAGAACAGGCTAGCAGTGGAGAGGCTAGGAGGGTGAGAGAACAGGCTAGCAGTGGAGAGGCTAGGAGAGTGAGAGAACAGGCTAGCAGTGGAGAGGCTAGGAGGGTGAGAGAACAGGCTAGCAGTGGAGAGGCGAGGAGCGTGAGAGAACAGGCTAGCAGTGGAGAGGCTAGGAGAGAGAGAACAGGCTAGCAGTGGAGAGGCTAGGAGCGTGAGAGAACAGGCTAGTAGTGGAGAGGCCAGGAGGGTGAGAGAACAGGCTAGCAGTGGAGAGGCTTGGAGAGAGAGAACAGGGCAGCAGTGGAGAGGCTAGGAGCGTGAGAGAACAGGCTAGCAGTGGAGAGGCTAAGGAGAGTGAGAGAACAGGCTAGCAGTAGAGAGGCTAGGAGCATGAGAGAGAACAGGCTAGCAGTGGAGAGGCTAGGAGAGTGAGAGAGAGAACAGGCTAGCAGTGGAGAGGCTAAGGAGCGTGAGAGAACAGGCTAGCAGTGGAGAGGCTAGGAGCGTGAGAGAACAGGATAGCAGTAGAGAGGCTAGGAGGGTGAGAGAGAACAGGCTAGCCGTGGAGAGGCTATGAGAGTGAGAGAACAGGCTAGCAGTGGAGAGGCTAGGAGAGTGAGAGAGAACAGGCTAGCAGTGGAGAGGCTAGGAGAGAACAGGCTAGCAGTGGAGAGGCTAGGAGAGTGAGAGAACAGGCTAGCAGTGGAGAGGCTAGGAGAGTGAGAGAACAGGCTAGCAGTGGAGAGGCTAGGAGCGTGAGAGAACAGGCTAGCAGTAGAGAGGCTAGGAGGGTGAGAGAACAGGCTAGCAGTGGAGAGGCTAGGAGAGTGAGAGAGAACAGGCTAGCAGTGGAGAGGCTAGGAGCGTGAGAGAACAGGCTAGCAGTGGAGAGGCTAGGAGAGGGGGTGAGAGAACAGGCTAGCAGTGGAGAGGCTAGGAGAGTGAGAGAACAGGCTAGCAGTGGAGAGGCTTGGAGAGAGAGAACAGGGCAGCAGTGGAGAGGCTAGGAGCGTGAGAGAGAACAGGCTAGCAGTGGAGAGGCTAGGAGCGTGAGAGAACAGGCTAGCAGTGGAGAGGCTAGGAGCGTGAGAGAACAGGCTAGCAGTGGAGAGGCTAGGAGGGTGAGAGAACAGGCTAGCAGTGGAGAGGCTAGGAGGGTGAGAGAACAGGCTAGCAGTGGAGAGGCTAGGAGCGTGAGAGAACAGGCTAGCAGTGGAGAGGCTAGGAGCGTGAGAGAGAACAGGCTAGCAGTGGAGAGGCTAGGAGGGTGAGAGAACAGGCTAGCAGTGGAGAGGCTAGGAGCGTGAGAGAACAGGCTAGCAGTGGAGAGGCTAGGAGAGAGAACAGGCTAGCAGTGGAGAGGCTAGGAGCGTGAGAGCACAGGCTAGCAGTGGAGAGGCCAGGAGGGTGAGAGAACAGGCTAGCAGTGGAGAGGCTAGGAGAGGGTGAGAGAACAGGCTAGCAGTGGAGAGGCTAGGAGAGTGAGAGAACAGGCTAGCAGTGGAGAGGCTTGGAGAGAGAAAACAGGCTAGCAGTGGAGAGGCTAGGAGCGTGAGAGAGAACAGGCTAGCAGTGGAGAGGCTAAGGAGAGTGAGAGAACAGGCTAGCAGTAGAGAGGCTAGGAGTGTGAGAGCGAACAGGCTAGCAGTGGAGAGGCTAAGGAGTGTGAGAGAACAGGCTAGCAGTGGAGAGGCTAGGAGAGAGACAACAGGCAAGCAGTGGAGAGGCTAGGAGGGTGAGAGAACAGGCTAGCAGTGGAGTGGCTAGGAGCGTGAGAGAACAGGCTAGCAGTAGAGAGGCTAGGAGAGAGAGAATAAGCTAGCAGTGGAGAGGCTAGGAGCGTGAGAGAACAGGCTAACAGTGGAGAGGCCAGGAGGGTGAGAGAACAGGCTAGCAGTGGAGAGGCTAGGAGCGTGAGAGAGAACAGGCTAGCAGTGGAGAGGCTAGGAGCGTGAGAGAACAGGCTAGCAGTGGAGAGGCTAGGAGAGAGAGAACAGGCTAGCAGTGGAGAGGCTAGGAGCGTGAGAGAACAGGCTAGCAGTGGAGAGGCTAGGAGCGTGAGAGAACAGGCTAGCAGTAGAGAGGCTAGGAGGGTGAGAGAGAACAGGCTAGCAGTGGAGAGGCTAGGAGAGTGAGAGAGAACAGGCTAGCAGTGGAGAGGCTAGGAGCGTGAGAGAGAACAGGCTAGCAGTGGAGAGGCTAGGAGAGTGAGAGAGAACAGGCAGGCAGTGGAGAGGCTAGGAGAGTGAGAGAGAACAGGCTAGCAGTGGAGAGGCTAGGAGGGTGAGAGAACAGGCTAGCAGTGGAGAGGCTAGGAGAGGGTGAGAGAACAGGCTAGCAGTGGAGAGGCTAGGAGAGTGAGAGAACAGGCTAGCAGTGGAGAGGCTAGGAGGGTGAGAGAACAGGCTAGCAGTGGAGAGGCTAGGAGCGTGAGAGAACAGGCTAGCAGTGGAGAGGCCAGGAGGGTGAGAGAACAGGCTAGCAGTGGAGAGGCTAGGAGCGTGAGAGAGAACAGGCTAGCAGTGGAGAGGCTAGGAGAGTGAGAGAACAGGCTAGCAGTGGAGAGGCTTGGAGAGAGAGAACAGGGCAGCAGTGGAGAGGCTAGGAGCGTGAGAGAGAACAGGCTAGCAGTGGAGAGGCTAGGAGAGTGAGAGAGAGAACAGGCTAGCAGTGGAGAGGCTAGGAGAGTGAGAGAGAGAACAGGCTAGCAGTGGAGAGGCTAAGGAGTGTGAGAGAGAGAACAGGCTAGCAGTGGAGAGGCTAAGGAGTGTGAGAGAGAGAACAGGCTAGCAGTGGAGAGGCTAAGGAGTGTGAGAGAGAACAGGCTAGCAGTGGAGAGGCTAAGGAGGGTGAGAGAATAGGCTAGCAGTGGAGTGGCTAGGAGCGTGAGAGAACAGGCTAGCAGTAGAGAGGCTAGGAGAGAGAGAATAGGCTAGCAGTGGAGAGGCTAGGAGCGTGAGAGAACAGGCTAGCAGTGGAGAGGCCAGGAGGGTGAGAGCACAGGCTAGCAGTGGAGAGGCTAGGAGCGTGAGAGAGAACAGGCTAGCAGTGGAGAGGCTAGGAGAGAGAGAACAGGCGAGCAGTGGAGAGGCTAGGAGAGTGAGAGAGAACAGGCTAGCAGTGGAGAGGCTAGGAGAGGGTGAGAGAACAGGCTAGCAGTGGAGAGGCTAGGAGAGGGTGAGAGAACAGGCTAGCAGTGGAGAGGCTAGGAGAGTGAGAGAACAGGCTAGCAGTGGAGAGGCTTGGAGAGAGAGAACAGGGCAGCAGTGGAGAGGCTAGGACCGTGAGAGAGAACAGGCTAGCAGTGGAGAGGCTAAGGAGCGTGAGAGAACAGGCTAGCAGTGGAGAGGCTAGGAGAATGAGAGAGAACAGGCTAGCAGTGGAGAGGCTAGGAGAGTGAGAGAGAACAGGCTAGCAGTGGAGAGGCTAGGAGAGAGAGAACAGACTAGCAGTGGAGAGGCTAGGAGAGTGAGAGAACAGGCTAGCAGTGGAGAGGCTAGGAGAGTGAGAGAACAGGCTAGCAGTGGAGAGGCTAGGAGCGTGAGAGAACAGGCTAGCAGTAGAGAGGCTAGGAGCGTGAGAGAGAACAGGCTAGCAGTGGAGAGGCTAGGAGGGTGAGAGAACAGGCTAGCAGTGGAGAGGCTAGGAGCGTGAGAGAGAACAGGCTAGCAGTGGAGAGGCTAGGAGAGTGAGAGAGAACAGGCAGGCAGTGGAGAGGCTAGGAGAGTGAGAGAGAACAGGCTAGCAGTGGAGAGGCTAGGAGGGTGAGAGAACAGGCTAGCAGTGGAGAGGCTAGGAGGGTGAGAGAACAGGCTAGCAGTGGAGAGGCTAGGAGCATGAGAGAGAACAGGCTAGCAGTGGAGAGGCTAGGAGGGTGAGAGAACAGGCTAGCAGTGGAGAGGCTAGGAGGGTGAGAGAACAGGCTAGCAGTGGAGAGGCTAGGAGGGTGAGAGAACAGGCTAGCAGTGGAGAGGCTAGGAGAGTGAGAGAGAACAGGCTAGCAGTGGAGAGGCTAGGAGGGTGAGAGAACAGGCTAGCAGTGGAGAGGCTAGGAGAGTGAGAGAACAGGCTAGCAGTGGAGAGGCTAGGAGGGTGAGAGAACAGGCTAGCAGTGGAGAGGCGAGGAGCGTGAGAGAACAGGCTAGCAGTGGAGAGGCTAGGAGAGAGAGAACAGGCTAGCAGTGGAGAGGCTAGGAGCGTGAGAGAACAGGCTAGTAGTGGAGAGGCCAGGAGGGTGAGAGAACAGGCTAGCAGTGGAGAGGCTAGGAGAGAGAGAACAGGCTAGCAGTGGAGAGGCTAGGAGAGTGAGAGAACAGGCTAGCAGTGGAGAGGCTAGGAGAGTGAGAGAACAGGCTAGCAGTGGAGAGGCTAGGAGCGTGAGAGAACAGGCTAGCAGTAGAGAGGCTAGGAGCGTGAGAGAGAACAGGCTAGCAGTGGAGAGGCTAGGAGGGTGAGAGAACTGGCTAGCAGTGGAGAGGCTAGGAGAGTGAGAGAGAACAGGCAGGCAGTGGAGAGGCTAGGAGAGTGAGAGAGAACAGGCTAGCAGTGGAGAGGATAGGAGGGTGAGAGAACAGGCTAGCAGTGGAGAGGCTAGGAGAGTGAGAGAGAACAGGCTAGCAGTGGAGAGGCTAGGAGGGTGAGAGAACAGGCTAGCAGTGGAGAGGCTAGGAGCGTGAGAGAACAGGCTAGCAGTGGAGAGGCTAGGAGAGTGAGAGAACAGGCTAGCAGTGGAGAGGCTAGGAGGGTGAGAGAACAGGCTAGCAGTGGAGAGGCTAGGAGCGTGAGAGAACAGGCTAGCAGTGGAGAGGCTAGGAGAGAGAGAACAAGCTAGCAGTGGAGAGGCTAGGAGCGTGAGAGAACAGGCTAGCAGTGGAGAGGCCAGGAGGGTGAGAGAACAGGCTAGCAGTGGAGAGGCTAGGAGCGTGAGAGAGAACAGGCTAGCAGTGGAGAGGCTAGGAGAGAGAGAGAGAACAGGCGAGCAGTGGAGAGGCTAGGAGAGTGAGAGAGAACAGGCTAGCAGTGGAGAGGCTAGGAGAGGGTGAGAGAACAGGCTAGCAGTGGAGAGGCTAGGAGAGTGAGAGAACAGGCTAGCAGTGGAGAGGCTTGGAGAGAGAGAACAGGGCAGCAGTGGAGAGGCTAGGAGCGTGAGAGAACAGGCTAGCAGTGGAGAGGCTAAGGAGAGTGAGAGAACAGGCTAGCAGTAGAGAGGCTAGGAGTGTGAGAGAGAACAGGCTAGCAGTGGAGAGGCTAGGAGAGTGAGAGAGAGAACAGGCTAGCAGTGGAGAGGCTAAGGAGTGTGAAAGAACAGGCTAGCAGTGGAGAGGCTAGGAGAGCGAGACAACAGGCAAGCAGTGGAGAGGCTAGGAGGGTGAGAGAACAGGCTAGCAGTGGAGTGGCTAGGAGCGTGAGAGAACAGGCTAGCAGTAGAGAGGCTAGGAGAGAGAGAATAGGCTAGCAGTGGAGAGGCTAGGAGCGTGAGAGAACAGGCTAGCAGTGGAGAGGCTAGGAGCCTGAGAGAGAACAGGCTAGCAGTAGAGAGGCTAGGAGAGAGAGAACAAGCTAGCAGTGGAGAGGCTAGGAGAGGGTGAGAGAACAGGCTAGCAGTGGAGAGGCTAGGAGAGGGTGAGAGAACAGGCTAGCAGTAGAGAGGCTAGGAGAGTGAGAGAACAGGCTAGCAGTGGAGAGGCTTGGAGAGAGAGAACAGAGCAGCAGTGGAGAGGCTAGGAGCGTGAGAGAGAACAGGCTAGCAGTGGAGAGGCTAGGAGCGTGAGAGAACAGGCTAGCAGTGGAGAGGCTAGGAGCGTGAGAGAACAGGCTAGCAGTGGAGAGGCTAAGGAGAGTGAGAGAACAGGCTATCAGAGAGGCTAGGAGCGTGAGAGAGAACAGGCTAGCAGTGGAGAGGCTAGGAGAGTGAGAGAGAACAGGCTAGCAGTGGAGAGGCTAAGGAGCGTGAGAGAACAGGCTAGCAGTGGAGAGGCTAGAAGAGTGAGAAAGAACAGGCTAGCAGTGGAGAGGCTAGGAGAGTGAGAGAGAACAGGCTAGCAGTGGAGAGGCTAGGAGAGGGTGAGAGAACAGGCTAGCAGTGGAGAGGCTAGGAGAGGGTGAGAGAACAGGCTAGCAGTGGAGAGGCTAGGAGAGTGAGAGAACAGGCTAGCAGTGGAGCGGCTTGGAGAGAGAGAACAGGGCAGCAGTGGAGAGGCTAGGAGCGTGAGAGAGAACAGGCTAGCAGTGGAGAGGCTAGGAGCGTGAGAGAACAGGCTAGCAGTGGAGAGGCTAGGAGCGTGAGAGAGAACTGGCTAGCAGTGGAGAGGCTAGGAGAGTGAGAGAGAACAGGCAGGCAGTGGAGAGGCTAGGAGAGTGAGAGAGAACAGGCTAGCAGTGGAGAGGCTAGGAGGGTGAGAGAACAGGCTAGCAGTGGAGAGGCTAGGAGAGTGAGAGAGAACAGGCTAGCAGTGGAGAGGCTAGGAGGGTGAGAGAACAGGCTAGCAGTGGAGAGGCTAGGAGGGTGAGAGAACAGGCTAGCAGTGGAGAGGCTAGGAGCGTGAGAGAACAGGCTAGCAGTGGAGAGGCTAGGAGGGTGAGAGAACAGGCTAGCAGTGGAGAGGCTAGGAGCGTGAGAGAACAGGCTAGCAGTGGAGAGGCTAAGGAGCGTGAGAGAACAGGCTAGCAGTGTAGAGGCTAGAAGAGTGAGAGAGAACAGGCTAGCAGTGGAGAGGCTAGGAGAGTGAGAGAGAACAGGCTAGCAGTGGAGAGGCTAGGAGAGGGGGTGAGAGAACAGGCTAGCAGTGGAGAGGCTAGGAGAGTGAGAGAGAACAGGCTAGCAGTGGAGAGGCTTGGAGAGAGAGAACAGGGCAGCAGTGGAGAGGCTAGGAGCGTGAGAGAGAACAGGCTAGCAGTGGAGAGGCTAGGAGCGTGAGAGAACAGGCTAGCAGTGGAGAGGCTAGGAGGGTGAGAGAACAGGCTAGCAGTGGAGAGGCTAGGAGCGTGAGAGAACAGGCTAGCAGTGGAGAGGCTAGGAGAGAGAACAGGCTAGCAGTGGAGAGGCTAGGAGCGTGAGAGCACAGGCTAGCAGTGGAGAGGCCAGGAGGGTGAGAGCACAGGCTAGCAGTGGAGAGGCTAGGAGAGTGAGAGAACAGGCTAGCAGTGGAGAGGCTTGGAGAGAGAAAACAGGGCAGCAGTGGAGAGGCTAGGAGCGTGAGAGAGAACAGGCTAGCAGTGGAGAGGCTAGAAGAGTGAGAGAGAACAGGCTAGCAGTGGAGAGGCTAGGAGAGTGAGAGAGAACAGGCTAGCAGTGGAGAGGCTAGGAGAGGGGGTGAGAGAACAGGCTAGCAGTGGAGAGGCTAGGAGAGTGAGAGAACAGGCTAGCAGTGGAGAGGCTTGGAGAGAGAGAACAGGGCAGCAGTGGAGAGGCTAGGAGCGTGAGAGAGAACAGGCTAGCAGTGGAGAGGCTAGGAGCGTGAGAGAACAGGCTAGCAGTGGAGAGGCTAGGAGGGCGAGAGAACAGGCTAGCAGTGGAGAGGCTAGGAGCGTGAGAGAACAGGCTAGCAGTGGAGAGGCTAGGAGAGAGAACAGGCTAGCAGTGGAGAGGCTAGGAGCGTGAGAGCACAGGCTAGCAGTGGAGAGGCCAGGAGGGTGAGAGAACAGGCTAGCAGTGGAGAGGCTAGGAGAGGGTGAGAGAACAGGCTAGCAGTGGAGAGGCTAGGAGAGTGAGAGAACAGGCTAGCAGTGGAGAGGCTTGGAGAGAGAAAACAGGGCAGCAGTGGAGAGGCTAGGAGCGTGAGAGAGAACAGGCTAGCAGTGGAGAGGCTAGGAGCGTGAGAGAACAGGCTAGCAGTGGAGAGGCTAAGGAGAGTGAGAGAACAGGCTAGCAGTAGAGAGGCTAGGAGTGTGAGAGCGAACAGGCTAGCAGTGGAGAGGCTAGGAGAGTGAGAGAGAGAGAACAGGCTAGCAGTGGAGAGGCTAAGGAGTGTGAGAGAACAGGCTAGCAGTGGAGAGGCTAGGAGAGAGACAACAGGCAAGCAGTGGAGAGGCTAGGAGGGTGAGAGAACAGGCTAGCAGTGGAGTGGCTAGGAGCGTGAGAGAACAGGCTAGCAGTAGAGAGGCTAGGAGAGAGAGAATAGGCTAGCAGTGGAGAGGCTAGGAGCGTGAGAGAACAGGCTAACAGTGGAGAGGCCAGGAGGGTGAGAGCACAGGCTAGCAGTGGAGAGGCTAGGAGCGTGAGAGAGAACAGGCTAGCAGTGGAGAGGCTAGGAGAGAGAGAGAGAGAACAGGCGAGCAGTGGAGAGGCTAGGAGAGTGAGAGAGAACAGGCTAGCAGTGGAGAGGCTAGGAGAGGGTGAGAGAACAGGCTAGCAGTGGAGAGGCTAGGAGAGGGTGAGAGAACAGGCTAGCAGTGGAGAGGCTAGGAGAGTGAGAGAACAGGCTAGCAGTGGAGAGGCTTGGAGAGAGAGAACAGGGCAGCAGTGGAGAGGCTAGGAGCGTGAGAGAGAACAGGCTAGCAGTGGAGAGGCTAGGAGCGTGAGAGAACAGGCTAGCAGTGGAGAGGCTAAGGAGAGTGAGAGAACAGGCTAGCAGTAGAGAGGCTAGGAGCGTGAGAGAGAACAGGCTAGCAGTGGAGAGGCTAGGAGAGTGAGAGAGAGAACAGGCTAGCAGTGGAGAGGCTAAGGAGCGTGAGAGAACAGGCTAGCAGTGGAGAGGCTAGAAGAGTGAGAGAGAACAGGCTAGCAGTGGAGAGGCTAGGAGAGTGAGAGAGAACAGGCTAGCAGTGGAGAGGCTAGGAGAGGGTGAGAGAACAGGCTAGCAGTGGAGAGGCTAGGAGAGGGTGAGAGAACAGGCTAGCAGTGGAGAGGCTAGGAGAGTGAGAGAACAGGCTAGCAGTGGAGAGGCTAGGAGCGTGAGAGAACAGGCTAGCAGTGGAGAGGCTAAGGAGAGTGAGAGAACAGGCTAGCAGTAGAGAGGCTAGGAGCGTGAGAGAGAACAGGCTAGCAGTGGAGAGGCTAGGAGAGGGTGAGAGAATAGGCCTCGTCGCCGAGCGCAGTCTATCGCCTAAGCTCGACCGGAACAGCCGACCTCGCCTTTTACCGGTATCCACTCACCTCTTCTTTACGCTGCCCGATGGGGCTTGGGGGGGGGGGAAAGGCTCGCCCTGAACTCCACCCTGCGAACCTCACGCGGAATGTTGAGGACGGCTGAGGCCGCCTGAACTTCGTGCCGACGTTCCTGAATGACTCCGCAGAATTTTTTTGCTCCGCTCCCACTCCCTTATATGGCAACAAAAACCCGTTAGTACCCGGATCATCTGACGTCATCCTGCGCATCCAATCGAACGCCCCCGGCCGTTGGGGGGTGGTGGGGGGGGAGACTCGTCATCCCCCCCACCCGCGCCGCCGCCCCCCTCCCGCTGTTTACCCAGTGACAAATCGCTGCCCGTGGCGCTAACGGTGATTGGCTGGGACTGTTGCCGGGGGCTGCAGAGGCGCCGGGGGGTGTCTGAGAGGAGGCAGAAGCTGTGAGGTGACGTCATCGGTTGGGCCCAATCAAAGGTAGACGAGAAGCGACGGCGGTGATTGGCTGGGACTGTTGCCGGGGGCTGCAGAGGCGCCGGTAGGTGTCTGGTGGTGGATGACGCGTTGTGTGCGGGAGACACGCCATATATTAATTCTAGATTTGCATATATTAGAGCATGTGTTTGCGTGTTCATCACAAGTGCGTGCGGTTAATGCAGCAGAGTTGATTCCTCGCAAAAAAAGGGGTTTTTTTATTGCCAGACAGGGTAAAACTTAATTCTTATTTTTTTAGTTCTTTCGGTAAAGTCACGTAGGTATAAAATAAATCAGAATTTTAACCAGAGTATAGATTCCTGCATTCACGAAAGCTTCAAATCAACATTAATTCTTATTTTCTTCCAAACAGTGACCTCTGTCTTCGTAACAGACAGAAGCAATTCGAGGCTGTAACCTCTGTCTCGGTGCCATGATGCTTAAGTGAACCGAGGCTGTGTGAAAACAGCGACCTCTGTTCCAGTAACCTCTGTCTTCGTAATAGACAGAAGCAACTCGAGGCTGTAACCTCTGTCTCGGTGCCATGATTCTTAAGTGACCCGAGGCTGTGTGAAAACAGCGACCTCTGTTTCAGTAACCTCTGTCTTCGTAACAGACAGAAGCAACTCGAGGCTGTAACCTCTGTCTCGGTGCCATGATGCTTAAGTGACCCGAGGCTGTGTGAAAACAGCGACCTCTGTTTCAGAGAGGAGCGGTGGCGCAGCGGTTAGCGGCCTCGCCGAGTTCGATTCCCGCACACGGTCAGCAAACGCGAGTGACGATTATCCGAACTGGTCCTGGGCCTCCCCTAGGTCGACTCAGCCTCAAATTGAGTAGCCGATGCGGCGTCTAATCAAAGCCGCTACTTAAAACATTTTTTTGTTAAATTGTCTTTGCATTTTATTTTAGCGGTACAATGTTGTGATGCGTTTGATAATAAATTCGGTTTACTCGGGGAGACAAAGACAGCCGGGCGTGGTGCTGGCCGCCCACCCCTTTCCGTGTACCGTTCCGGCATTCAAGAGGCGCTGCTCGCTGAACAGCACTTGCCCCAGAAGTCCGCCACAGGCTACAACAACAACACCACCGGTATGGGGGGGTCTTTTGTCTTTGGTGGCTGTGTCAGTTGTGAAAACAGCGACCTCTGTATCCCGGTGTGGGGGTGGGGGGGTTTGTAACAGACAGATGGAACTAAAGAGGCGTTGCAACGTCACGTGATTTCCCGACACTTTTGATATCGCCAGAGTTCATTACCCCGCCAACATCGCAGCAGCAGCAGCGGTGTTACTACAACCTCAGGGTTATAACTACAGCAGCAGTGTTGTTACTACTACAACCTCAGAGTTATAACTACAGCAGCAGTGTTGTTACTACTACAACCTCAGGGTTAAAACTACAGCAGCAGTGTTGTTGCTACTACAACCTCAGGGTTACAACTACAGCGGTGTTGTTACTACTACAACCTCATGGTTATAACTACAGCGGTGTTGTTACTACTACAACCTCAGGGTTACTACTACAGCAGCGGTGTTGTTACTACTACAACCTCAGGGTTATAACTACAGCGGTGTTGTTACTACTACAACCTCAGGGTTACAACTACAGCAAGCGGCGTTGTTACTGCGGTGTTGTTGCTACTACAACCTCAGGGTTATAACTACAGCGGTGTTGTTACTACTACAACCTCAGGGTTACAGCTACAGCAAGCGGTGTTGTTACTACTACAACCTCAGGGTTACAACTACAGCAAGCGGCGTTGTTACTACTACAACCTCAGGGTTACAACTACAGCAAGCGGCGTTGTTACTACTACAACCTCAGGGTTACAACTACAGCAAGCGGCGTTACAACTTCTTCCTTGGGAACGCGAGCAGCCAAGTGAAGGTTCGTGCCCGCGTCGCCGACTTGAACACGGCCCACGACTTCCCGCCACTTGCAGCACACACACACACGTACACACACACACGGCACACACACGGTGAGATTCACAAGCAACACACTCTCTCACGCTGTGTGAACATGCGGTGCTGGATAACGCGCGCGGCATCCACACGCGGGTTGTTGTTGTTGTCACAAGGTTGTGTTGTTCCACACGCGGGTTGTTGTTGTTGCCACAAGGTTGTGTTGTTCCACACGCGGGTTGTTGTTGTTGCCACAAAGTTGTGTTGTTCCACACGCGGGTTGTTGTTGTTGCCACAAGGTTGTGTTGTTACACACGCGGGTTGTTGCCGCAAGGTTGTGTTGTTCCACACGCGGGTTGTTGTTGTTGCCACAAGGTTGTGTTGTTCCACACGCGGGTTGTTGTTGCCGCAAGGTTGTGTTGTTCCACACGCGGGTTGTTGTTGTTGTTGCCACAAGGTTGTGTTGTTCCACACGCGGGTTGTTGTTGCCGCAAGGTTGTGTTGTTCCACACGCGGGTTGTTGTTGTTGTTGCCACAAGGTTGTGTTGTTACACACGCGCTGTTTTACAACAGACGGTATTCACGCAAACAGCCAAACTCGCCACGTTTGTATCCTGTAACAGTACTTGAGACTCGGTTCGAAGCATTCGTGACTTGCAGGAATTACTCTTTGCGTGTTTTTTTCGGTAAAGTCACGTACGAATAAGAAATAAATTAATGAAATGACGTGATAGCGTAGGACGTTTCGGCCGCAACACAAGCGGCCATCATCAGGTACAGAAGAGCTAAATTTGAACGCGACTCCCACTGTGTGCTGCCTCTGTGCTGGTCCGCTCTGCTTGAATGTCTGTGTGTGTGTGCGGTCTGTGTTTTGAAGTTCATACTTAACTTGCACTTTAGCAATCTTTGAAATAGCGTAATCAATCAGACTATGCGTTGATTGTGTTTTGACCGACCGTCTGCGTTGCTTTATATGGTTTCCAAATTTTGCTAAACCTTGTCTGTTTTGGTATGCTTCCCCCAGTATTCACACACTACACACACAGTACTCACACACTACACACACAGTACTCACACACTACACACACAGTACTCACACACTACACACAGTACTCACACACTACACACACAGTACACATACACTACACACACAGTATTCACACACTACACACAGTACTCACACACTACACACAGTACACATACACTACACACACAGTATTCACACACTACACACAGTATTCACACACTACACACACAGTACACGCACACTACACACACAGTACACGCACACTACACACACAGTATTCACACAATACACACACAGTATTCACACACTACACACACAGTACTCACACACTACACACAGTACTCACACACTACACACACAGTACTCACACACTACACACACAGTACTCACACACTACACACACAGTATTCACACACTACACACACAGTACTCACACACTACACACACAGTACTCACACTACACACAGTATTCACACACTACACACACAGTACTCACACACTACACACAGTACTCACACACTACACACACAGTACACATACACTACACACACAGTATTCACACACTACACACAGTACTCACACACTACACACAGTACACATACACTACACACACAGTATTCACACACTACACACAGTATTCACACACTACACACACAGTACACGCACACTACACACACAGTACACGCACACTACACACACAGTATTCACACAATACACACACAGTATTCACACACTACACACACAGTACTCACACACTACACACAGTACTCACACACTACACACACAGTACTCACACACTACACACACAGTACTCACACACTACACACACAGTATTCACACACTACACACACAGTACTCACACACTACACACACAGTACTCACACTACACACAGTATTCACACACTACACACACAGTACTCACACACTACACACACAGTACTCACACTACACACAGTATTCACACACTACACACACAGTACTCACACACTACACACAGTACTCACACACTACACACACAGTACTCACACACTACACACACAGTACACACTACACACACAGTACACACACACTACACACACAGTACACGCACACTACACACACAGTACTCACACACTACACCCAGTATTCACACACTACACACACAGTACTCACACAATACACACACAGTATTCACACACTACACACACAGTACACGCACACTACACACACAGTACTCACACACTACACACACAGTACTCACACTACACACACAGTACTCACACGCTACACACACAGTACTCACACACTACACACACAGTACTCACACACTACACATACAGTACTCACACACTACACACACGGTACTCACACACTACACACACAGTACTCACACACTACACACAGTATTCACACACTACACACAGTATTCACACACTACACACACAGTACTCACACACTACACACACAGTACTCACACACTACACACACAGTACTCACACACTACACACACAGTACTCACACACTACACACACAGTACTCACACACTACACACAGTACTCACACACTACACACAGTACTCACACACTACACACACAGTACTCACACACTACACACAGTATTCACACAATACACACACAGTACTCACACACTACACACAGTACACACACTACACACACAGTACTCACACTACACACAGTACTCACACACTACACACACAGTACTCACACACTACACCCAGTATTCACACACTACACACACAGTACTCACACAATACACACACAGTATTCACACACTACACACACAGTACACGCACACTACACACACAGTACTCACACACTACACACACAGTACTCACACTACACACACAGTACTCACACGCTACACACACAGTACTCACACGCTACACACACAGTACTCACTACACACACAGTACTCACACACTACACATACAGTATTCACACACTACACACAGTACACACACACTACACACCCAGTACTCACACACTACACACACAGTACTCACACACTACACACACAGTACTCACACACTACACACAGTATTCACACACTACACACAGTATTCACACACTACACACAGTATTCACACACTACACACACAGTACTCACACACTACACACACAGTACTCACACACTACACACACAGTACTCACACACTACACACACAGTACTCACACACTACACACAGTATTCACACAATACACACACAGTACTCACACACCACACAGTACACACACTACACACACAGTACTCACACTACACACAGTACTCACACGCTACACACACAGTACTCACACACTACACACAGTACTCACACACTACACACACAGTACTCACACACTACACACACAGTACTTACACACTACACACACAGTATTCACACACTACACACAGTATTCACACACTACACACCCAGTATTCACACACTACACACACCGTACTCACACACATTACACACAGTATTCACACTACACACACAGTACACACACGCTACACACACAGTACACACACACTACACACACAGTACTCACACCCAGTATTCACACACTACACACACATTACTCACACACTACACACAGTACTCACACACTACACACACAGTACACACACAGTATTCAGACATTACACGCAGAGTACTCACACATTACACGCAGAGTACTCACACACTACACACACAGTGCTCACACACTACACACACAGTACTCACACACACACTACACACACACTACACACACAGTATTCAGACATTACACGCAGAGTACTCACACACTACACACACAGTGCTCACACACTACACACACATTACTCACACACACAGTACACACACACTACACACACAGTACTCACACACTACACACACAGTACTCACACACTACACACAGTATTCACACACTACACACACAGTACTCACACATTACACACACAGTACTCACACACTACACACACAGTACTCACACACTACACACAGTACTCACACTACACACAGTACTCACACACTACACACAGTACTCACACACTACACACACAGTACTCACACAATACACACAGTATTCACACAATCCACACACAGTACTCACACACTACACACACAGTACACACACTACACACACAGTATTCACACACTACACACAGTACTCACACACTACACACACAGTTATTAAGTATGGTGAGTGTACTGACAGTCTATAATGTAGACTGTAGTAATGGTTATTAAGTATGGTGAGTGTACTGACAGTCTGTAATGTAGACTGTAGTAATGGTTATTAAGTATGGTGAGTTTACTGACAGTCTATAATGTTGACTGTAGTAATGGTTATTAAGTATGGTGAGTGTACTGGCAGTCTATAATGTAGACTGTAGTAATGGTTATTAAGCTGAATGAGTGTACTGACAGTCTATAATGTAGACTGTAGCCTGGTTATTAAGTATGGTGAGTGTACTGACAGTCTATAATGTAGACTGTAGCCTGGTTATTAAGTATGGTGAGTGTACTGACAGTCTATAATGTTGACTGTAGTAATGGTTATTAAGTATGGTGAGTTTACTGACAGTCTATAATGTTGACTGTAGTAATGGTTATTAAGTATGGTGAGTGTACTGGCAGTCTATAATGTAGACTGTAGTAATGGTTATTAAGCTGAATGAGTGTACTGACAGTCTATAATGTAGACTGTAGCCTGGTTATTAAGTATGGTGAGTGTACTGACAGTCTATAATGTAGACTGTAGCCTGGTTATTAAGTATGGTGAGTGTACTGACAGTCTATAATGTTGACTGTAGTAATGGTTATTAAGTATGGTGAGTTTACTGACAGTCTATAATGTTGACTGTAGTAATGGTTATTAAGTATGGTGAGTGTACTGGCAGTCTATAATGTAGACTGTAGTAATGGTTATTAAGCTGAGTGAGTGTACTGACAGTCTATAATGTAGACTGTAGTAATGGTTATTAACCTGAGTGAGTGTACTGACAGTCTATAATGTATACTGTAGTAATGGTTATTAACCTGAGTGAGTCTACTGACAGTCTATAATGTAGACTGTAGTAATGGTTATTAAGTATGGTGAGTGTACTGGCAGTCTATAATGTAGACTGTAGTAATGGTTATTAAGCTGAGTGAGTGTACTGACAGTCTATAATGTAGACTGTAGTAATGGTTATTAACCTGAGTGAGTGTACTGACAGTCTATAATGTATACTGTAGTAATGGTTATTAACCTGAGTGAGTGTACTGACAGTCTATAATGTAGACTGTAGTAATGGTTATTAAGTATGGTGAGTGTACTGACAGTCTATAATGTAGACTGTAGCCTGGTTATTAAGTATGGTGAGTGTACTGACAGTCTATAATGTTGACTGTAGTAATGGTTATTAAGCATGGTGAGTTTACTGACAGTCTATAATGTTGACTGTAGTAATGGTTATTAAGTATGGTGAGTTTACTGACAGTCTATAATGTAGACTAGTAATGGTTATTAAGTATGGTGAGTGTACTGACAGTCTAGAATGTAGACTGTAGTAATGGTTATTAAGTATAGTGAGTGTGCTGACAGTCTATAATGTAGACTGTAGTAATGGTTATTAAGTATGGTGAGTGTACTGACAGTCTATAATGTATACTGTAGTAATGGTTATTAAGTATGGTGAGTCTACTGACAGTCTATAATGTAGACTGTAGTAATGGTTATTAAGTATGGTGAGTGTACTGACAGTCTATAATGTAGACTGTAGTAATGGTTATTAAGTATGGTGAGTGTACTGACAGTCTATAATGTAGACTGTAGTAATGGTTATTAAGTATGGTGAGTGTACTGGCAGTCTATAATGTAGACTGTAGTAATGGTTATTAACCTGAGTGAGTGTACTGACAGTCTATAATGTAGACTGTAGTAATGGTTATTAAGTATGGTGAGTGCACTGACAGTCTATAATGTAGACTGTAGTAATGGTTATTAAGTATGGTGAGTGTACTGACAGTCTATAATGTAGACTGTAGTAATGGTTATTAAGTATGGTGAGTGTACTGACAGTCTATAATGTAGACTGTAGTAATGGTTATTAAGTATAGTGAGTGTGCTGACAGTCTATAATGTAGACTGTAGTAATGGTTATTAAGTTTGGTGAGTGTACTGACAGTCTATAATGTAGACTGTAGTAATGGTTATTAAGTATGGTGAGTGTACTGACAGTCTATAATGTAGACTGTAGTAATGGTTATTAAGTATGGTGAGTGTACTACAGTCTATAATGTAGACTGTAGCCTGGTTATTAAGTATGGTGAGTGTACTGACAGTCTATAATGTTGACTGTAGTAATGGTTATTAAGTATGGTGAGTTTACTGACAGTCTATAATGTTGACTGTAGTAATGGTTATTAAGTATGGTGAGTGTACTGGCAGTCTATAATGTAGACTGTAGTAATGGTTATTAAGCTGAGTGAGTGTACTGACAGTCTATAATGTAGACTGTAGTAATGGTTATTAACCTGAGTGAGTGTACTGACAGTCTATAATGTATACTGTAGTAATGGTTATTAACCTGAGTGAGTCTACTGACAGTCTATAATGTAGACTGTAGTAATGGTTATTAAGTATGGTGAGTGTACTGGCAGTCTATAATGTAGACTGTAGTAATGGTTATTAAGCTGAGTGAGTGTACTGACAGTCTATAATGTAGACTGTAGTAATGGTTAATAACCTGAGTGAGTGTACTGACAGTCTATAATGTATACTGTAGTAATGGTTATTAACCTGAGTGAGTGTACTGACAGTCTATAATGTAGACTGTAGTAATGGTTATTAAGTATGGTGAGTGTACTGACAGTCTATAATGTAGACTGTAGCCTGGTTATTAAGTATGGTGAGTGTACTGACAGTCTATAATGTAGACTGTAGCCTGGTTATTAAGTATGGTGAGTGTACTGACAGTCTATAATGTTGACTGTAGTAATGGTTATTAAGTATGGTGAGTGTACTGACAGTCTAGAATGTAGACTGTAGTAATGGTTATTAAGTATGGTGAGTGTACTGACAGTCTATAATGTATACTGTAGTAATGGTTATTAAGTATGGTGAGTCTACTGACAGTCTATAATGTAGACTGTAGTAATGGTTATTAAGTATGGTGAGTGTACTGACAGTCTATAATGTAGACTGTAGCCTGGTTATTAAGTATGGTGAGTGTACTGACAGTCTATAATGTAGACTGTAGCCTGGTTATTAAGTATGGTGAGTGTACTGACAGTCTATAATGTAGACTGTAGTAATGGTTATTAAGTATGGTGAGTGTACTGACAGTCTATAATGTAGACTGTAGTAATGGTTATTAAGTATGGTGAGTGTACTGACAGTCTATAATGTAGACTGTAGTAATGGTTATTAAGTATGGTGAGTGTACTGACAGTCTATAATGTAGACTGTAGTAATGGTTATTAAGTATGTTGAGTCTACTGACAGTCTATAATGTAGACTGTAGTAATGGTTATTAAGTATGGTGAGTGTACTGGCAGTCTATAATGTAGACTGTAGTAATGGTTATTAACCTGAGTGAGTGTACTGACAGTCTATAATGTAGACTGTAGTAATGGTTATTAAGTATGGTGAGTGTACTGACAGTCTATAATGTAGACTGTAGTAATGGTTATTAAGTATGGTGAGTGTACTGACAGTCTATAATGTAGACTGTAGTAATGGTTATTAAGTATAGTGAGTGTACTGACAGTCTATAATGTAGACTGTAGTAATGGTTATTAAGTATAGTGAGTGTGCTGACAGTCTATAATGTAGACTGTAGTAATGGTTATTAAGTTTGGTGAGTGTACTGACAGTCTATAATGTAGACTGTAGTAATGGTTATTAAGTTTGGTGAGTGTACTGACAGTCTATAATGTAGACTGTAGTAATGGTTATTAAGTATGGTGAGTGTACTGACAGTCTATAATGTAGACTGTAGTAATGGTTATTAAGTATGGTGAGTGTACTACAGTCTATAATGTAGACTGTAGCCTGGTTATTAAGTATGGTGAGTGTACTGACAGTCTATAATGTTGACTGTAGTAATGGTTATTAAGTATGGTGAGTGTACTGGCAGTCTATAATGTAGACTGTAGTAATGGTTATTAACCTGAGTGAGTGTACTGACAGTCTATAATGTAGACTGTAGTAATGGTTATTAAGTATGGTGAGTGTACTGACAGTCTATAATGTAGACTGTAGTAATGGTTATTAAGTATGGTGAGTGTACTGACAGTCTATAATGTAGACTGTAGTAATGGTTATTAAGTATGGTGAGTGTACTGACAGTCTATAATGTAGACTGTAGTAATGGTTATTAACCTGAGTGAGTGTACTGACAGTCTATAATGTAGACTGTAGTAATGGTTATTAAGTATGGTGAGTGTACTGACAGTCTATAATGTAGACTGTAGCCTGGTTATTAAGTATGGTGAGTGTACTGACAGTCTATAATGTAGACTGTAGTAATGGTTATTAAGTATGGTGAGTGTACTGACAGTCTATAATGTAGACTGTAGCCTGGTTATTAAGTATGGTGAGTGTACTGACAGTCTATAATGTTGACTGTAGTAATGGTTATTAAGCATGGTGAGTTTACTGACAGTCTATAATGTTGACTGTAGTAATGGTTATTAAGTATGGTGAGTTTACTGACAGTCTATAATGTAGACTAGTAATGGTTATTAAGTATGGTGAGTGTACTGACAGTCTAGAATGTAGACTGTAGTAATGGTTATTAAGTATAGTGAGTGTGCTGACAGTCTATAATGTAGACTGTAGTAATGGTTATTAAGTATGGTGAGTGTACTGACAGTCTATAATGTATACTGTAGTAATGGTTATTAAGTATGGTGAGTCTACTGACAGTCTATAATGTAGACTGTAGTAATGGTTATTAAGTATGGTGAGTGTACTGACAGTCTATAATGTAGACTGTAGCCTGGTTATTAAGTATGGTGAGTGTACTGACAGTCTATAATGTAGACTGTAGCCTGGTTATTAAGTATGGTGAGTGTACTGACAGTCTATAATGTAGACTGTAGTAATGGTTATTAAGTATGGTGAGTGTACTGACAGTCTATAATGTAGAATGTAGTAATGGTTATTAAGTATGGTGAGTGTACTGACAGTCTATAATGTAGACTGTAGTAATGGTTATTAAGTATGGTGAGTGTACTGACAGTCTATAATGTAGACTGTAGTAATGGTTATTAAGTATGGTGAGTGTACTGACAGTCTATAATGTAGACTGTAGTAATGGTTATTAACCTGAGTGAGTGTACTGACAGTCTATAATGTATACTGTAGTAATGGTTATTAACCTGAGTGAGTCTACTGACAGTCTATAATGTAGACTGTAGTAATGGTTATTAAGTATGGTGAGTGTACTGACAGTCTATAATGTTGACTGTAGTAATGGTTATTAAGTATGGTGAGTGTACTGGCAGTCTATAATGTAGACTGTAGTAATGGTTATTAAGCTGAGTGAGTGTACTGACAGTCTATAATGTAGACTGTAGTAATGGTTATTAACCTGAGTGAGTGTACTGACAGTCTATAATGTAGACTGTAGTAATGGTTATTAACCTGAGTGAGTGTACTGACAGTCTATAATGTAGACTGTAGTAATGGTTATTAACCTGAGTGAGTGTACTGACAGTCTATAATGTAGACTGTAGTAATGGTTATTAAGTATGGTGAGTGTACTGACAGTCTATAATGTAGACTGTAGTAATGGTTATTAAGTATGGTGAGTGTACTGACAGTCTATAATGTAGACTGTAGTAATGGTTATTAAGTATGGTGAGTGTACTGACAGTCTATAATGTAGACTGTAGTAATGGTTATTAACCTGAGTGAGTGTACTGACAGTCTATAATGTAGACTGTAGTAATGGTTATTAAGTATGGTGAGTGTACTGACAGTCTATAATGTAGACTGTAGCCTGGTTATTAAGTATGGTGAGTGTACTGACAGTCTATAATGTTGACTGTAGTAATGGTTATTAAGCATGGTGAGTTTACTGACAGTCTATAATGTTGACTGTAGTAATGGTTATTAAGTATGGTGAGTTTACTGACAGTCTATAATGTAGACTAGTAATGGTTATTAAGTATGGTGAGTGTACTGACAGTCTAGAATGTAGACTGTAGTAATGGTTATTAAGTATAGTGAGTGTGCTGACAGTCTATAATGTAGACTGTAGTAATGGTTATTAAGTATGGTGAGTGTACTGACAGTCTATAATGTATACTGTAGTAATGGTTATTAAGTATGGTGAGTCTACTGACAGTCTATAATGTAGACTGTAGTAATGGTTATTAAGTATGGTGAGTGTACTGACAGTCTATAATGTAGACTGTAGCCTGGTTATTAAGTATGGTGAGTGTACTGACAGTCTATAATGTAGACTGTAGCCTGGTTATTAAGTATGGTGAGTGTACTGACAGTCTATAATGTAGACTGTAGTAATGGTTATTAAGTATGGTGAGTGTACTGACAGTCTATAATGTAGAATGTAGTAATGGTTATTAAGTATGGTGAGTGTACTGACAGTCTATAATGTAGACTGTAGTAATGGTTATTAAGTATGGTGAGTGTACTGACAGTCTATAATGTAGACTGTAGTAATGGTTATTAAGTATGGTGAGTGTACTGACAGTCTATAATGTAGACTGTAGTAATGGTTATTAAGCTGAGTGAGTGTACTGACAGTCTATAATGTAGACTGTAGTAATGGTTATTAACCTGAGTGAGTGTACTGACAGTCTATAATGTATACTGTAGTAATGGTTATTAACCTGAGTGAGTCTACTGACAGTCTATAATGTAGACTGTAGTAATGGTTATTAAGTATGGTGAGTGTACTGACAGTCTATAATGTTGACTGTAGTAATGGTTATTAAGTATGGTGAGTGTACTGGCAGTCTATAATGTAGACTGTAGTAATGGTTATTAAGCTGAGTGAGTGTACTGACAGTCTATAATGTAGACTGTAGTAATGGTTATTAACCTGAGTGAGTGTACTGACAGTCTATAATGTATACTGTAGTAATGGTTATTAACCTGAGTGAGTCTACTGACAGTCTATAATGTAGACTGTAATAATGGTTATTAAGTATGGTGAGTGTACTGGCAGTCTATAATGTAGACTGTAGTAATGGTTATTAAGCTGAGTGAGTGTACTGACAGTCTATAATGTAGACTGTAGTAATGGTTAATAACCTGAGTGAGTGTACTGACAGTCTATAATGTATACTGTAGTAATGGTTATTAACCTGAGTGAGTGTACTGACAGTCTATAATGTAGACTGTAGTAATGGTTATTAAGTATGGTGAGTGTACTGACAGTCTATAATGTAGACTGTAGCCTGGTTATTAAGTATGGTGAGTGTACTGACAGTCTATAATGTAGACTGTAGCCTGGTTATTAAGTATGGTGAGTGTACTGACAGTCTATAATGTTGACTGTAGTAATGGTTATTTAGCATGGTGAGTTTACTGACAGTCTATAATGTTGACTGTAGTAATGGTTATTAAGTATGGTGAGTGTACTGACAGTCTAGAATGTAGACTGTAGTAATGGTTATTAAGTATAGTGAGTGTGCTGACAGTCTATAATGTAGACTGTAGTAATGGTTATTAAGTATGGTGAGTGTACTGACAGTCTATAATGTATACTGTAGTAATGGTTATTAAGTATGGTGAGTCTACTGACAGTCTATAATGTAGACTGTAGTAATGGTTATTAAGTATGGTGAGTGTACTGACAGTCTATAATGTAGACTGTAGCCTGGTTATTAAGTATGGTGAGTGTACTGACAGTCTATAATGTAGACTGTAGCCTGGTTATTAAGTATGGTGAGTGTACTGACAGTCTATAATGTAGACTGTAGTAATGGTTATTAAGTATGGTGAGTGTACTGACAGTCTATAATGTATACTGTAGTAATGGTTATTAAGTATGGTGAGTCTACTGACAGTCTATAATGTAGACTGTAGTAATGGTTATTAAGTATGGTGAGTGTACTGACAGTCTATAATGTAGACTGTAGCCTGGTTATTAAGTATGGTGAGTGTACTGACAGTCTATAATGTAGACTGTAGCCTGGTTATTAAGTATGGTGAGTGTACTGACAGTCTATAATGTAGACTGTAGTAATGGTTATTAAGTATGGTGAGTGTACTGACAGTCTATAATGTAGACTGTAGTAATGGTTATTAAGTATGGTGAGTCTACTGACAGTCTATAATGTAGACTGTAGTAATGGTTATTAAGTATGGTGAGTGTACTGGCAGTCTATAATGTAGACTGTAGTAATGGTTATTAACCTGAGTGAGTGTACTGACAGTCTATAATGTAGACTGTAGTAATGGTTATTAAGTATGGTGAGTGTACTGACAGTCTATAATGTAGACTGTAGTAATGGTTATTAAGTATGGTGAGTGTACTGACAGTCTATAATGTAGACTGTAGTAATGGTTATTAAGTATGGTGAGTGTACTGACAGTCTATAATGTAGACTGTAGTAATGGTTATTAAGTATAGTGAGTGTGCTGACAGTCTATAATGTAGACTGTAGTAATGGTTATTAAGTTTGGTGAGTGTACTGACAGTCTATAATGTAGACTGTAGTAATGGTTATTAAGTTTGGTGAGTGTACTGACAGTCTATAATGTAGACTGTAGTAATGGTTATTAAGTATGGTGAGTGTACTGACAGTCTATAATGTAGACTGTAGTAATGGTTATTAAGTATGGTGAGTGTACTACAGTCTATAATGTAGACTGTAGCCTGGTTATTAAGTATGGTGAGTGTACTGACAGTCTATAATGTTGACTGTAGTAATGGTTATTAAGTATGGTGAGTGTTCTGGCAGTCTATAATGTTGACTGTAGTAATGGTTATTAAGTATGGTGAGTGTACTGGCAGTCTATAATGTAGACTGTAGTAATGGTTATTAACCTGAGTGAGTGTACTGACAGTCTATAATGTAGACTGTAGTAATGGTTATTAAGTATGGTGAGTGTACTGACAGTCTATAATGTAGACTGTAGTAATGGTTATTAAGTATGGTGAGTCTACTGACAGTCTATAATGTAGACTGTAGTAATGGTTATTAAGTATGGTGAGTCTACTGACAGTCTATAATGTAGACTGTAGTAATGGTTATTAAGTATGGTGAGTGTACTGGCAGTCTATAATGTAGACTGTAGTAATGGTTATTAACCTGAGTGAGTGTACTGACAGTCTATAATGTAGACTGTAGTAATGGTTATTAAGTATGGTGAGTGTACTGACAGTCTATAATGTAGACTGTAGTAATGGTTATTAACCTGAGTGAGTGTACTGACAGTCTATAATGTAGACTGTAGTAATGGTTATTAAGTATGGTGAGTGTACTGACAGTCTATAATGTAGACTGTAGTAATGGTTATTAAGTATGGTGAGTGTACTGACAGTCTATAATGTAGACTGTAGTAATGGTTATTAAGTATGGTGAGTGTACTGACAGTCTATAATGTAGACTGTAGTAATGGTTATTAACCTGAGTGAGTGTACTGACAGTCTATAATGTAGACTGTAGTAATGGTTATTAAGTATGGTGAGTGTACTGACAGTCTATAATGTAGACTGTAGTAATGGTTATTAAGTATGGTGAGTGTACTGACAGTCTATAATGTAGACTGTAGTAATGGTTATTAAGTATGGTGAGTGTACTGACAGTCTATAATGTAGACTGTAGTAATGGTTATTAAGTATGGTGAGTGTACTGACAGTCTATAATGTAGACTGTAGTAATGGTTATTAAGTATGGTGAGTGTACTGACAGTCTATAATGTAGACTGTAGTAATGGTTATTAAGTATGGTGAGTGTACTGACAGTCTATAATGTAGACTGTAGTAATGGTTATTAAGTATAGTGAGTGTGCTGACAGTCTATAATGTAGACTGTAGTAATGGTTATTAAGTTTGGTGAGTGTACTGACAGTCTATAATGTAGACTGTAGTAATGGTTATTAAGTTTGGTGAGTGTACTGACAGTCTATAATGTAGACTGTAGTAATGGTTATTAAGTATGGTGAGTGTACTACAGTCTATAATGTAGACTGTAGCCTGGTTATTAAGTATGGTGAGTGTACTGACAGTCTATAATGTTGACTGTAGTAATGGTTATTAAGTATGGTGAGTTTACTGACAGTCTATAATGTTGACTGTAGTAATGGTTATTAAGTATGGTGAGTGTACTGGCAGTCTATAATGTAGACTGTAGTAATGGTTATTAAGCTGAGTGAGTGTACTGACAGTCTATAATGTAGACTGTAGTAATGGTTAATAACCTGAGTGAGTGTACTGACAGTCTATAATGTATACTGTAGTAATGGTTATTAACCTGAGTGAGTGTACTGACAGTCTATAATGTAGACTGTAGCCTGGTTATTAAGTATGGTGAGTGTACTGACAGTCTATAATGTAGACTAGCCTGGTTATTAAGTATGGTGAGTGTACTGACAGTCTATAATGTTGACTGTAGTAATGGTTATTAAGTATGGTGAGTTTACTGACAGTCTATAATGTTGACTGTAGTAATGGTTATTAAGTATGGTGAGTTTACTGACAGTCTATAATGTAGACTAGTAATGGTTATTAAGTATGGTGAGTGTACTGGCAGTCTATAATGTAGACTGTAGTAATGGTTATTAAGTATGGTGAGTGTACTGACAGTCTATAATGTAGACTGTAGCCTGGTTATTAAGTATGGTGAGTGTACTGACAGTCTATAATGTTGACTGTAGTAATGGTTATTAAGTATGGTGAGTTTACTGACAGTCTATAATGTTGACTGTAGTAATGGTTATTAAGTATGGTGAGTTTACTGACAGTCTATAATGTAGACTAGTAATGGTTATTAAGTATGGTGAGTGTACTGGCAGTCTATAATGTAGACTGTAGTAATGGTTATTAAGTATGGTGAGTGTACTGGCAGTCTATAATGTAGACTGTAGTAATGGTTATTAAGCTGAGTGAGTGTACTGACAGTCTATAATGTAGACTGTAGTAATGGTTATTAAGTATGGTGAGTGTACTGGCAGTCTATAATGTAGACTGTAGTAATGGTTATTAAGTATGGTGAGTGTACTGACAGTCTATAATGTAGACTGTAGTAATGGTTATTAAGTATGGTGAGTGTACTGACAGTCTATAATGTAGACTGTAGTAATGGTTATTAAGTATGGTGAGTGTACTGACAGTCTATAATGTAGACTGTAGTAATGGTTATTAAGTATGGTGAGTGTACTGACAGTCTATAATGTAGACTGTAGTAATGGTTATTAAGTATGGTGAGTGTACTGACAGTCTATAATGTAGACTGTAGTAATGGTTATTGAGTATGGTGAGTCTACTGACAGTCTATAATGTAGACTGTAGTAATGGTTATTAAGTATGGTGAGTGTACTGACAGTCTATAATGTAGACTGTAGCCTGGTTATTAAGTATGGTGAGTGTACTGACAGTTGTTAGGGTCGCCGGCCCCCGGGACCTCCCCTGCCTGCGACCCTGTCCGCGAAGTCCCGACGCTCCCAGACTCTCCACTAGTGTGGGAGCTGCCGCCGCCGCACTCCTCCCCGGGCGGGGAAAGGTCGTCGCGCTCCTGTTCCCCCCCCTGTGCCGTCCCCCCCCGAGTCCGGGTCTCCTGCCGGTGGGGCATCCCACTCGACCTCCCTGGGACCCGCTAGCGCTTCGCCGGCACCCAAACGCGACGCTCCCCGCCCGCGCAGTCCCACGCACCAATCACACGCGGGTAACAGGGGGGTTAAAGGTCGGAGGGTAAGCGACGTCATTCGTGCTCACTCCGACGATTGGGGGGATTGGATTAAACGGGTTTAAAGGGCTATGCGATGGGCATGCGTGCGAGATGGGTATCCGCTCGCAACGTGGGAGTCCCCAGCCGACGGTTGGTAGCGCACACACTCCACGCGGCGCCGCTCCACACACGCGGCGACCGCCGCAAACAGCAAGCTCACCCACGCTTCCACTCTCTTTCCACACCCGCGCAAAAAACCACACCAGTCTGTTATGTAACGACCACCGCGACAGTAAGCGCACCCACGCTTCCGCAAAAACCACACCAGTCCGTTATGTAACCGCCGACGATTTATTCCACCGCGCCGGCGAGCCCTTATTTAACCGAGTCAGTCGGGATCAGCGGGGCAGGACCAATCTATCTCTCGATAGTCGGCACTACACTCTACCTGTCCTCCCCTTTACCCTCTCCTGTTTTGCTCTTAAGCGAAGTCCCAACTCCCTCTCTCTCTCTTACTCACGGTTCGTCGTCACTGCCGTCTGGTCCTCGCGGCGCGTCGATACGTCCCACGGACGTTCGCGCGGCTGGACTCGGGAGTTGACGGACCTGGGGTCGACTCGAGTAGCCAGAGAGCCTTTTTCCTTCGCCCTGACCCGCTTTATTCTTTCTACATCAAAGGGGCTACCTGGTGCCGACTCGCGGGCCAATCAGCTCGCTGGGATCACCCGCCAATCGGTAGGCCCATCTGTATCCCAGCATCCCCCGGGCCGTTGCTTTCAGCGACGTCCGCATCTAAATTTACCTGCTCAGCGACCCTCCAGCCAGAGGGCGACCCTGCTTTCCCGCCGCTCGTGGCTCTGCCCTCCTACCTGCCTGCTGACCCGTGTGTGTTGTGTGTGCTGTCTACACGCGGTGGCTCGGCAGCCCCGTCGTGACCATGTAATTACAACCAAAGTCACGGCGCCGCGGTGGGTGTTAGCGTCGGGGGAGACCGTCCAATTCCCTGGCTGCAGGAAACCGTGAAGATTATCCCTTTACGAGGGCTTCTGGGTGAAAACCTGTCGGCCAGGGTGTCTCCCCACGCGCTCTAATGGTGGGGGGGAGTGCGTGCGTGTGTGTTCCGGTGGGGGGGGGGCAATGTCGGCCTCGCCGCTCGGAGCGGCGAGATCGCAGGTGGGCCACCCGCCGATCGGCTCCGTGGCGGCGGCATCACACATTGACCAGCGTGGTGAAGTATGGTCAGTACACATTGACCAGCGTGGTGAAGTATGGTCAGGTCACATTGACCAGCGTGGTGAAGTATGGTCAGTACACATTGACCAGCGTGGTGAAGTATGGTCAGTACACATTGACCAGCGTGGTGAAGTATGGTCAGTCCACATTGACCAGCGTGGTGAAGTATGGTCAGTCCACATTGACCAGCGTGGTGAAGTATGGTCAGTACACATTGACCAGCGTGGTGAAGTATGGTCAGTCCACATTGACCAGAGTGGTGAAGTATGGTCAGGTCACATTGACCAGCGTGGTGAAGTATGGTCAGGTCACATTGACCAGGGTGGTGAAGTATGGTCAGTACACATTGACCAGAGTGGTGAAGTATGGTCAGGTCACATTGACCAGGGTGGTGAAGTATGGTCAGTACACATTGACCAGGGTGGTGAAGTATGGTCAGTACACATTGACCAGAGTGGTGAAGTATGGTCAGGTCACATTGACCAGGGTGGTGAAGTATGGTCAGTACACATTGACCAGCGTGGTGAAGTATGGTCAGTACACATTGACCAGGGTGGTGAAGTATGGTCAGGTCACATTGACCAGCGTGGTGAATAATGGTCAGTACACATTGACCAGCGTGGTGAAGTATGGTCAGGTCACATTGACCAGCGTGGTGAAGTATGGTCAGTACACATTGACCAGCGTGGTGAAGTATGGTCAGTACACATTGACCAGCGTGGTGAAGTATGGTCAGTACACATTGACCAGAGTGGTGAAGTATGGTCAGTACACATTAACCAGGGTGGTGAAGTATGGTCAGTACACATTGACCAGGGTGGTGAAGTATGGTCAGTACACATTGACCAGGGTGGTGAAGTATGGTCAGTACACATTGACCAGGGTGGTGAAGTATGGTCAGTACACATTGACCAGCGTGGTGAAGTATGGTCAGTACACATTGACCAGAGTGGTGAAGTATGGTCAGGTCACATTGACCAGCGTGGTGAAGTATGGTCAGGTCACATTGACCAGGGTGGTGAAGTATGGTCAGTACACATTGACCAGAGTGGTGAAGTATGGTCAGGTCACATTGACCAGGGTGGTGAAGTAGGGTCAATACACATTGACCAGCGTGGTGAAGTATGGTCAGTACACATTGACCAGGGTGGTGAAGTATGGTCAGTACACATTGACCAGGGTGGTGAAGTATGGTCAGGTCACATTGACCAGGGTGGTGAAGTATGGTCAGTACACATTGACCAGAGTGGTGAAGTATGGTCAGGTCACATTGACCAGGGTGGTGAAGTATGGTCAGTACACATTGACCAGCGTGGTGAAGTATGGTCAGTACACATTGACCAGGGTGGTGAAGTATGGTCAGTACACATTGACCAGGGTGGTGAAGTATGGTCAGTACACATTGACTAGGGTGGTGAAGTATGGTCAGGTCACATTGACCAGCGTGGTGAAGTATGGTCAGTACACATTGACCAGCGTGGTGAAGTATGGTCAGTACACATTGACCAGCGTGGTGAAGTATGGTCAGGTCACATTGACCAGAGTGGTGAAGTATGGTCAGTACACATTGACCAGCGTGGTGAAGTATGGTCAGTACACATTGACCAGCGTGGTGAAGTATGGTCAGTACACATTGACCAGCGTGGTGAAGTATGGTCAGGTCACATTGACCAGCGTGGTGAAGTATGGTCAGTACACATTGACCAGCTTGGTGAAGTATGGTCAGTACACATTGACCAGCGTGGTGAAGTATGGTCAGTACACATTGACCAGCGTGGTGAAGTATGGTCAGGTCACATTGACCAGCGTGGTGAAGTATGGTCAGGTCACATTGACCAGGGTGGTGAAGTAGGGTCAATACACATTGACCAGCGTGGTGAAGTATGGTCAGTACACATTGACCAGGGTGGTGAAGTATGGTCAGTACACATTGACCAGGGTGGTGAAGTATGGTCAGGTCACATTGACCAGGGTGGTGAAGTATGGTCAGTACACATTGACCAGAGTGGTGAAGTATGGTCAGGTCACATTGACCAGGGTGGTGAAGTATGGTCAGTACACATTGACCAGCGTGGTGAAGTATGGTCAGTACACATTGACCAGGGTGGTGAAGTATGGTCAGTACACATTGACCAGGGTGGTGAAGTATGGTCAGTACACATTGACCAGGGTGGTGAAGTATGGTCAGGTCACATTGACCAGCGTGGTGAAGTATGGTCAGTACTCATTGACCAGCGTGGTGAAGTATGGTCAGTACACATTGACCAGCGTGGTGAAGTATGGTCAGGTCACATTGACCAGTGTGGTGAAGTATGGTCAGTACACATTGACCAGCTTGGTGAAGTATGGTCAGTACACATTGACCAGCGTGGTGAAGTATGGTCAGTACACATTGACCAGCGTGGTGAAGTATGGTCAGGTCACATTGACCAGCGTGGTGAAGTATGGTCAGGTCACATTGACCAGGGTGGTGAAGTAGGGTCAATACACATTGACCAGCGTGGTGAAGTATGGTCAGTACACATTGACCAGGGTGGTGAAGTATGGTCAGTACACATTGACCAGGGTGGTGAAGTATGGTCAGGTCACATTGACCAGGGTGGTGAAGTATGGTCAGTACACATTGACCAGAGTGGTGAAGTATGGTCAGGTCACATTGACCAGGGTGGTGAAGTATGGTCAGTACACATTGACCAGCGTGGTGAAGTATGGTCAGTACACATTGACCAGGGTGGTGAAGTATGGTCAGTACACATTGACCAGGGTGGTGAAGTATGGTCAGTACACATTGACCAGGGTGGTGAAGTATGGTCAGGTCACATTGACCAGCGTGGTGAAGTATGGTCAGTACACATTGACCAGCGTGGTGAAGTATGGTCAGTACACATTGACCAGCGTGGTGAAATATGGTCAGGTCACATTGACCAGAGTGGTGAAGTATGGTCAGTACACATTGACCAGCGTGGTGAAGTATGGTCAGTACACATTGACCAGCGTGGTGAAGTATGGTCAGTACACATTGACCAGCGTGGTGAAGTATGGTCAGGTCACATTGACCAGCGTGGTGAAGTATGGTCAGTACACATTGACCAGCTTGGTGAAGTATGGTCAGTACACATTGACCAGCGTGGTGAAGTATGGTCAGTACACATTGACCAGCGTGGTGAAGTATGGTCAGGTCACATTGACCAGCGTGGTGAAGTATGGTCAGGTCACATTGACCAGAGTGGTGAAGTATGGTCAGTACACATTGACCAGCGTGGTGAATTATGGTCAGTACACATTGACCAGCGTGGTGAAGTATGGTCAGGTCACATTGACCAGCGTGGTGAAGTATGGTCAGTACACATTGACCAGCGTGGTGAAGTATGGTCAGTACACATTGACCAGCGTGGTGAAGTATGGTCAGTACACATTGACCAGCGTGGTGAAGTATGGTCAGTACACATTGACCAGCGTGGTGAAGTATGGTCAGTACACATTGACCAGCGTGGTGAAGTATGGTCAGTCCACATTGACCAGCGTGGTGAAGTATGGTCAGTCCACATTGACCAGCGTGGTGAAGTATGGTCAGTCCACATTAACCAGAGTGGTGAAGTATGGTCAGGTCACATTGACCAGCGTGGTGAAGTATGGTCAGTCCACATTGACCAGCGTGGTGAAGTATGGTCAGTACACATTGACCAGCGTGGTGAAGTATGGTCAGTACACATTGACCAGCGTGGTGAAGTATGGTCAGTACACATTGACCAGCGTGGTGAAGTATGGTCAGGTCACATTGACCAGCGTGGTGAAGTATGGTCAGTACACATTGACCAGCGTGGTGAAGTGTGGTCAGTACACATTGACCAGAGTGGTGAAGTGTGGTCAGTACACATTGACCAGGGTGGTGAAGTATGGTCAGTACACATTGACCAGGGTGGTGAAGTATGGTCAGTACACATTGACCAGGGTGGTGAAGTATGGTCAGTACACATTGACCAGGGTGGTGAAGTATGGTCAGTACACATTGACCAGGGTGGTGAAGTATGGTCAGTCCACATTGACCAGAGTGGTGAAGTATGGTCAGGTCACATTGACCAGCGTGGTGAAGTATGGTCAGGTCACATTGACCAGGGTGGTGAAGTATGGTCAGTACACATTGACCAGAGTGGTGAAGTATGGTCAGGTCACATTGACCAGGGTGGTGAAGTATGGTCAGTACACATTGACCAGCGTGGTGAAGTATGGTCAGTACACATTGACCAGGGTGGTGAAGTATGGTCAGTACACATTGACCAGGGTGGTGAAGTATGGTCAGTACACATTGACCAGAGTGGTGAAGTATGGTCAGGTCACATTGACCAGGGTGGTGAAGTATGGTCAGTACACATTGACCAGGGTGGTGAAGTATGGTCAGTACACATTGACCAGGGTGGTGAAGTATGGTCAGTACACATTGACCAGGGTGGTGAAGTATGGTCAGTACACATTGACCAGCGTGGTGAAGTATGGTCAGTCCACATTGACCAGCGTGGTGAAGTATGGTCAGTCCACATTGACCAGAGTGGTGAAGTATGGTCAGTACACATTGACCAGCGTGGTGAAGTATGGTCAGTACACATTGACCAGCGTGGTGAAGTATGGTCAGGTCACATTGACCAGAGTGGTGAAGTATGGTCAGTACACATTGACCAGCGTGGTGAAGTATGGTCAGTACACATTGACCAGCGTGGTGAAGTATGGTCAGTACACATTGACCAGCGTGGTGAAGTATGGTCAGGTCACATTGACCAGCGTGGTGAAGTATGGTCAGTACACATTGACCAGCGTGGTGAAGTATGGTCAGTACACATTGACCATCGTGGTGAAGTATGGTCAGTACACATTGACCAGCGTGGTGAAGTATGGTCAGGTCACATTGACCAGCGTGGTGAAGTATGGTCAGGTCACATTGACCAGAGTGGTGAAGTATGGTCAGTACACATTGACCAGCGTGGTGAAGTATGGTCAGTACACATTGACCAGCGTGGTGAAGTATGGTCAGTACACATTGACCAGCGTGGTGAAGTATGGTCAGGTCACATTGACCAGCGTGGTGAAGTATGGTCAGGTCACATTGACCAGAGTGGTGAAGTATGGTCAGTACACATTGACCAGCGTGGTGAAGTATGGTCAGTACACATTGACCAGCGTGGTGAATTATGGTCAGTACACATTGACCAGCGTGGTGAAGTATGGTCAGGTCACATTGACCAGCGTGGTGAAGTATGGTCAGTCCACATTGACCAGCGTGGTGAAGTATGGTCAGTACACATTGACCAGCGTGGTGAAATATGGTCAGTACACATTGACCAGCGTGGTGAAGTATGGTCAGTACACATTGACCAGCGTGGTGAAGAATGGTCAGTACACATTGACCAGCGTGGTGAAGTATGGTCAGTACACATTGACCAGCGTGGTGAAGTATGGTCAGGTCACATTGACCAGCGTGGTGAAGTATGGTCAGTACACATTGACCAGCGTGGTGAAGTATGGTCAGTACACATTGACCAGAGTGGTGAAGTGTGGTCAGTACACATTGACCAGGGTGGTGAAGTATGGTCAGTACACATTGACCAGGGTGGTGAAGTATGGTCAGTACACATTGACCAGGGTGGTGAAGTATGGTCAGTACACATTGACCAGGGTGGTGAGGTATGGTCAGTACACATTGACCAGGGTGGTGAAGTATGGTCAGTCCACATTGACCAGAGTGGTGAAGTATGGTCAGGTCACATTGACCAGCGTGGTGAAGTATGGTCAGGTCACATTGACCAGGGTGGTGAAGTATGGTCAGTACACATTGACCAGAGTGGTGAAGTATGGTCAGGTCACATTGACCAGGGTGGTGAAGTATGGTCAGTACACATTGACCAGCGTGGTGAAGTATGGTCAGTACACATTGACCAGGGTGGTGAAGTATGGTCAGTACACATTGACCAGGGTGGTGAAGTATGGTCAGTACACATTGACCAGAGTGGTGAAGTATGGTCAGGTCACATTGACCAGGGTGGTGAAGTATGGTCAGTACACATTGACCAGGGTGGTGAAGTATGGTCAGTACACATTGACCAGGGTGGTGAAGTATGGTCAGTACACATTGACCAGGTTGGTGAAGTATGGTCAGTACACATTGACCAGCGTGGTGAAGTATGGTCAGTCCACATTGACCAGCGTGGTGAAGTATGGTCAGTACACATTGACCAGAGTGGTGAAGTATGGTCAGTACACATTGACCAGCGTGGTGAAGTATGGTCAGTACACATTGACCAGCGTGGTGAAGTATGGTCAGGTCACATTGACCAGAGTGGTGAAGTATGGTCAGTACACATTGACCAGCGTGGTGAAGTATGGTCAGTACACATTGACCAGCGTGGTGAAGTATGGTCAGTACACATTGGCCAGCGTGGTGAAGTATGGTCAGGTCACATTGACCAGCGTGGTGAAGTATGGTCAGTACACATTGACCAGCGTGGTGAAGTATGGTCAGTACACATTGACCATCGTGGTGAAGTATGGTCAGTACACATTGACCAGCGTGGTGAAGTATGGTCAGGTCACATTGACCTGCGTGGTGAAGTATGGTCAGGTCACATTGACCAGAGTGGTGAAGTATGGTCAGTACACATTGACCAGGGTGGTGAAGTATGGTCAGTACACATTGACCAGCGTGGTGAAGTATGGTCAGTACACATTGACCAGGGTGGTGAAGTATGGTCAGTACACATTGACCAGAGTGGTGAAGTATGGTCAGGTCACATTGACCAGGGTGGTGAAGTATGGTCAGTACACATTGACCAGCGTGGTGAAGTATGGTCAGTACACATTGACCAGGGTGGTGAAGTATGGTCAGTACACATTGACCAGGGTGGTGAAGTATGGTCAGTACACATTGACCAGGGTGGTGAAGTATGGTCAGTACACATTGACCAGGGTGGTGAAGTATGGTCAGTACACATTGACCAGCGTGGTGAAGTATGGTCAGTCCACATTGACCAGAGTGGTGAAGTATGGTCAGGTCACATTGACCAGCGTGGTGAAGTATGGTCAGGTCACATTGACCAGGGTGGTGAAGTATGGTCAGTACACATTGACCAGAGTGGTGAAGTATGGTCAGGTCACATTGACCAGGGTGGTGAAGTATGGTCAGTACACATTGACCAGCGTGGTGAAGTATGGTCAGTACACATTGACCAGGGTGGTGAAGTATGGTCAGTACACATTGACCAGGGTGGTGAAGTATGGTCAGTACACATTGACCAGGGTGGTGAAGTATGGTCAGTACACATTGACCAGCGTGGTGAAGTATGGTCAGTCCACATTGACCAGCGTGGTGAAGTATGGTCAGTACACATTGACCAGAGTGGTGAAGTATGGTCAGTACACATTGACCAGCGTGGTGAAGTATGGTCAGTACACATTGACCAGCGTGGTGAAGTATGGTCAGTACACATTGACCAGCGTGGTGAAGTATGGTCAGGTCACATTGATCAGCGTGGTGAAGTATGGTCAGTACACATTGACCAGCTTGGTGAAGTATGGTCAGTACACATTGACCAGCGTGGTGAAGTATGGTCAGTACACATTGACCAGCGTGGTGAAGTATGGTCAGGTCACATTGACCAGCGTGGTGAAGTATGGTCAGGTCACATTGACCAGAGTGGTGAAGTATGGTCAGTACACATTGACCAGCGTGGTGAAGTATGGTCAGTACACATTGACCAGCGTGGTGAATAATGGTCAGTACACATTGACCAGCGTGGTGAAGTATGGTCAGGTCACATTGACCAGCGTGGTGAAGTATGGTCAGTACACATTGACCAGAGTGGTGAAGTATGGTCAGGTCACATTGACCAGCGTGGTGAAGTATGGTCAGGTCACATTGACCAGGGTGGTGAAGTATGGTCAGTACACATTGACCAGAGTGGTGAAGTATGGTCAGGTCACATTGACCAGGGTGGTGAAGTATGGTCAGTACACATTGACCAGCGTGGTGAAGTATGGTCAGTACACATTGACCAGGGTGGTGAAGTATGGTCAGTACACATTGACCAGGGTGGTGAAGTATGGTCAGTACACATTGACCAGGGTGGTGAAGTATGGTCAGTACACATTGACCAGCGTGGTGAAGTATGGTCAGTCCACATTGACCAGCGTGGTGAAGTATGGTCAGTACACATTGACCAGAGTGGTGAAGTATGGTCAGTACACATTGACCAGCGTGGTGAAGTATGGTCAGTACACATTGACCAGCGTGGTGAAGTATGGTCAGTACACATTGACCAGCGTGGTGAAGTATGGTCAGTACACATTGACCAGCGTGGTGAAGTATGGTCAGTCCACATTGACCAGCCTGGTGAAGTATGGTCAGTCCACATTGACCAGCGTGGTGAAGTATGGTCAGTCCACATTAACCAGAGTGGTGAAGTATGGTCAGGTCACATTGACCAGCGTGGTGAAGTATGGTCAGTACACATTGACCAGCGTGGTGAAGTATGGTCAGTACACATTGACCAGAGTGGTGAAGTATGGTCAGTACACATTGACCAGGGTGGTGAAGTATGGTCAGTACACATTGACCAGGGTGGTGAAGTATGGTCAGTACACATTGACCAGGGTGGTGAAGTATGGTCAGTACACATTGACCAGAGTGGTGAAGTATGGTCAGTACACATTGACCAGGGTGGTGAAGTATGGTCAGTACACATTGACCAGGGTGGTGAAGTATGGTCAGTACACATTGACCAGCGTGGTGAAGTATGGTCAGTCCACATTGACCAGCGTGGTGAAGTATGGTCAGTACACATTGACCAGAGTGGTGAAGTATGGTCAGTACACATTGACCAGCGTGGTGAAGTATGGTCAGTACACATTGACCAGCGTGGTGAAGTATGGTCAGTACACATTGACCAGCGTGGTGAAGTATGGTCAGTACACATTGACCAGCTTGGTGAAGTATGGTCAGTACACATTGACCAGCGTGGTGAAGTATGGTCAGTACACATTGACCAGCGTGGTGAAGTATGGTCAGGTCACATTGACCAGCGTGGTGAAGTATGGTCAGGTCACATTGACCAGAGTGGTGAAGTATGGTCAGTACACATTGACCAGCGTGGTGAAGTATGGTCAGTACACATTGACCAGCGTGGTGAAGTATGGTCAGTACACATTGACCAGCGTGGTGAATAATGGTCAGTACACATTGACCAGCGTGGTGAAGTATGGTCAGGTCACATTGACCAGCGTGGTGAAGTATGGTCAGTACACATTGACCAGAGTGGTGAAGTATGGTCAGGTCACATTGACCAGCGTGGTGAAGTATGGTCAGGTCACATTGACCAGGGTGGTGAAGTATGGTCAGTACACATTGACCAGAGTGGTGAAGTATGGTCAGGTCACATTGACCAGGGTGGTGAAGTATGGTCAGTACACATTGACCAGCGTGGTGAAGTATGGTCAGTACACATTGACCAGGGTGGTGAAGTATGGTCAGTACACATTGACCAGGGTGGTGAAGTATGGTCAGTACACATTGACCAGGGTGGTGAAGTATGGTCAGTACACATTGACCAGCGTGGTGAAGTATGGTCAGTCCACATTGACCAGCGTGGTGAAGTATGGTCAGTACACATTGACCAGAGTGGTGAAGTATGGTCAGTACACATTGACCAGAGTGGTGAAGTATGGTCAGTACACATTGACCAGCGTGGTGAAGTATGGTCAGTACACATTGACCAGCGTGGTGAAGTATGGTCAGTACACATTGACCAGCGTGGTGAAGTATGGTCAGTACACATTGACCAGCGTGGTGAAGTATGGTCAGTCCACATTGACCAGCCTGGTGAAGTATGGTCAGTCCACATTGACCAGCGTGGTGAAGTATGGTCAGTCCACATTAACCAGAGTGGTGAAGTATGGTCAGGTCACATTGACCAGCGTGGTGAAGTATGGTCAGTACACATTGACCAGCGTGGTGAAGTATGGTCAGTACACATTGACCAGAGTGGTGAAGGATGGTCAGTACACATTGACCAGGGTGGTGAAGTATGGTCAGTACACATTGACCAGGGTGGTGAAGTATGGTCAGTACACATTGACCAGGGTGGTGAAGTATGGTCAGTACACATTGACCAGGGTGGTGAAGTATGGTCAGTACACATTGACCAGAGTGGTGAAGTATGGTCAGGTCACATTGATCAGGGTGGTGAAGTATGGTCAGTACACATTGACCAGCGTGGTGAAGTATGGTCAGGTCACATTGACCAGCGTGGTGAAGTATGGTCAGGTCACATTGACCAGGGTGGTGAAGTATGGTCAGTACACATTGACCAGAGTGGTGAAGTATGGTCAGGTCACATTGACCAGCGTGGTGAAGTATGGTCAGTACACATTGACCAGCGTGGTGAAGTATGGTCAGTACACATTGACCAGCGTGGTGAAGTATGGTCAGGTCACATTGACCAGCGTGGTGAAGTATGGTCAGGTCACATTGACCAGAGTGGTGAAGTATGGTCAGTACACATTGACCAGCGTGGTGAAGTATGGTCAGTACACATTGACCAGCGTGGTGAATTATGGTCAGTACACATTGACCAGCGTGGTGAAGTATGGTCAGGTCACATTGACCAGCGTGGTGAAGTATGGTCAGTCCACATTGACCAGCGTGGTGAAGTATGGTCAGTACACATTGACCAGCGTGGTGAAATATGGTCAGTACACATTGACCAGCGTGGTGAAGTATGGTCAGTACACATTGACCAGCGTGGTGAAGAATGGTCAGTACACATTGACCAGCGTGGTGAAGTATGGTCAGTACACATTGACCAGCGTGGTGAAGTATGGTCAGGTCACATTGACCAGCGTGGTGAAGTATGGTCAGTACACATTGACCAGCGTGGTGAAGTATGGTCAGTACACATTGACCAGAGTGGTGAAGTGTGGTCAGTACACATTGACCAGGGTGGTGAAGTATGGTCAGTACACATTGACCAGGGTGGTGAAGTATGGTCAGTACACATTGACCAGGGTGGTGAAGTATGGTCAGTACACATTGACCAGGGTGGTGAGGTATGGTCAGTACACATTGACCAGGGTGGTGAAGTATGGTCAGTCCACATTGACCAGAGTGGTGAAGTATGGTCAGGTCACATTGACCAGCGTGGTGAAGTATGGTCAGGTCACATTGACCAGGGTGGTGAAGTATGGTCAGTACACATTGACCAGAGTGGTGAAGTATGGTCAGGTCACATTGACCAGGGTGGTGAAGTATGGTCAGTACACATTGACCAGCGTGGTGAAGTATGGTCAGTACACATTGACCAGGGTGGTGAAGTATGGTCAGTACACATTGACCAGGGTGGTGAAGTATGGTCAGTACACATTGACCAGAGTGGTGAAGTATGGTCAGGTCACATTGACCAGGGTGGTGAAGTATGGTCAGTACACATTGACCAGGGTGGTGAAGTATGGTCAGTACACATTGACCAGGGTGGTGAAGTATGGTCAGTACACATTGACCAGGTTGGTGAAGTATGGTCAGTACACATTGACCAGCGTGGTGAAGTATGGTCAGTCCACATTGACCAGCGTGGTGAAGTATGGTCAGTACACATTGACCAGAGTGGTGAAGTATGGTCAGTACACATTGACCAGCGTGGTGAAGTATGGTCAGTACACATTGACCAGCGTGGTGAAGTATGGTCAGGTCACATTGACCAGAGTGGTGAAGTATGGTCAGTACACATTGACCAGCGTGGTGAAGTATGGTCAGTACACATTGACCAGCGTGGTGAAGTATGGTCAGTACACATTGGCCAGCGTGGTGAAGTATGGTCAGGTCACATTGACCAGCGTGGTGAAGTATGGTCAGTACACATTGACCAGCGTGGTGAAGTATGGTCAGTACACATTGACCATCGTGGTGAAGTATGGTCAGTACACATTGACCAGCGTGGTGAAGTATGGTCAGGTCACATTGACCTGCGTGGTGAAGTATGGTCAGGTCACATTGACCAGAGTGGTGAAGTATGGTCAGTACACATTGACCAGGGTGGTGAAGTATGGTCAGTACACATTGACCAGCGTGGTGAAGTATGGTCAGTACACATTGACCAGGGTGGTGAAGTATGGTCAGTACACATTGACCAGAGTGGTGAAGTATGGTCAGGTCACATTGACCAGGGTGGTGAAGTATGGTCAGTACACATTGACCAGCGTGGTGAAGTATGGTCAGTACACATTGACCAGGGTGGTGAAGTATGGTCAGTACACATTGACCAGGGTGGTGAAGTATGGTCAGTACACATTGACCAGGGTGGTGAAGTATGGTCAGTACACATTGACCAGGGTGGTGAAGTATGGTCAGTACACATTGACCAGCGTGGTGAAGTATGGTCAGTCCACATTGACCAGAGTGGTGAAGTATGGTCAGGTCACATTGACCAGCGTGGTGAAGTATGGTCAGGTCACATTGACCAGGGTGGTGAAGTATGGTCAGTACACATTGACCAGAGTGGTGAAGTATGGTCAGGTCACATTGACCAGGGTGGTGAAGTATGGTCAGTACACATTGACCAGCGTGGTGAAGTATGGTCAGTACACATTGACCAGGGTGGTGAAGTATGGTCAGTACACATTGACCAGGGTGGTGAAGTATGGTCAGTACACATTGACCAGGGTGGTGAAGTATGGTCAGTACACATTGACCAGCGTGGTGAAGTATGGTCAGTCCACATTGACCAGCGTGGTGAAGTATGGTCAGTACACATTGACCAGAGTGGTGAAGTATGGTCAGTACACATTGACCAGCGTGGTGAAGTATGGTCAGTACACATTGACCAGCGTGGTGAAGTATGGTCAGTACACATTGACCAGCGTGGTGAAGTATGGTCAGGTCACATTGATCAGCGTGGTGAAGTATGGTCAGTACACATTGACCAGCTTGGTGAAGTATGGTCAGTACACATTGACCAGCGTGGTGAAGTATGGTCAGTACACATTGACCAGCGTGGTGAAGTATGGTCAGGTCACATTGACCAGCGTGGTGAAGTATGGTCAGGTCACATTGACCAGAGTGGTGAAGTATGGTCAGTACACATTGACCAGCGTGGTGAAGTATGGTCAGTACACATTGACCAGCGTGGTGAATAATGGTCAGTACACATTGACCAGCGTGGTGAAGTATGGTCAGGTCACATTGACCAGCGTGGTGAAGTATGGTCAGTACACATTGACCAGAGTGGTGAAGTATGGTCAGGTCACATTGACCAGCGTGGTGAAGTATGGTCAGGTCACATTGACCAGGGTGGTGAAGTATGGTCAGTACACATTGACCAGAGTGGTGAAGTATGGTCAGGTCACATTGACCAGGGTGGTGAAGTATGGTCAGTACACATTGACCAGCGTGGTGAAGTATGGTCAGTACACATTGACCAGGGTGGTGAAGTATGGTCAGTACACATTGACCAGGGTGGTGAAGTATGGTCAGTACACATTGACCAGGGTGGTGAAGTATGGTCAGTACACATTGACCAGCGTGGTGAAGTATGGTCAGTCCACATTGACCAGCGTGGTGAAGTATGGTCAGGTCACATTGACCAGCGTGGTGAAGTATGGTCAGGTCACATTGACCAGAGTGGTGAAGTATGGTCAGTACACATTGACCAGCGTGGTGAAGTATGGTCAGTACACATTGACCAGCGTGGTGAAGTATGGTCAGTACACATTGACCAGCGTGGTGAATAATGGTCAGTACACATTGACCAGCGTGGTGAAGTATGGTCAGGTCACATTGACCAGCGTGGTGAAGTATGGTCAGTACACATTGACCAGAGTGGTGAAGTATGGTCAGGTCACATTGACCAGCGTGGTGAAGTATGGTCAGGTCACATTGACCAGGGTGGTGAAGTATGGTCAGTACACATTGACCAGAGTGGTGAAGTATGGTCAGGTCACATTGACCAGGGTGGTGAAGTATGGTCAGTACACATTGACCAGCGTGGTGAAGTATGGTCAGTACACATTGACCAGGGTGGTGAAGTATGGTCAGTACACATTGACCAGGGTGGTGAAGTATGGTCAGTACACATTGACCAGGGTGGTGAAGTATGGTCAGTACACATTGACCAGCGTGGTGAAGTATGGTCAGTCCACATTGACCAGCGTGGTGAAGTATGGTCAGTACACATTGACCAGAGTGGTGAAGTATGGTCAGTACACATTGACCAGAGTGGTGAAGTATGGTCAGTACACATTGACCAGCGTGGTGAAGTATGGTCAGTACACATTGACCAGCGTGGTGAAGTATGGTCAGTACACATTGACCAGCGTGGTGAAGTATGGTCAGTACACATTGACCAGCGTGGTGAAGTATGGTCAGTCCACATTGACCAGCCTGGTGAAGTATGGTCAGTCCACATTGACCAGCGTGGTGAAGTATGGTCAGTCCACATTAACCAGAGTGGTGAAGTATGGTCAGGTCACATTGACCAGCGTGGTGAAGTATGGTCAGTACACATTGACCAGCGTGGTGAAGTATGGTCAGTACACATTGACCAGAGTGGTGAAGGATGGTCAGTACACATTGACCAGGGTGGTGAAGTATGGTCAGTACACATTGACCAGGGTGGTGAAGTATGGTCAGTACACATTGACCAGGGTGGTGAAGTATGGTCAGTACACATTGACCAGGGTGGTGAAGTATGGTCAGTACACATTGACCAGAGTGGTGAAGTATGGTCAGGTCACATTGATCAGGGTGGTGAAGTATGGTCAGTACACATTGACCAGCGTGGTGAAGTATGGTCAGGTCACATTGACCAGCGTGGTGAAGTATGGTCAGGTCACATTGACCAGGGTGGTGAAGTATGGTCAGTACACATTGACCAGAGTGGTGAAGTATGGTCAGGTCACATTGACCAGGGTGGTGAAGTATGGTCAGTACACATTGACCAGCGTGGTGAAGTATGGTCAGTACACATTGACCAGCGTGGTGAAGTATGGTCAGGTCACATTGACCAGCGTGGTGAAGTATGGTCAGGTCACATTGACCAGAGTGGTGAAGTATGGTCAGTACACATTGACCAGCGTGGTGAAGTATGGTCAGTACACATTGACCAGCGTGGTGAATTATGGTCAGTACACATTGACCAGCGTGGTGAAGTATGGTCAGGTCACATTGACCAGCGTGGTGAAGTATGGTCAGTCCACATTGACCAGCGTGGTGAAGTATGGTCAGTACACATTGACCAGCGTGGTGAAATATGGTCAGTACACATTGACCAGCGTGGTGAAGTATGGTCAGTACACATTGACCAGCGTGGTGAAGAATGGTCAGTACACATTGACCAGCGTGGTGAAGTATGGTCAGTACACATTGACCAGCGTGGTGAAGTATGGTCAGGTCACATTGACCAGCGTGGTGAAGTATGGTCAGTACACATTGACCAGCGTGGTGAAGTATGGTCAGTACACATTGACCAGAGTGGTGAAGTGTGGTCAGTACACATTGACCAGGGTGGTGAAGTATGGTCAGTACACATTGACCAGGGTGGTGAAGTATGGTCAGTACACATTGACCAGGGTGGTGAAGTATGGTCAGTACACATTGACCAGGGTGGTGAGGTATGGTCAGTACACATTGACCAGGGTGGTGAAGTATGGTCAGTCCACATTGACCAGAGTGGTGAAGTATGGTCAGGTCACATTGACCAGCGTGGTGAAGTATGGTCAGGTCACATTGACCAGGGTGGTGAAGTATGGTCAGTACACATTGACCAGAGTGGTGAAGTATGGTCAGGTCACATTGACCAGGGTGGTGAAGTATGGTCAGTACACATTGACCAGCGTGGTGAAGTATGGTCAGTACACATTGACCAGGGTGGTGAAGTATGGTCAGTACACATTGACCAGGGTGGTGAAGTATGGTCAGTACACATTGACCAGAGTGGTGAAGTATGGTCAGGTCACATTGACCAGGGTGGTGAAGTATGGTCAGTACACATTGACCAGGGTGGTGAAGTATGGTCAGTACACATTGACCAGGGTGGTGAAGTATGGTCAGTACACATTGACCAGGTTGGTGAAGTATGGTCAGTACACATTGACCAGCGTGGTGAAGTATGGTCAGTCCACATTGACCAGCGTGGTGAAGTATGGTCAGTACACATTGACCAGAGTGGTGAAGTATGGTCAGTACACATTGACCAGCGTGGTGAAGTATGGTCAGTACACATTGACCAGCGTGGTGAAGTATGGTCAGGTCACATTGACCAGAGTGGTGAAGTATGGTCAGTACACATTGACCAGCGTGGTGAAGTATGGTCAGTACACATTGACCAGCGTGGTGAAGTATGGTCAGTACACATTGGCCAGCGTGGTGAAGTATGGTCAGGTCACATTGACCAGCGTGGTGAAGTATGGTCAGTACACATTGACCAGCGTGGTGAAGTATGGTCAGTACACATTGACCATCGTGGTGAAGTATGGTCAGTACACATTGACCAGCGTGGTGAAGTATGGTCAGGTCACATTGACCTGCGTGGTGAAGTATGGTCAGGTCACATTGACCAGAGTGGTGAAGTATGGTCAGTACACATTGACCAGGGTGGTGAAGTATGGTCAGTACACATTGACCAGCGTGGTGAAGTATGGTCAGTACACATTGACCAGGGTGGTGAAGTATGGTCAGTACACATTGACCAGAGTGGTGAAGTATGGTCAGGTCACATTGACCAGGGTGGTGAAGTATGGTCAGTACACATTGACCAGCGTGGTGAAGTATGGTCAGTACACATTGACCAGGGTGGTGAAGTATGGTCAGTACACATTGACCAGGGTGGTGAAGTATGGTCAGTACACATTGACCAGGGTGGTGAAGTATGGTCAGTACACATTGACCAGGGTGGTGAAGTATGGTCAGTACACATTGACCAGCGTGGTGAAGTATGGTCAGTCCACATTGACCAGAGTGGTGAAGTATGGTCAGGTCACATTGACCAGCGTGGTGAAGTATGGTCAGGTCACATTGACCAGGGTGGTGAAGTATGGTCAGTACACATTGACCAGAGTGGTGAAGTATGGTCAGGTCACATTGACCAGGGTGGTGAAGTATGGTCAGTACACATTGACCAGCGTGGTGAAGTATGGTCAGTACACATTGACCAGGGTGGTGAAGTATGGTCAGTACACATTGACCAGGGTGGTGAAGTATGGTCAGTACACATTGACCAGGGTGGTGAAGTATGGTCAGTACACATTGACCAGCGTGGTGAAGTATGGTCAGTCCACATTGACCAGCGTGGTGAAGTATGGTCAGTACACATTGACCAGAGTGGTGAAGTATGGTCAGTACACATTGACCAGCGTGGTGAAGTATGGTCAGTACACATTGACCAGCGTGGTGAAGTATGGTCAGTACACATTGACCAGCGTGGTGAAGTATGGTCAGGTCACATTGATCAGCGTGGTGAAGTATGGTCAGTACACATTGACCAGCTTGGTGAAGTATGGTCAGTACACATTGACCAGCGTGGTGAAGTATGGTCAGTACACATTGACCAGCGTGGTGAAGTATGGTCAGGTCACATTGACCAGCGTGGTGAAGTATGGTCAGGTCACATTGACCAGAGTGGTGAAGTATGGTCAGTACACATTGACCAGCGTGGTGAAGTATGGTCAGTACACATTGACCAGCGTGGTGAATAATGGTCAGTACACATTGACCAGCGTGGTGAAGTATGGTCAGGTCACATTGACCAGCGTGGTGAAGTATGGTCAGTACACATTGACCAGAGTGGTGAAGTATGGTCAGGTCACATTGACCAGCGTGGTGAAGTATGGTCAGGTCACATTGACCAGGGTGGTGAAGTATGGTCAGTACACATTGACCAGAGTGGTGAAGTATGGTCAGGTCACATTGACCAGGGTGGTGAAGTATGGTCAGTACACATTGACCAGCGTGGTGAAGTATGGTCAGTACACATTGACCAGGGTGGTGAAGTATGGTCAGTACACATTGACCAGGGTGGTGAAGTATGGTCAGTACACATTGACCAGCGTGGTGAAGTATGGTCAGTCCACATTGACCAGCGTGGTGAAGTATGGTCAGTACACATTGACCAGAGTGGTGAAGTATGGTCAGTACACATTGACCAGCGTGGTGAAGTATGGTCAGTACACATTGACCAGCGTGGTGAAGTATGGTCAGTACACATTGACCAGCGTGGTGAAGTATGGTCAGTACACATTGACCAGCGTGGTGAAGTATGGTCAGTCCACATTGACCAGCCTGGTGAAGTATGGTCAGTCCACATTGACCAGCGTGGTGAAGTATGGTCAGTCCACATTAACCAGAGTGGTGAAGTATGGTCAGGTCACATTGACCAGCGTGGTGAAGTATGGTCAGTACACATTGACCAGAGTGGTGAAGTATGGTCAGTACACATTGACCAGGGTGGTGAAGTATGGTCAGTACACATTGACCAGGGTGGTGAAGTATGGTCAGTACACATTGACCAGGGTGGTGAAGTATGGTCAGTACACATTGACCAGGGTGGTGAAGTATGGTCAGTACACATTGACCAGAGTGGTGAAGTATGGTCAGTACACATTGACCAGGGTGGTGAAGTATGGTCAGTACACATTGACCAGGGTGGTGAAGTATGGTCAGTACACATTGACCAGCGTGGTGAAGTATGGTCAGTCCACATTGACCAGCGTGGTGAAGTATGGTCAGTACACATTGACCAGAGTGGTGAAGTATGGTCAGTACACATTGACCAGCGTGGTGAAGTATGGTCAGTACACATTGACCAGCGTGGTGAAGTATGGTCAGTACACATTGACCAGCGTGGTGAAGTATGGTCAGGTCACATTGATCAGCGTGGTGAAGTATGGTCAGTACACATTGACCAGCTTGGTGAAGTATGGTCAGTACACATTGACCAGCGTGGTGAAGTATGGTCAGTACACATTGACCAGCGTGGTGAAGTATGGTCAGGTCACATTGACCAGCGTGGTGAAGTATGGTCAGGTCACATTGACCAGAGTGGTGAAGTATGGTCAGTACACATTGACCAGCGTGGTGAAGTATGGTCAGTACACATTGACCAGCGTGGTGAATAATGGTCAGTACACATTGACCAGCGTGGTGAAGTATGGTCAGGTCACATTGACCAGCGTGGTGAAGTATGGTCAGTACACATTGACCAGAGTGGTGAAGTATGGTCAGGTCACATTGACCAGCGTGGTGAAGTATGGTCAGGTCACATTGACCAGGGTGGTGAAGTATGGTCAGTACACATTGACCAGAGTGGTGAAGTATGGTCAGGTCACATTGACCAGGGTGGTGAAGTATGGTCAGTACACATTGACCAGCGTGGTGAAGTATGGTCAGTACACATTGACCAGGGTGGTGAAGTATGGTCAGTACACATTGACCAGGGTGGTGAAGTATGGTCAGTACACATTGACCAGGGTGGTGAAGTATGGTCAGTACACATTGACCAGCGTGGTGAAGTATGGTCAGTCCACATTGACCAGCGTGGTGAAGTATGGTCAGTACACATTGACCAGAGTGGTGAAGTATGGTCAGTACACATTGACCAGAGTGGTGAAGTATGGTCAGTACACATTGACCAGCGTGGTGAAGTATGGTCAGTACACATTGACCAGCGTGGTGAAGTATGGTCAGTACACATTGACCAGCGTGGTGAAGTATGGTCAGTACACATTGACCAGCGTGGTGAAGTATGGTCAGTCCACATTGACCAGCCTGGTGAAGTATGGTCAGTCCACATTGACCAGCGTGGTGAAGTATGGTCAGTCCACATTAACCAGAGTGGTGAAGTATGGTCAGGTCACATTGACCAGCGTGGTGAAGTATGGTCAGTACACATTGACCAGCGTGGTGAAGTATGGTCAGTACACATTGACCAGAGTGGTGAAGTATGGTCAGTACACATTGACCAGGGTGGTGAAGTATGGTCAGTACACATTGACCAGGGTGGTGAAGTATGGTCAGTACACATTGACCAGGGTGGTGAAGTATGGTCAGTACACATTGACCAGGGTGGTGAAGTATGGTCAGTACACATTGACCAGAGTGGTGAAGTATGGTCAGGTCACATTGATCAGGGTGGTGAAGTATGGTCAGTACACATTGACCAGCGTGGTGAAGTATGGTCAGGTCACATTGACCAGCGTGGTGAAGTATGGTCAGGTCACATTGACCAGGGTGGTGAAGTATGGTCAGTACACATTGACCAGAGTGGTGAAGTATGGTCAGGTCACATTGACCAGGGTGGTGAAGTATGGTCAGTACACATTGACCAGCGTGGTGAAGTATGGTCAGTACACATTGACCAGGGTGGTGAAGTATGGTCAGTACACATTGACCAGGGTGGTGAAGTGTGGTCAGTACACATTGACCAGGGTGGTGAAGTGTGGTCAGTACACATTGACCAGCGTGGTGAAGTATGGTCAGTACACATTGACCAGAGTGGTGAAGTATGGTCAGTACACATTGACCAGCGTGGTGAAGTATGGTCAGTACACATTGACCAGCGTGGTGAAGTATGGTCAGTACACATTGACCAGCGTGGTGAAGTATGGTCAGGTCACATTGACCAGCGTGGTGAAGTATGGTCAGTACACATTGACCAGCGTGGTGAAGTATGGTCAGTACACATTGACCAGCGTGGTGAAGTATGGTCAGGTCACATTGACCAGCGTGGTGAAGTATGGTCAGGTCACATTGACCAGAGTGGTGAAGTATGGTCAGTACACATTGACCAGCGTGGTGAAGTATGGTCAGTACACATTGACCAGCGTGGTGAAGTATGGTCAGTCCACATTGACCAGCGTGGTGAAGTATGGTCAGTACACATTGACCAGAGTGGTGAAGTATGGTCAGTACACATTGACCAGCGTGGTGAAGTATGGTCAGTACACATTGACCAGCGTGGTGAAGTATGGTCAGTACACATTGACCAGCGTGGTGAAGTATGGTCAGTACACATTGACCAGCGTGGTGAAGTATGGTCAGGTCACATTGACCAGCGTGGTGAAGTATGGTCAGTACACATTGACCAGCGTGGTGAAGTATGGTCAGTCCACATTGACCAGCGTGGTGAAGTATGGTCAGTACACATTGACCAGCGTGGTGAAGTATGGTCAGGTCACATTGACCAGGGTGGTGAAGTATGGTCAGTACACATTGACCAGAGTGGTGAAGTATGGTCAGGTCACATTGACCAGGGTGGTGAAGTATGGTCAGTACACATTGACCAGCGTGGTGAAGTATGGTCAGTACACATTGACCAGGGTGGTGAAGTATGGTCAGTACACATTGACCAGGGTGGTGAAGTATGGTCAGTACACATTGACCAGGGTGGTGAAGTATGGTCAGTACACATTGACCAGCGTGGTGAAGTATGGTCAGTCCACATTGACCAGCGTGGTGAAGTATGGTCAGTACACATTGACCAGAGTGGTGAAGTATGGTCAGTACACATTGACCAGCGTGGTGAAGTATGGTCAGTACACATTGACCAGCGTGGTGAAGTATGGTCAGTACACATTGACCAGCGTGGTGAAGTATGGTCAGGTCACATTGACCAGCGTGGTGAAGTATGGTCAGTACACATTGACCAGCTTGGTGAAGTATGGTCAGTACACATTGACCAGCGTGGTGAAGTATGGTCAGTACACATTGACCAGCGTGGTGAAGTATGGTCAGGTCACATTGACCAGCGTGGGGAAGTATGGTCAGGTCACATTGACCAGAGTGGTGAAGTATGGTCAGTACACATTGACCAGCGTGGTGAAGTATGGTCAGTACACATTGACCAGCGTGGTGAATAATGGTCAGTACACATTGACCAGCGTGGTGAAGTATGGTCAGGTCACATTGACCAGCGTGGTGAAGTATGGTCAGTACACATTGACCAGAGTGGTGAAGTATGGTCAGGTCACATTGACCAGCGTGGTGAAGTATGGTCACGTCACATTGACCAGGGTGGTGAAGTATGGTCAGTACACATTGACCAGAGTGGTGAAGTATGGTCAGGTCACATTGACCAGGGTGGTGAAGTATGGTCAGTACACATTGACCAGCGTGGTGAAGTATGGTCAGTACACATTGACCAGGGTGGTGAAGTATGGTCAGTACACATTGACCAGGGTGGTGAAGTATGGTCAGTACACATTGACCAGCGTGGTGAAGTATGGTCAGTCCACATTGACCAGCGTGGTGAAGTATGGTCAGTACACATTGACCAGAGTGGTGAAGTATGGTCAGTACACATTGACCAGCGTGGTGAAGTATGGTCAGTACACATTGACCAGCGTGGTGAAGTATGGTCAGTACACATTGACCAGCGTGGTGAAGTATGGTCAGTACACATTGACCAGCGTGGTGAAGTATGGTCAGGTCACATTGACCAGCGTGGTGAAGTATGGTCAGTACACATTGACCAGCTTGGTGAAGTATGGTCAGTACACATTGACCAGCGTGGTGAAGTATGGTCAGTACACATTGACCAGCGTGGTGAAGTATGGTCAGGTCACATTGACCAGCGTGGTGAAGTATGGTCAGGTCACATTGACCAGAGTGGTGAAGTATGGTCAGTACACATTGACCAGCGTGGTGAAGTATGGTCAGTACACATTGACCAGCGTGGTGAATAATGGTCAGTACACATTGACCAGCGTGGTGAAGTATGGTCAGGTCACATTGACCAGCGTGGTGAAGTATGGTCAGTACACATTGACCAGCGTGGTGAAGTATGGTCAGTACACATTGACCAGCGTGAAGTATGGTCATTACACATTGACCAGAGTGGTGAAGTATGGTCAGTACACATTGACCAGGGTGGTGAAGTATGGTCAGTACACATTGACCAGGGTGGTGAAGTATGGTCAGTACACATTGACCTTGGTGGTGAAGTATGGTCAGTACACATTGACCAGGGTGGTGAAGTATGGTCAGTACACATTGACCAGGGTGGTGAAGTATGGTCAGTACACATTGACCAGGGTGGTGAAGTATGGTCAGTACACATTGACCAGGGTGGTGAAGTATGGTCAGTACACATTGACCAGCGTGGTGAAGTATGGTCAGGTCACATTGACCAGCGTGGTGAAGTATGGTCAGGTCACATTGACCAGGGTGGTGAAGTATGGTCAGTACACATTGACCAGAGTGGTGAAGTATGGTCAGGTCACATTGACCAGGGTGGTGAAGTATGGTCAGTACACATTGACCAGCGTGGTGAAGTATGGTCAGTACACATTGACCAGGGTGGTGAAGTATGGTCAGTACACATTGACCAGGGTGGTGAAGTGTGGTCAGTACACATTGACCAGGGTGGTGAAGTGTGGTCAGTACACATTGACCAGCGTGGTGAAGTATGGTCAGTACACATTGACCAGAGTGGTGAAGTATGGTCAGTACACATTGACCAGCGTGGTGAAGTATGGTCACTACACATTGACCAGCGTGGTGAAGTATGGTCAGTACACATTGACCAGCGTGGTGAAGTATGGTCAGGTCACATTGACCAGCGTGGTGAAGTATGGTCAGTACACATTGACCAGCGTGGTGAAGTATGGTCAGTACACATTGACCAGCGTGGTGAAGTATGGTCAGGTCACATTGACCAGCGTGGTGAAGTATGGTCAGGTCACATTGACCAGAGTGGTGAAGTATGGTCAGTACACATTGACCAGCGTGGTGAAGTATGGTCAGTACACATTGACCAGCGTGGTGAAGTATGGTCAGTCCACATTGACCAGCGTGGTGAAGTATGGTCAGTACACATTGACCAGAGTGGTGAAGTATGGTCAGTACACATTGACCAGCGTGGTGAAGTATGGTCAGTACACATTGACCAGCGTGGTGAAGTATGGTCAGTACACATTGACCAGCGTGGTGAAGTATGGTCAGTACACATTGACCAGCGTGGTGAAGTATGGTCAGGTCACATTGACCAGCGTGGTGAAGTATGGTCAGTACACATTGACCAGCTTGGTGAAGTATGGTCAGTACACATTGACCAGCGTGGTGAAGTATGGTCAGTACACATTGACCAGCGTGGTGAAGTATGGTCAGGTCACATTGACCAGCGTGGTGAAGTATGGTCAGGTCACATTGACCAGAGTGGTGAAGTATGGTCAGTACACATTGACCAGCGTGGTGAAGTATGGTCAGTACACATTGACCAGCGTGGTGAATAATGGTCAGTACACATTGACCAGCGTGGTGAAGTATGGTCAGGTCACATTGACCAGCGTGGTGAAGTATGGTCAGTACACATTGACCAGCGTGGTGAAGTATGGTCAGTACACATTGACCAGCGTGGTGAAGTATGGTCAGGTCACATTGACCAGCGTGGTGAAGTATGGTCAGTACACATTGACCAGGGTGGTGAAGTATGGTCAGTACACATTGACCAGGGTGGTGAAGTATGGTCAGTACACATTGACCTTGGTGGTGAAGTATGGTCAGTACACATTGACCAGGGTGGTGAAGTATGGTCAGTACACATTGACCAGGGTGGTGAAGTATGGTCAGTACACATTGACCAGGGTGGTGAAGTATGGTCAGTACACATTGACCAGCGTGGTGAAGTATGGTCAGGTCACATTGACCAGCGTGGTGAAGTATGGTCAGGTCACATTGACCAGGGTGGTGAAGTATGGTCAGTACACATTGACCAGAGTGGTGAAGTATGGTCAGGTCACATTGACCAGGGTGGTGAAGTATGGTCAGTACACATTGACCAGCGTGGTGAAGTATGGTCAGTACACATTGACCAGGGTGGTGAAGTATGGTCAGTACACATTGACCAGGGTGGTGAAGTGTGGTCAGTACACATTGACCAGGGTGGTGAAGTGTGGTCAGTACACATTGACCAGCGTGGTGAAGTATGGTCAGTCCACATTGACCAGCGTGGTGAAGTATGGTCAGTACACATTGACCAGAGTGGTGAAGTATGGTCAGTACACATTGACCAGCGTGGTGAAGTATGGTCAGTACACATTGACCAGCGTGGTGAAGTATGGTCAGTACACATTGACCAGCGTGGTGAAGTATGGTCAGGTCACATTGACCAGCGTGGTGAAGTATGGTCAGTACACATTGACCAGCGTGGTGAAGTATGGTCAGTACACATTGACCAGCGTGGTGAAGTATGGTCAGGTCACATTGACCAGCGTGGTGAAGTATGGTCAGGTCACATTGACCAGAGTGGTGAAGTATGGTCAGTACACATTGACCAGCGTGGTGAAGTATGGTCAGTACACATTGACCAGCGTGGTGAATAATGGTCAGTACACATTGACCAGCGTGGTGAAGTATGGTCAGGTCACATTGACCAGCGTGGTGAAGTATGGTCAGTACACATTGACCAGAGTGGTGAAGTATGGTCAGGTCACATTGACCAGCGTGGTGAAGTATGATCAGGTCACATTGACCAGGGTGGTGAAGTATGGTCAGTACACATTGACCAGAGTGGTGAAGTATGGTCAGGTCACATTGACCAGGGTGGTGAAGTATGGTCAGTACACATTGACCAGCGTGGTGAAGTATGGTCAGTACACATTGACCAGGGTGGTGAAGTATGGTCAGTACACATTGACCAGGGTGGTGAAGTATGGTCAGTACACATTGACCAGGGTGGTGAAGTATGGTCAGTACACATTGACCAGCGTGGTGAAGTATGGTCAGTACACATTGACCAGCGTGGTGAAGTATGGTCAGTCCACATTGACCAGCGTGGTGAAGTATGGTCAGTACACATTGACCAGAGTGGTGAAGTATGGTCAGTACACATTGACCAGCGTGGTGAAGTATGGTCAGTACACATTGACCAGCGTGGTGAAGTATGGTCAGTACACATTGACCAGCGTGGTGAAGTATGGTCAGGTCACATTGACCAGCTTGGTGAAGTATGGTCAGTACACATTGACCAGCGTGGTGAAGTATGGTCAGTACACATTGACCAGCGTGGTGAAGTATGGTCAGGTCACATTGACCAGCGTGCTGAAGTATGGTCAGGTCACATTGACCAGAGTGGTGAAGTATGGTCAGTACACATTGACCAGCGTGGTGAAGTATGGTCAGTACACATTGACCAGCGTGGTGAATAATGGTCAGTACACATTGACCAGCGTGGTGAAGTATGGTCAGGTCACATTGACCAGCGTGGTGAAGTATGGTCAGTACACATTGACCAGCGTGGTGAAGTATGGTCAGTACACATTGACCAGCGTGGTGAAGTATGGTCAGTACACATTGACCAGAGTGGTGAAGTATGGTCAGTACACATTGACCAGGGTGGTGATGTATGGTCAGTACACATTGACCAGGGTGGTGAAGTATGGTCAGTACACATTGACCAGGGTGGTGAAGTATGGTCAGTACACATTGACCAGGGTGGTGAAGTATGGTCAGTACACATTGACCAGCGTGGTGAAGTATGGTCAGGTCACATTGACCAGGGTGGTGAAGTATGGTCAGTACACATTGACCAGAGTGGTGAAGTATGGTCAGGTCACATTGACCAGAGTGGTGAAGTATGGTCAGTACACATTGACCAGCGTGGTGAAGTATGGTCAGTACACATTGACCAGCGTGGTGAAGTATGGTCAGTACACATTGACCAGCGTGGTGAAGTATGGTCAGTACACATTGACCAGCGTGGTGAAGTATGGTCAGTCCACATTGACCAGCCTGGTGAAGTATGGTCAGTCCACATTGACCAGCGTGGTGAAGTATGGTCAGTCCACATTAACCAGAGTGGTGAAGTATGGTCAGGTCACATTGACCAGCGTGGTGAAGTATGGTCAGTACACATTGACCAGCGTGGTGAAGTATGGTCAGTACACATTGACCAGAGTGGTGAAGTATGGTCAGTACACATTGACCAGGGTGGTGAAGTATGGTCAGTACACATTGACCAGGGTGGTGAAGTATGGTCAGTACACATTGACCAGGGTGGTGAAGTATGGTCAGTACACATTGACCAGGGTGGTGAAGTATGGTCAGTACACATTGACCAGAGTGGTGAAGTATGGTCAGGTCACATTGATCAGGGTGGTGAAGTATGGTCAGTACACATTGACCAGCATGGTGAAGTATGGTCAGTACACATTGACCAGGGTGGTGAAGTATGGTCAGTACACATTGACCAGGGTGGTGAAGTATGGTCCGGTCACATTGACCAGCGTGGTGAAGTATGGTCAGTCCACATTGACCAGCGTGGTGAAGTATGGTCAGTACACATTGACCAGGGTGGTGAAGTATGGTCAGGTCACATTGACCAGCGTGGTGAAGTATGGTCAGTACACATTGACCAGGGTGGTGAAGTATGGTCAGTACACATTGACCAGCGTGGTGAAGTATGGCCAGTACACATTGACCAGGGTGGTGAAGTATGGTCAGTACACATTGACCAGAGTGGTGAAGTATGGTCAGGTCACATTGACCAGGGTGGTGAAGTATGGTTAGTACACATTGACCAGCGTGGTGAAGTATGGTCAGTACACATTGACCAGGGTGGTGAAGTATGGTCAGTACACATTGACCAGGGTGGTGAAGTATGGTCAGTACACATTGACCAGGGTGGTGAAGTATGGTCAGTACACATTGACCAGGGTGGTGAAGTATGGTCAGTACACATTGACCAGCGTGGTGAAGTATGGTCAGTCCACATTGACCAGAGTGGTGAAGTATGGTCAGGTCACATTGACCAGCGTGGTGAAGTATGGTCAGGTCACATTGACCAGGGTGGTGAAGTATGGTCAGTACACATTGACCAGAGTGGTGAAGTATGGTCAGGTCACATTGACCAGGGTGGTGAAGTATGGTCAGTACACATTGACCAGCGTGGTGAAGTATGGTCAGTACACATTGACCAGGGTGGTGAAGTATGGTCAGTACACATTGACCAGGGTGGTGAAGTATGGTCAGTACACATTGACCAGGGTGGTGAAGTATGGTCAGTACACATTGACCAGCGTGGTGAAGTATGGTCAGTCCACATTGACCAGCGTGGTGAAGTATGGTCAGTACACATTGACCAGAGTGGTGAAGTATGGTCAGTACACATTGACCAGCGTGGTGAAGTATGGTCAGTACACATTGACCAGCGTGGTGAAGTATGGTCAGTACACATTGACCAGCGTGGTGAAGTATGGTCAGGTCACATTGACCAGCGTGGTGAAGTATGGTCAGTACACATTGACCAGCTTGGTGAAGTATGGTCAGTACACATTGACCAGCGTGGTGAAGTATGGTCAGTACATATTGACCAGCGTGGTGAAGTATGGTCAGGTCACATTGACCAGCGTGGTGAAGTATGGTCAGGTCACATTGACCAGAGTGGTGAAGTATGGTCAGTACACATTGACCAGCGTGGTGAAGTATGGTCAGTACACATTGACCAGCGTGGTGAATAATGGTCAGTACACATTGACCAGCGTGGTGAAGTATGGTCAGGTCACATTGACCAGCGTGGTGAAGTATGGTCAGTACACATTGACCAGAGTGGTGAAGTATGGTCAGGTCACATTGACCAGCGTGGTGAAGTATGGTCACGTCACATTGACCAGGGTGGTGAAGTATGGTCAGTACACATTGACCAGAGTGGTGAAGTATGGTCAGGTCACATTGACCAGGGTGGTGAAGTATGGTCAGTACACATTGACCAGCGTGGTGAAGTATGGTCAGTACACATTGACCAGGGTGGTGAAGTATGGTCAGTACACATTGACCAGGGTGGTGAAGTATGGTCAGTACACATTGACCAGCGTGGTGAAGTATGGTCAGTCCACATTGACCAGCGTGGTGAAGTATGGTCAGTACACATTGACCAGAGTGGTGAAGTATGGTCAGTACACATTGACCAGCGTGGTGAAGTATGGTCAGTACACATTGACCAGCGTGGTGAAGTATGGTCAGTACACATTGACCAGCGTGGTGAAGTATGGTCAGTACACATTGACCAGCGTGGTGAAGTATGGTCAGGTCACATTGACCAGCGTGGTGAAGTATGGTCAGGTCACATTGACCAGAGTGGTGAAGTATGGTCAGTACACATTGACCAGCGTGGTGAAGTATGGTCAGTACACATTGACCAGCGTGGTGAAGTATGGTCAGTCCACATTGACCAGCGTGGTGAAGTATGGTCAGTACACATTGACCAGAGTGGTGAAGTATGGTCAGTACACATTGACCAGCGTGGTGAAGTATGGTCAGTACACATTGACCAGCGTGGTGAAGTATGGTCAGTACACATTGACCAGCGTGGTGAAGTATGGTCAGTACACATTGACCAGCGTGGTGAAGTATGGTCAGTCCACATTGACCAGGGTGGTGAAGTATGGTCAGTACACATTGACCAGCGTGGTGAAGTATGGTCAGTATACATTGACCAGCGTGGTGAAGTATGGTCAGTACACATTGACCAGCGTGGTGAAGTATGGTCAGTCCACATTGACCAGCGTGGTGAAGTATGGTCAGTACACATTGACCAGGTTGGTGACGTATGGTCAGTACACATTGACCAGCGTGGTGAAGTATGGTCAGTCCACATTGACCAGCGTGGTGAAGTATGGTCAAGTCGCATTGACCAGCGTGGTGAAGTGCGGTCAGGTCACATTGACCAGCCTGGTGAAGTATGGTCAGTACACATTGACCAGCGTGGTGAAGTATGGCCAGTACACATTGACCAGCGTGGTGAAGTATGGTCAGTTCACATTGACCATGGTGGTGAAGTATGGTCAGTACACATTGACCAGAGTGGTGAAGTATGGTCAGCACGCATTGACCAGGGTGGTGAAGTATGGTCAGTACACATTGACCAGGGTGGTGAAGTATGGTCAGTACACATTGACCAGCGTGGTGAAGTATGGTCAGTACACATTGACCGGGGTGGTGAAGTATGGTCAGTACACATTGACCAGCGTGGTGAAGTATGGTCAGTACACATTGACCAGCGTGGTGAAGTATGGTCAGGTCACATTGACCAGGGTGGTGAAGTATGGTCAGTACACATTGACCAGCGTGATGAAGTATGGTCGGTCCACATTGACCAGGGTGGTGAAGTATGGTCAGGTCACATTGACCAGCGTGGTGAAGTATGGTCAGGTCACATTGACCAGGGTGGTGAAGTATGGTCAGTACACATTGACCAGCGTGGTGAAGTATGGTCAGTACACATTGACCAGGGTGGTAAGTATGGTCAGTACACATTGACCAGGGTGGTGAAGTATGGTCAGGTCACATTGACCAGGGTGGTGAAGTATGGTCAGTACACATTGACCAGGGTGGTGAAGTATGGTCAGGTCACATTGACCAGCGTGGTGAAGTATGATCAGGTCACATTGACCAGCGTGGTGAAGTATGGTCAGTACACATTGACCAGGGTGGTGAAGTATGGTCAGGTCACATTGACCAGAGTGGTGAAGTATGGTCAGTACACGTTGACCAGGGTGGTGAAGTATGGTCAGTACACATTGACCAGCGTGGTGAAGTATTGTCAGTCCACATTGACCATGGTGGTGAAGTATGGTCTTTACACATTGACCAGCGTGGTGAAGTATGGTCAGTACACATTGACCAGCGTGGTGAAGTATGGTCAGTACACATTGACCAGCGTGGTGAAGTATGGTCAGTACACATTGACCAGCGTGGTGAAGTATGGTCAGGTCACATTGACCAGAGTGGTGAAGTATGGTCAGGTCACATTGACCAGCGTGGTGAAGTATGGTCAGTACACATTGACCAGCGTGGTGAAGTATGGTCAGTACACATTGACCAGCGTGGTGAAGTATGGTCAGTACACATTGACCAGCGTGGTGAAGTATGGTCAGTCCACATTGACCAGGGTGGTGAAGTATGGTCAGTACACATTGACCAGCGTGGTGAAGTATGGTCAGTATACATTGACCAGCGTGGTGAAGTATGGTCAGTACACATTGACCAGCGTGGTGAAGTATGGTCAGTCCACATTGACCAGCGTGGTGAAGTATGGTCAGTACACATTGACCAGGTTGGTGACGTATGGTCAGTACACATTGACCAGCGTGGTGAAGTATGGTCAGTCCACATTGACCAGCGTGGTGAAGTATGGTCAAGTCGCATTGACCAGCGTGGTGAAGTGCGGTCAGGTCACATTGACCAGCCTGGTGAAGTATGGTCAGTACACATTGACCAGCGTGGTGAAGTATGGCCAGTACACATTGACCAGCGTGGTGAAGTATGGTCAGTTCACATTGACCATGGTGGTGAAGTATGGTCAGTACACATTGACCAGAGTGGTGAAGTATGGTCAGCACGCATTGACCAGGGTGGTGAAGTATGGTCAGTACACATTGACCAGGGTGGTGAAGTATGGTCAGTACACATTGACCAGCGTGGTGAAGTATGGTCAGTACACATTGACCGGGGTGGTGAAGTATGGTCAGTACACATTGACCAGCGTGGTGAAGTATGGTCAGTACACATTGACCAGCGTGGTGAAGTATGGTCAGGTCACATTGACCAGGGTGGTGAAGTATGGTCAGTACACATTGACCAGCGTGATGAAGTATGGTCGGTCCACATTGACCAGGGTGGTGAAGTATGGTCAGGTCACATTGACCAGCGTGGTGAAGTATGGTCAGGTCACATTGACCAGGGTGGTGAAGTATGGTCAGTACACATTGACCAGCGTGGTGAAGTATGGTCAGTACACATTGACCAGGGTGGTAAGTATGGTCAGTACACATTGACCAGGGTGGTGAAGTATGGTCAGGTCACATTGACCAGGGTGGTGAAGTATGGTCAGTACACATTGACCAGGGTGGTGAAGTATGGTCAGGTCACATTGACCAGCGTGGTGAAGTATGATCAGGTCACATTGACCAGCGTGGTGAAGTATGGTCAGTACACATTGACGAGGGTGGTGAAGTATGGTCAGGTCACATTGACCAGAGTGGTGAAGTATGGTCAGTACACGTTGACCAGGGTGGTGAAGTATGGTCAGTACACATTGACCAGTGTGGTGAAGTATTGTCAGTCCACATTGACCATGGTGGTGAAGTATGGTCAGTACACATTGACCAGCGTGGTGAAGTATGGTCAGGTCACATTGACCAGAGTGGTGAAGTATGGTCAGTACACATTGACCAGCGTGGTGAAGTATGGTCAGGTCACATTGACCAGCGTGGTGAAGTATGGTCAGGTCACATTGACCAGCATGGTGAAGTATGGTCAGTACACATTGACCAGTGTGGTGAAGTATGGTCAGTACACATTGACCAGCATGGTGAAGTATGGTCAGTACACATTGACCAGCGTGGTGAAGTATGGTCAGTCCACATTGACCAGGGTGGTGAAGTATGGTCAGTCCACATTGACCAGCGTGGTGAAGTATGGTCAGTACACATTGACCAGCGTGGTGAAGTATGGTCAGTTCACATTGACCAGCGTGGTGAAGTATGGTCAGTACACATTGACCAGCGTGGTGAAGTATGGTCAGTTCACATTGACCAGCGTGGTGAAGTATGGTCAGTACACATTGACCAGCGTGGTGAAGTATGGTCAGTACACATTGACCAGCGTGGTGAAGTATGGTCAGTACACATTGACCAGCGTGGTGAAGTATGGTCAGTACACATTGACCAGCGTGGTGAAGTATGGTCAGTTCCCATTGACCAGCGTGGTGAAGTATGGTCAGGTCACATTGACCAGCGTGAAGTATGGTCAGTACACATTGACCAGCGTGGTGAAGTATGGTCAGTACACATTGACCAGAGTGGTGAAGTATGGTCAGTACACATTGACCAGCGTGGTGAAGTATGGTCAGTACACATTGACCAGAGTGGTGAAGTATGGTCAGTACACATCGACCAGCGTGGTGAAGTATGGTCAGGTCGCATTGACCAGCGTGGTGAAGTATGGTCAGTACACATTGACCAGGGTGGTGAAGTATGGTCAGGTCGCATTGACCAGCGTGGTGAAGTATGGTCAGTACACATTGACCAGGGTGGTGAAGTATGGTCAGTACACATTGACCAGGGTGGTGAAGTATGGTCAGTACACATTGACCAGCGTGGTGAAGTATGGTCAGGTCGCATTGACCAGCGTGGTGAAGTATGGTCAGTACACATTGACCAGCGTGGTGAAGTATGGTCAGTACACATTGACCAGAGTGGTTAAGTATGGTCAGTACACATTGACCAGGGTGGTGAAGTATGGTCAGTACACATTGACCAGCGTTGTGAAGTATGGTCAGTACACATTGACCAGCGTGGTGAAGTATGGTGAGTCCACATTGACCAGGGTGGTGAAGTATGGTCAGTACACATTGACCAGGTTGGTGAAGTATGGTCAGTATACATTGACCAGCGTGGTGAAGTATGGTCAGTACACATTGACCAGCGTGGTGAAGTATGGTCAGTACACATTGACCAGAGTGGTTAAGTATGGTCAGTACACATTGACCAGCGTGGTGAAGTATGGTCAGTATACATTGACCAGCGTGGTGAAGTATGGTCAGTACACATTGACCAGCGTGGTGAAGTATGGTCAGTCCACATTGACCAGCGTGGTGAAGTATGGTCAGTACACATTGACCAGGTTGGTGAAGTATGGTCAGTACACATTGACCAGCGTGGTGAAGTATGGTCAGTCCACATTGACCAGCGTGGTGAAGTATGGTCAGGTCGCATTGACCAGCGTGGTGAAGTGCGGTCAGGTCACATTGACCAGCCTGGTGAAGTATGGTCAGTACACATTGACCAGCGTGGTGAAGTATGGCCAGTACACATTGACCAGCGTGGTGAAGTATGGTCAGTTCACATTGACCATGGTGGTGAAGTATGGTCAGTACACATTGACCAGAGTGGTGAAGTATGGTCAGCACGCATTGACCAGGGTGGTGAAGTATGGTCAGTACACATTGACCAGGGTGGTGAAGTATGGTCAATACACATTGACCAGCGTGGTGAAGTATGGTCAGTACACATTGACCGGGGTGGTGAAGTATGGTCAGTACACATTGACCAGCGTGGTGAAGTATGGTCAGTACACATTGACCAGCGTGGTGAAGTATGGTCAGGTCACATTGACCAAGGTGGTGAAGTATGGTCAGTACACATTGACCAGCGTGATGAAGTATGGTCGGTCCACATTGACCAGGGTGGTGAAGTATGGTCAGGTCACATTGACCAGCGTGGTGAAGTATGGTCAGGTCACATTGACCAGGGTGGTGAAGTATGGTCAGTACACATTGACAAGCGTGGTGAAGTATGGTCAGTACACATTGACCAGGGTGGTAAGTATGGTCAGTACACATTGACCAGGGTGGTGAAGTATGGTCAGGTCACATTGACCAGAGTGGTGAAGTATGGTCAGTACACATTGACCAGGGTGGTGAAGTATGGTCAGGTCACATTGACCAGCGTGGTGAAGTATGATCAGGTCACATTGACCAGCGTGGTGAAGTATGGTCAGTACACATTGACCAGGGTGGTGAAGTATGGTCAGGTCACATTGACCAGAGTGGTGAAGTATGGTCAGTACACGTTGACCAGGGTGGTGAAGTATGGTCAGTACACATTGACCAGTGTGGTGAAGTATTGTCAGTCCACATTGACCATGGTGGTGAAGTATGGTCAGTACACATTGACCAGCGTGGTGAAGTATGGTCAGTACACATTGACCAGCGTGGTGAAGTATGGTCAGTACACATTGACCAGCGTGGTGAAGTATGGTCAGGTCACATTGACCAGAGTGGTGAAGTATGGTCAGGTCGCATTGACCAGAGTGGTGAAGTATGGTCAGTACACATTGACCAGCGTGGTGAAGTACGGTCAGTACACATTGACCAGCGTGGTGAAGTATGGTCAGTACACATTGACCAGCGTGGTGAAGTATGGTCAGGTCACATTGACCAGCATGGTGAAGTATGGTCAGTACACATTGACCAGCGTGGTGAAGTATGGTCAGTACACATTGACCAGCATGGTGAAGTATGGTCAGTACACATTGACCAGCGTGGTGAAGTATGGTCAGTCCACATTGACCAGGGTGGTGAAGTATGGTCAGTCCACATTGACCAGCGTGGTGAAGTATGGTCAGTACACATTGACCAGCGTGGTGAAGTATGGTCAGTTCACATTGACCAGCGTGGTGAAGTATGGTCAGTACACATTGACCAGCGTGGTGAAGTATGGTCAGTTCACATTGACCAGCGTGGTGAAGTATGGTCAGTACACATTGACCAGCGTGGTGAAGTATGGTCAGTACACATTGACCAGCGTGGTGAAGTATGGTCAGTACACATTGACCAGCGTGGTGAAGTATGGTCAGTACACATTGACCAGCGTGGTGAAGTATGGTCAGTTCCCATTGACCAGCGTGGTGAAGTATGGTCAGGTCACATTGACCAGCGTGAAGTATGGTCAGTACACATTGACCAGAGTGGTGAAGTATGGTCAGTACACATTGACCAGCGTGGTGAAGTATGGTCAGGTCGCATTGACCAGCGTGGTGAAGTATGGTCAGTACACATTGACCAGGGTGGTGAAGTATGGTCAGTACACATTGACCAGGGTGGTGAAGTATGGTCAGTACACATTGACCAGCGTGGTGAAGTATGGTCAGTACACATTGACCAGCGTGGTGAAGTATGGTCAGTCCACATTGACCAGCGTGGTGAAGTATGGTCAGGTCGCATTGACCAGCGTGGTGAAGTATGGTCAGTACACATTGACCAGCGTGGTGACGTATGGTCAGGTCGCATTGACCAGCGTGGTGAAGTATGGTCAGTACACATTGACCAGCGTGGTGAAGTATGGTCAGTACACATTGACCAGCGTGGTGAAGTATGGTCAGTCCACATTGACCAGCGTGGTGAAGTATGGTCAGTACACATTGACCAGGGTGGTGAAGTATGGTCAGTACACATTGACCAGCGTGGTGAAGTATGGTCAGGTCACATTGACCAGCGTGGTGAAGTATGGTCAGTCCACATTGACCAGCGTGGTGAAGTATGGTCAGGTCGCATTGACCAGCGTGGTGAAGTATGGTCAGTACACATTGACCAGCGTGGTGAAGTATGGTCAGTACACATTGACCAGCGTGGTGAAGTATGGTCAGTCCACATTGGCCAGCGTGGTGAAGTATGGTCAGTACACATTGACCAGGGTGGTGAAGTATGGTCAGTACACATTGACCAGCGTGGTGAAGTATGGTCAGTACACATTGACCAGCGTGGTGAAGTATGGTCAGTCCACATTGACCAGGGTGGTGAAGTATGGTCAGTCCACATTGACCAGCGTGGTGAAGTATGGTCAGTCCACATTGACCAGGGTGGTGAATTATGGTCAGTACACATTGACCAGCGTGGTGAAGTATGGTCAGTATACATTGACCAGCGTGGTGAAGTATGGTCAGTACACATTGACCAGCGTGGTGAAGTATAGTCAGTCCACATTGACCAGCGTGGTGAAGTATGGTCAGTACACATTGACCAGGGTGGTGAAGTATGGTCAGTACACATTGACCAGCGTGGTGAAATATGGTCAGTACACATTGACCAGCGTGTCGAAGTATGGTCAGTCCACATTGACCAGCGTGGTGAAGTATGGTCAGTCCACATTGACCAGCATGGTGAAGTATGGTCAGGTCGCATTGACCAGCGTGGTGAAGTACGGTCAGGTCACATTGACCAGGGTGGTGAAGTATGGTCAGTACACATTGACCAGCCTGGTGAAGTATGGTCAGTACACATTGACCAGCGTGGTGAAGTATGGTCAATACACATTGACCAGCGTGGTGAAGTATGGTCAGTACACATTGACCAGCGTGGTGAAGTGTGGTCAGTAAACATTGACCAGCGTGGTGAAGTATGGTCAGTACACATTGACCAGGGTGGTGAAGTATGTTCAGGTCGCATTGACCAGCGTGGTGAAGTATGGTCAGTACACATTGACCAGGGTGGTGAAGTATGGTCAGTACACATTGACCAGGGTGGTGAAGTATGGTCAGTACACATTGACCAGGGTGGTGAAGTATGGTCAGTACACATTGACCAGGGTGGTGAAGTATGGTCAGTCCACATTGACCAGCGTGGTGAAGTATGGTCAGTCCACATTGACCAGCGTGGTGAAGTATGGTCAGGTCGCATTGACCAGCGTGGTGAAGTACGGTCAGGTCACATTGACCAGGGTGGTAAAGTATGGTCAGTACACATTGACCAGCCTGGTGAAGTATGGTCAGTACACATTGACCAGCGTGGTGAAGTATGGTCAGTACACATTGACCAGAGTGGTGAAGTATAGTCAGTACACATTGACCAGCGTGGTGAAGTATGGTCAGTACACATTGACCAGCGTGGTGAAGTATGGTCAGTACACATTGACCAGCGTGGTGAAGTATGGTCAGTACACATTGACCAGCGTGGTGAAGTGTGGTCAGTAAACATTGACCAGCGTGGTGAAGTATGGTCAGTCCACATTGACCAGCGTGGTGAAGTATGGTCAGGTCGCATTGACCAGCGTGGTGAAGTATGGTCAGTATACATTGACCAGCGTGGTGAAGTATGGTCAGGTCACATTGACCAGCGTGGTGAAGTATGGTCAGTACACATTGGCCAGCGTTGTGAAGTATGGTCAAGCAAATCGCTCCTCAACCTCTCACCGGGAGACTAGCATGATGTTTTGTGTTTCTCACTCGTGATGGGACTTTGTAGTATGAACGTTGAGATGTATAAGGGGCACCGAGGAGTGATCAATAAGTTCTGAATTACTCATTGGTTTTGTCGGTAAAGTCACGTATGTAGAAATACAATAAAATTATATTAAAACAAAAAAACCACAATCACGACGTTTCGATCACAACGCAAGCGATCTTCATCAGGTGTCAAGAACAAATCGCGGAGGTAAATACAGCAAAAAGATGAGAGACGAGAATTCAACAAACCTGAAAAATCATTGTGAAGCACATCCAGTCAGGCCAACGACACAGTTAGACACTTCCAGGCGGACCACGAATTTCAGAAGAGTGTTACATTTCGTGTTCAACCTTTGGATTGCACATACCACCTGATGAAGATCGCTTGCGTTGTGATCGAAACGTCGTGATTGTTTTGATTTAAAGCTTTCGTGACTGCAGTAATTCATATTCTTAGCTCTTTTGGTAAAGTCACGTTGAAGGGAAACAATATTGTTTATATATTTTATATATATTTTATTATTTTATTGTTTCCCTTCAACGTGACTTTACCGAAAGAGTTAAGAATGTGATTGTTTTTTGTTTTTATATAATTTTATTGTATTTCTACATACGTGACTTTACCGAAAAAACCAATGAGTAATTTTATGCAGTCACGAAAGCTTTAATGCTTTATTAAGTTCTGAATTGTCCCGTAGTAAGGTAGGGGCAACTGATGAGGGGTTGACAGCTGCGCCATCGAGAGGGAATCTTGATGGTGACGGTGTTTGTCTTTGTGGGTGAAGGACGCCAGTGGGAGAGCCTCGCCATGGACACGTCAGGTGACGAACTTGGCCGTGGTGGCAGCAGCAGCAAGGCCGCTTCTGACAGCCGGTGATGGCTCTGTGGTGATCGTGATGGGGTTGGTGCTGGTGGTGATTGTGAGGGTGGTAGTGATGGGTGGTGATCGTGATGGGTGGTGATCGTAATGATTGTGGTAATGGTGGTGATCGTGAGGGTGGTTATTGTGAGGGTGGTTATTGTGATGGGGTTGGTGGTGATCATGATGATGGTAGTGATGGTTGGGGATCGTTATGGTGATTGTGAGGGTGGTAGTGAGGGTGGTGATCGTGAGGGTAGTTATTGTGAGGGTGGTAGTGATGGTGGTTATCGTGATGGGGTTGGTGGTGATCATGATGATGGTAGTGATGGTTGGGGATCGTTATGGTGATTGTGAGGGTGGTGACCGTGAGGGTCGTGGTGATGGTGTTGATTGTGACGCTGGTGGTGGTGATTGTGAGTGTGGTGGTGATCGTGAGGGTGATGGTCGTGATCGTGATGATGGTGGTGATCGTGATGATGGTGGTGATCGTGATGGTGATGATGTTCATGACGATGGTGCACGTGATGGGGATGGTTATGATGGCGATCGTGGTCATTAGGGCCATAGAAAGTAATAGACGACGGTTAGGCAATACAAAAAAAGATGTATTCCTGACCAGGGAGTATACATTTTGTGAAGTATATTTAACTTTTCAGGGAGTATAATCTCCAAAAGTTTTGCACTATTGGACATTGTGCTCCCTAGTTGGATCGTATTCTCCCCGTACAGAAATTCACGATCACATTGTGCCTCGTTCATTTTCTCTCCCACCTGTCACAATCCCAACACCAGGTACGATTCCAACACCAACTATGACCCTTCCACCCAATTATCTCCAGCCGCCGAGGAAGCCGTGACCCTGCTCTCAACCCCCTCAGGCAGGCCCACCTCTGACGATCTGACAAACGAGCTGGAAGCACTGGTGCAGGAGATTAACGATAAACGCGCCAGGGACTTGGAGATGTTGAACGAGTTCCAGAATTCACTATTATTCGAGGTGAGAGGATGTTACTACGACCCAGGGTAGCCTTAATCTGGCTCTCTTGAGCCTCTGGGGCTTAACGCCTGGGTCCTTAGGCGCCCTCATTCTGGCTTTGAAACTGTGCGAAGGATTATGAAACAAGCCTCAGAGTTGTAACACTGAACCTGACGGGGAGCCTTCAGACCAAAATGTACGAGGTTCCATTTTCAGGAAACGGTTGGCAAAAATCATCAATGATGATTACATGTGAAAGAAATGCTGTATCTTTAAAAAAAAACAGACTCAAATCTGATGACTGATCTCCCTTTTGTACATTTGGGTAAGCAACTTCCGTTGAGATCTTAGAAGTCACCTTTCTTGAGGTGCGCTCTTCAGATACCCAGTGGTCGCTCATGGAACCCACGTAGCAACAAACTCGTTTTTTTTACCAGCTAGGCCAGGGGTGGGCAAATGTTTTGACTCACGGGCCACAGTGGGTTCTAAAATTTGACAGAGGGGCCGGGCCAGGAACAGATGGATGGAGTGTTTGTGTGAACTAAATATAAATGGCGTGTTAAAAATCATGTGAAAGGATTTGGCCTTTAACAGGTAGCAAAGCATTTATTTAGCAAAGCAATTTAACAAATTGCACGAACATAAGCAATGCAAAAACATAAATTTTGATTTAAAGCTTTCGTGACTTCAGTAATTCATATTCTTAGCTCTTTCGGTAAGGTCACGTTGAAGGGAAACAACAAAATAATAAAATGTATATAACAATAAAAATTCTCACGACGTTTCGACCATAACACAAACGGTTGTCATCAGGTGTGTCGGTTTGCATGAATTAATTTATTTTTAAATATATATTTTATTATTTTATTGTTTCCCTTCAACGTGACTTTACCGAAAGAGCTAAGAATATGAAATACAAAAACGTGTCGTAACTCGCGGTCAAAGTGCGCCATCGAATGGGGAAACGGGGGCATTACAGGCGAAAGGTAAAATTTAATTTAATAATAATAATATTTGGACAAGTTCGGCGGGCCGGATTAAAAAGCCCAACGCGCCGTACTTTGCCCCCTCACGTTGGCTATTAGGCCACGTGACATCACGCACGTCATCTCTGTCTTGGGGGAGCTTGGCTGTCATCTCTTATCTCCAGCTATTTAACAACAAAAAAACACTCAGTGGGACACTCCAAGAGCATTTGACTTACAGCCCACCGGTTGCGCATTTACTTACCGTGACAATGTGCGTTTCCCTCAAGTTTAGTTCAAATAAATGTTTAACGAGGTGAGAACTCAAGGGACCAGGATAGTCTCATTATTCAAAATCGATCCCCCGAGTCCAAGGTTGACAAAAGAGTAAGCAACAAAGAAAGTACAGAAATTATCAAATAAAAAATCTGAAGAAAAACAACAGCCGCCATTCACCGCTCCGCCACTAACTGGTGGTAATGTCACCAAATAGCTTGCGCCTTTGAATCCATGGTGCTCGTTTCGAAGGCAAGAGGTCATTGGACAGGCCCAGATCATTGTGGGTTATCTGACCGAGGTAAATGGCAGATGCACGGCCTGTGATCCCCACTGTGCCAACTTGTGTGCTTTAGCCGCCCACTGCTCCACTCTTGAGCGTCGCTCCTCCACCCTACATTGATGCTTGCAGAGCGACTACCTCCAACTGCCCAGTAGCATCCTTCATGAGCCTCCTCCACAGAGGCCGATCTTGACAACGCTGTTACCAATCCTTGGCAAGTCCAATCAGCTTTATATTCTCCTGTACCACAGCAGCCCCTGTGTTCTGTAGCTTGTACCATGACCATTCAGTCCCTTCTATCTGGCTAGACAGAAACTGATTGGGCATGCGGTGGCTGGGCATGTGGGCTATGTGACCCAGCTAACACACAGTCTAGCCTCATTGAGGAAGTCACTGGTGTGACTTTCTCCAGATCTTTCAAGAACATGTGAGTTCCTCACAACACAGCAGGGTGGATTGGAGGCAGGCCAGCCTGAATGTTTCAAGCCGATGCAAAATGTTCCTTTAAATGTGTTCAGTTCCACGAAAACAAAACACGATCATATGAGGAATTGAAAACATTTCTCTCCATTATTGCTTGTAAAATTGCCCTTTCGCCCCCCCCTCCCCCCACTGTAGGTGTCACAGGTGTGCGATACTATCCGCTCCTCCATCATGTCACGTCACGAAGGCTACAATATCCGCTTGACCATGCAGTTTGGGGAAATGGCGACGGTGCTGCAACAAGCTCGACAACAAGAGGTAGCCCTCGCCACCTCGTGGCAAGCCCTGGACTCAATCATGCAGTTACAACAGAGGCCCTAGAGGGCGTCAGTAATGGTCGTGTCAGACATGAGCCCTGGGGTGTTTATTTACAGAGAGAAAAAGCAACGTTGGAAGTTCACAACGCCCATGGCGGATTAACAACGGATTTGTTGGTAATGTCACGTAAAATAGAAATAATAATAAAAGGAAATGAATAAAAATAAAACCTACGACGTTTCAATCGCAGCACAAGCGGCGATTGTCATCAGGGTTCATATTGGCCATGCCATGTTCTGAGTTCGTACCGGATTGAGGCTTCACTTGAGCCTAATGAGGTGCAGAGTAATGGGAGAAAACTGGCAGAGGAAAAAAAACCCTATAGAGGAATCGAGCCGGAGGACTCCACCATTTGTGGAGGTGCAGATGTGCGTGTTTGGCAGGGGTCTTACACGAGGCCAGCACTTGAAACATTCATATGCCAGGTTCCAAAACTGAAATACAAATTGTTGGCTAATCCTTCACGCACAACGCTCCTCCACACGTGGAATTATATCACATTTGTATAACATCTAAACATGATCCTGGCCCACTCAGTTTTTATAATTGTCAAGTGAAAGTTGCTTTCCTGCTCAAATGTGCAATGATGTTGTGTTTACAGCCCTTATCCAGTGTTAGAAATGTCACATTTCAATGATGGGTGTGAGTCGACCCATAGGACAACCACTGTTTACTTCCCTACTTAGTGGTACTAATTGAATTGGCCCTTGAGGTCTCATAGGCTGAGTCAACCCCCAACCTTAGGATTTTATTGGTTTTTAATAAGCTATTAATTCCATAATTGGATGTTATAAATTTGAGCGCTTTTCAGATTTGTTGCATAGATAGTATGAGTTTTCAGATTTTAGTTAGACCTTTTCGGCAATGTTAATTGTAAAATGTTGTGAAATGTATTCTAATATATTCTTAGCTGTTACTGCAACTGCTTTTAAAATTGCTTTGTACTTGCTGTGCTTTCGTGATGTTTCATGAGTGCTGACCCAGTGCTCACTGAAATAAAATACATCGAGACTCTGGGCTTACACTTGGTTATAAAGTTAATACTGGTAGGAACCTCCTGGTTATTACACCACCAGCCCACAGGGGATTATTGTTGTGTCCGTCCGTCGTGCATCCAAAAATGGGAGGGGTGGGGCTGGGTGGAGAGGGTGGGGAGGGGAGGGGCTGGGTGGGGAGGGTGGGGAGGGAGGGGCTGGGTGGGGAGGGTGGGGAGGGAGGGGCTGAGTGGGGAAGGGCTGGTCACCCCGTGGTGCCCTTATAAAACTCAACGTTTAACCTACTCACGCCGGCTTGTGCCCGCCCTCACAGTCGGGCATATTGTGCTGAACACACCACGTGGTGGTGCCGCCGTTGTTGACCCTGGCCATTGACCGAGCAACTCAACGTTCCTACTACCAGCTCCCTCCGCAGGAGAACGTGTTATGTTATCTTATGGTTGTGCCTCTACGTGCCTTTGGCCTTGCTTTACATACCCTTGAACTCTCTAAACATTGGGCCTCGCTCTTTGGCTCTTTAGGTAAAGTCACGTAGTAGGTATAAAATAAATTAAATCCGCGACGTTTCGGGCGCAACACAACAAGCGTCCGCCGTCAGGTGGGACAACCACAGCAAGAAAACAATTGCTGAAGTGGGCAAAAGGGCTGCTGTGACAAGAGGCTATGTAGGTAAGAGAGGGGGTGAGGAGCCAGGGAGGAGAGATAAAGAGTGGAGGGGGTGGAGTAGGGGCAGTGGAGTGCTGCAAGTGAGTCACATCTAGATTGGGTCTTGCGTTTCATTATCAAGTTACATTTTCCAAAAGCGCACCAACCTGCTCTCATCCGCTTATTTTGTAAGTTTGATCCCAGGCGGCCTTCAGTTATATGCGAGCCACTTATGGCGCTCAGGATGCGTTCTTAATAAACGGAACACTTCATGAAACAGCGCTGTAGGAGGTCAAGATGGCGCCGATGATGGCAGCCTCGGCCGGTTGGTGCGCCCTGTTTTGTCTTGTTTTGTCTTGAGAGGGGCTTGCTGTTCAACACACTCGTGCTGGTGAGAGAGGCCTGCTGTTCATCACACCCGTGCTGGTGAGAGAGGCCTGCTGTATTGGGGCCTGCTGTTCATCACACCCGTGCTGGTGAGAGAGGCCTGCTGTTCAGTACACCCGTGTTGAGGGGCCTGCTGTTCAGCACACCCTTGCTGGTGAGAGAGGCCTGCTGTTCAACACACCCGTGCTGGTGAGAGGGGCCTGCTTTTCAGCACACCCGTGCTGGTGAGAGGGGCCTGCTGTTCAGCACACCCGTGCTGGTGAGAGAGGCCTGCTGTTCAGCTCACACGTGTTGAGGGGCCTGCTGTTCAGCACACCCGTGCTGGTGAGAGGGGCCTGCTGTTCATCACATCCGTGTTGGTGAGAGGGGCCTGTTGTTCATCACATCCGTGTTGGTGAGAGGGGCCTGTTGTTCAGCACACCGGTGCTGGTGAGAGAGGCCTACTGTTCAGCACACCCGTGTTGAGGGGCCTGCTGTTCAGCACACCCGTGCTGGTGAGAGGGGCCTGCTGTTCAACACACCCGTGCTGGTGAGAGGGGCCTGCTGTTCAACACACCCGTGCTGGTGAGAGGGGCCTGCTGTTCAACACACCCGTGCTGGTGAGAGGGGCCTGCTGTTCAACACACCCGTGCTGGTGAGAGGGGCCTGCTGTTCATCACACCCGTGCTGGTGAGAGAGGCCTACTATTCATCACACCCGTGCTGGTGTGAGGGGCGTGCTGTTCATCACCCCCGTGTGGGTGAGAGGGGCCTGCTGTTCACTCCCATGCTGGTGAGAGAGGCCTACTGTTCATCACACCCGTGTTGGTGAGAGGGGCCTGCTGTTCACCACTCCCATGCTGGTGAGAGGGGCCTACTGTTCAACACACCAGTGCTGGTGAGAGAGTCCTGCTGTTCAGCACACCCGTGCTGGTGCGAAGATGGCGCTGATGATGGTAGCCTCAGCCGGTCGGTGCGCCCTGTTTTGTCTTGTTTTGTCTGTCAATTCAGTGTTTTGCCAAGATTTTCGGAGTTCTCTAACAAGAGACGAACTTTTAAATATCAGGGAAACAACTCCTGTGGATTTAATTCCTACTTTTCTGCTTCCAGCGGCAGAATTAGTAGGCATTCTAGTCAATGCCGCGCTAGGCTTTGCTCAAGCAACGAAACGCCGCCCAAGGGGTAAACGGTCGGGGGCTCTAGTACGGCTACGCAGACGCGGGATCCGAACAGTGCTTCCGAGCTTTTTCCTCTCCAACGTACGTTCACTGTACAACAAAATGGATGAACTTCAGCTACTGATGGTAAAAAACAAAGACTTTCTTTCAGCTTCTGCATTGTGCTTCACGGAAACATGGCTGTGTGATTTGATTCCGGACACTTCGCTACAACTAGCAGGATTCCATCTTGTAAGATCGGATCGTGACATAGCACTCTCCGGCAAGACGAAAGGCGGTGGTATTTGTTTTTACATTAACAGTGGCTGGTGTGTAGATGTCACAGTGATTCTGCAACATTGTTCTCCAATCCTTGAATCAATTTTTATAACCTGTAAACCGTTTTACTCGCCTCGCGAGTTCGCGTCGCTCATTTTGGTCGGAGTTTATTTGCCGCCTTGTCCTCAGGTTAAAGAGGCCCAACGCATGCTCGCCGATCAGATTCTGAGTGTGGAGCGAGCAAATCCAGATTCGTTGGTTATCGTACTTGGCGACTTTAACAAAGGTAATCTCAGCCACGAACTCCCCAAATACATACAATTCATTAAATGCCCAACCAGAGAAGGGAACACTCTGGATCACTGCTACACTACAGTCAGTAGAGCCTACCACGCCGTCCCCCGAGCAGCACTAGGACACTCTGACCATGCCATGGTCCACCTGATTCCTGCATACAGGCAGAAACTAAAACTCTGTAAACCTGCTGTGAGGACATCTAAACAGTGGACCAGTGAGGCTGTGGAAGATTTGCGGGCGTGCTTAGACTGTACTGACTGGGATATGTTCACGACTGCTACCAATAGTCTGGATGAACTCACAGAGGCTGTGACGTCCTACATCAGCTTCTGTGAGGACTGCTGTATCCCAACACGTACCAGGGTGAACTTTAACAACAATAAGCCCTGGTTCTCAGCAAAGCTCAGAAGGTTGAGGTTGGAGAAGGAGGAAGCGTTTAGGAGTGGAGATAGAGACAGATTCAAGGAGTCGAAGAACAGGTTTAGCAAAGCGGTGAGAGAGGCTAAACGACTGTACTCAGAGAGACTAAAACACCAGTTCTCTACAAACGACGCTGCTTCTGTCTGGAGAGGGCTCAGGCAGATCACCAACTACAAACCCAGAGCCCCCCATACCACTAACGACTCCCACCTAGCCAACGACCTGAACGAGTTCTACTGTAGATTTGAAAGACAATTGGACTGTCCTGAACCACCCCTTCCAACCCAAGAGGCCCCATCCCCCACCAATACTACAGAGACGACTATCTCCTTTCAGGAGGGAGAAGTTAATAGACTTTTCAAGAGGCAGAATCCACGCAAAGCAGCCGGGCCGGACTCTGTCTCTCCAGCCACCCTCAGGCACTGCGCTGACCAGCTGTCTCCGGTGTTCACCAACATCTTTAACACCTCCCTGGAGACATGCCATGTACCAGCCTGTCTCAAGTCCTCCACCATCATCCCTGTGCCCAAAAAGCTAAGGCCAACAGGACTAAATGATTACAGACCGGTCGCCCTTACATCTGTGGTAATGAAGTCTTTTGAGCGCCTGGTCCTGGCACACCTCAAAGCCATCACAGACCCTCTCCTGGACCCCCTTCAGTTTGCCTACAGAGCCAACAGGTCTGTGGATGATGCAGTTAACATGGCCCTCCACTTCACCCTACAGCATCTGGACGCCCCAGCATCCTACGCCAGGATCCTGTTTGTGGACTTCAGCTCTGCCTTCAACACCATCATCCCTGCCCTGCTTCAGGACAAGCTCTTCCAGCTGAACGTGCCATACACCACCTGTAAATGGATCACAGACTTCCTGTCTGACAGGAAGCAGTGCGTTAAGCTGGGAACACAAGTCTCTGGCTCCAGGTCCATCAGCACCGGAACTCCTCAGGGCTGCGTCCTTTCCCCTCTGCTCTTCTCCCTGTATACTAACAGCTGCACCTCCAATCATCTGTTCGTCAAACTATTGAAGTTTGCGGATGACACCACCCTCATTGGGCTGATCTCTGGTGGGGATGAGTCTGACTATAGGTGGGAAGCTGACAATCTGGTGACCTGGTGTAGCCAGAACAACTTAGAGCTAAATGCTCTAAAGACAGTTGAGATGGTTGTGGACTTCAGGAAGAATACAGCACCACTCACCCCCATCACCCTGTTAGACTCCCCAGTCAAAATTGTAGAGTCCTTCCGCTTCCTGGGCACTATTCTCTCCCGGGACCTCAAGTGGGAATTGAACATCAGCTCCCTCACCAAGAAAGCTCAACAGAGGATGTACTTTCTACGGCAGCTGAAGAAATTCAACCTGCCAAAGACAATGATGGTGCAATTCTATACAGCGATCATTGAATCCATCCTCACCTCCTCCATAACCGTCTGGTACGCTGCTGCCACTGCCAAGGACAAGAGCAGACTGCAGCGTATCATCCACACTGCTGAGAAGGTAATTGCCTGCAATCTACCGACCCTCGAGGACCTGCACACGACAAGGTCTATGAGGCGAGCGAGGAAGATTATGGCCGATTTCTCCCACCCTGGACACTCTCTCTTTCAGCTACTCCCCTCCGGCAGAAGGCTTCGGTCCATCAGGACCAAAACCTCACGCCATAAAAACAGTTTCTTCCCATCTGCTGCTGGCCTGTTAAACAAGGCCAAGGGCTAACACTGTTTTTAACATTTGATCTACATAACGACACGTTGCTGATATTAACTATGTTTCCCTATTTGTATTTTTAAATTATATCTTAAAGCTATTTTATATTCGATATTTATTTAATTTTATATACTTCAGCCCCTTAGTGTTAGACTTTTAACCCTTATTATAGTAAGACTTGTTTAAAACTTATTTAAGATTTTAGATTCCTATATGTTGAATGTATGCACCATCCTGCCAAAGTAAATTCCGTGTCGGTGTGAACTTACATGGCGAATAAAACCCTTTCTGATTCTGATAACGTGCTTCCAATGGAGATGCATTACCGAATGAGCATTAGTTTTCCTCTGACCAAATATGAGCACTTCATTGGGGTATCAGTACCCGCCTTAATTACGATACTGTGCACATGATAAATGTTTAGAGCATTTTATATATTTAAAACAAGTTCAATGGTTAAAGACGTAAGAGCTATGCCTGTACATGTGTAGTGGGTTCTTTAAGACGGCGTAGAGACAAATCGGTAGAGGCAACGCTTATTTATTACAAAGGTGCTTAACAATACAATGCAGCCTTCTACTTGAAGGGGTAACGGCCCCTTCACCCGCTGCTAGCTGAGGAGGTACGGCTTCGGTCTAACTCGCCCTATTCCTGGGCTAGGGTCTCGGGGTCCTCCGGCTAAGGGGGTCCTAGGGGAGGCTAGTCTGACCTGACCCAGCCAAGGTACAGGTCTCGACCACTGGCCACACGGGACCCGTCCCTGATAAGCCACCCACACAGACACACACTCACCTAGCCACCCACACACTCAGTCACTCACTCACCTAGCCACCCACACACTCAGTCACTCACTCACCTAGCCACCCACACACAGTCACTCACCTAGCCACCCACACACTCAGTCACTCACTCACCTAGCCACACACACACAGTCACTCATTCACTCACTCACCTAGCCACCCACAGTCACTCACTCACCTAGCCACCCACACAGACACACAGTCACTCGCCTAGCCACCCACACACTCAGTCACTCACCTAGCCACCCACACAGTCACTCACCTAGCCACCCACACACTCAGTCACTCACTCACCTAGCCACACACACACAGTCACTCATTCACTCACTCACCTAGCCACCCACAGTCACTCACTCACTCACCTAGCCACCCACACACTCAGTCACTCACTCACCTAGCCACCCACACACACAGTCACTCACCTAGACACACACTCACTCACCTAGCCACCCACACACTCACTCATTCACTCACTCACCTAGCTACCCACACAGTCACTCACTCACCTAGCCACCCACACAGTCACCTAGCCACGCACACAGTCACTCACTCACCTAGCCACCCACACACTCACTCACTCACCTAGCCACCCACACAGTCACTCACCTAGCCACCCACACACTCAGTCACCCACTCACCTAGCCACCCACACACTCAGTCACTCACTCACCTAGCCACCCACACAGACACAGTCACTCACCTAGCCACCCACACACTCAGTCACTCACTCACCTAGCCACCCACACACTCAGTCACTCACTCACCTAGCCACCCACACAGACACAGTCACTCAACTAGCCACCCACACAGACACTCAAGTCACTCATTCACTCACTCACCTAGCCACCCACACATTCAGTCACTCACTCACCTAGCCACCCACACAGACACACACTCACCTACGCACCCACACAGACACTGTCACTCATTCACTCACCTAGCCACCCACACAGTCACTCACTCACCTAGCCACCCACAGTCACTCATTCACTCACCTAGCCACCCACACACTCAGTCACTCACCTAGCCACCCACACACTCAGTCACTCATTCATCTAGCCACCCACACACTCATTCACACACTCACCTACCCACCCACACACTCAGTCACTCATTCACTCAGTCACTCACTTAGCCACCCACAAAGACACTCATTCACTCAGTCACTCACCTAGCCACCTACAGACACAGTCACTTATTCACTCAGTGACTCACCTAGCCACCCACACAGTCACTCACCTAGCCACCCACACACTCACTCACCTAGCCACCCACACACTCACTCATTCACTCAGTCACTCACTTAGCCACCCACACAGACACTTAGTCACTCATTCAGTCACTCACCTAACCACCCACAGTCACTCACCTAGCCACCCACACAGTCACTCATTCACGCACTCACCTAGCCACCCACACAGTCACTCATTCACTCAGTCACTCACCTAGCCACCCACACACTCAGTCACTCATTCACTCAGTCACTCATCTAGACACTCACACAGTCACTCATTCACTCAGTCACTCACCTAGCCACCCACACACTCAGTCACTCATTCACTCAGTCACTCACCTAGCCACCCACACAGTCACTCATTCACTCAGTCACTCACCTAGCCACCCACACACTCAGTCACCTAGCCACCCACACACTCAGTCACTCTTTCACTCAGTCACTCACCTAGCCAACCATACAGACACTTAGTCATTCAGTCACTCATCTAGCCACCCAGACACTCACCTAGCCACCCACAAACTCATTCACGCAGTCACTCACCTAGCCACCCACATAGACAGTCACTCATTCACTCACCTAGCCACCTACAGACACAGTCACTTATTCACTCAGTGACTCACCTAGCCACCCACACAGTCACTCACCTAGCCACCCACACACTCACTCACCTAGCCACCCACACACTCACTCATTCACTCAGTCACTCACTTAGCCACCCACACAGACACTTAGTCACTCATTCAGTCACTCACCTAGCCACCCACAGTCACTCACCTAGCCACCCACACAGTCACTCATTCACTCAGTCACTCACCTAGCCACCCACACAGTCACTCATTCACTCACTCACCTAGCCACCCACACACTCAGTCACTCAGTCACTCACCTAGCCACCCACACAGTCACTCATTCACTCACCTAGCCACCCACACACTCAGTCACCTAGCCACCCACAAACTCAGTCACTCATTCACTCAGTCACTCACCTAGCCAACCATACAGACACTTAGTCATTCAGTCACTCATCTAGCCACCCAGACACTCACCTAGCCACCCACACAGTCACTCATTCACGCAGTCACTCACCTAGCCACCCACATAGACAGTCACTCATTCACTCACCTAGCCACACAGTCACTCACCTAGCCACCCACACACTCAGTCACTCACCTAGCCACACACACAGTCACTCACCTAGCCACCCACACACTCAGTCACTCACTCACCTAGCCACACACACAGTCACTCACTCACCTAGCCACCCACAGTCACTCACTCACCTAGCCACCCACACACTCAGTCACTCATTCACTCACTCACCTAGCCACCCACACACTCAGTCACTCACTCACCTAGCCACGAACACACACAGTCACTCACCTAGCCACACACTCACTCACCTAGCCACCCACACACTCACTCATTCACTCACTCACCTAGCTACCCACACAGTCACTCACTCACCTAGCCACCCACACAGTCACCTAGCCACGCACACAGTCACTCACTCACCTAGCCACCCACACACTCACTCACTCACCTAGCCACCCACACAGTCACTCACCTAGCCACCCACACACTCAGTCACCCACTCACCTAGCCACCCACACACTCAGTCACTCACTCACCTAGCCACCCACACAGACACAGTCACTCACCTAGCCACCCACACACTCAGTCACTCACTCACCTAGCCACCCACACACTCAGTCACTCACTCACCTAGCCACCCACACAGACACAGTCACTCACCTAGCCACCCACACAGACACTCAAGTCACTCATTCACTCACTCACCTAGCCACCCACACATTCAGTCACTCACTCACCTAGCCACCCACACAGACACACACTCACCTACGCACCCACACAGACACTGTCACTCATTCACTCACCTAGCCACCCACACACTCAGTCACTCACCTAGCCACCCACACACTCAGTCACTCATTCATCTAGCCACCCACACACTCATTCACACACTCACCTACCCACCCACACACTCAGTCACTCCTTCACTCAGTCACTCACTTAGCCACCCACAAAGACACTCATTCACTCAGTCACTCACCTAGCCACCTACAGACACAGTCACTTATTCACTCAGTGACTCACCTAGCCACCCACACAGTCACTCACCTAGCCACCCACACACTCACTCACCTAGCCACCCACACACTCATTCATTCACTCAGTCACTCACTTAGCCACCCACACAGACACTTAGTCACTCATTCAGTCACTCACCTAGCCACCCACAGTCACTCACCTAGCCACCCACACAGTCACTCATTCACGCACTCACCTAGCCACCCACACAGTCACTCATTCACTCAGTCACTCACCTAGCCACCCACACACTCAGTCACTCATTCACTCAGTCACTCATCTAGACACTCACACAGTCCTCATTCACTCAGTCACTCACCTAGCCACCCACACACTCAGTCACTCATTCACTCAGTCACTCACCTAGCCACCCACACACTCAGTCACTCATTCACTCAGTCACTCACCTAGCCACCCACACAGTCACTCATTCACTCAGTCACTCACCTAGCCACCCACACACTCAGTCACCTAGCCACCCACACACTCAGTCACTCTTTCACTCAGTCACTCACCTAGCCAACCATACAGACACTTAGTCATTCAGTCACTCATCTAGCCACCCAGACACTCACCTAGCCACCCACACACTCATTCACGCAGTCACTCACCTAGCCACCCACATAGACAGTCACTCATTCACTCACCTAGCCACCTACAGACACAGTCACTTATTCACTCAGTGACTCACCTAGCCACCCACACAGTCACTCACCTAGCCACCCACACACTCACTCACCTAGCCACCCACACTCATTCACTAAGTCACTCACTTAGCCACCCACACAGACACTTAGTCACTCATTCAGTCACTCACCTAGCCACCCACAGTCACTCACCTAGCCACCCACACAGTCACTCATTCACTCAGTCACTCACCTAGCCACCCACACAGTCACTCATTCACTCACTCACCTAGCCACCCACACACTCAGTCACTCAGTCACTCACCTAGCCACCCACACAGTCACTCATTCACTCACCTAGCCACCCACACACTCAGTCACCTAGCCACCCACACACTCAGTCACTCATTCACTCAGTCACTCACCTAGCCAACCATACAGACACTTAGTCATTCAGTCACTCATCTAGCCACCCAGACACTCACCTAGCCACCCACACAGTCACTCATTCACGCAGTCACTCACCTAGCCACCCACATAGACAGTCACTCATTCACTCACCTAGCCACACAGTCACTCACCTAGCCACCCACACACTCAGTCACTCACCTAGCCACACACACAGTCACTCACCTAGCCACCCACACACTCAGTCACTCACTCACCTAGCCACACACACAGTCACTCACTCACCTAGCCACCCACAGTCACTCACTCACCTAGCCACCCACCCACTCAGTCACTCATTCACTCACTCACCTAGCCACCCACACACTCAGTCACTCACTCACCTAGCCACCCACACACACAGTCACTCACCTAGCCACACACTCACTCACCTAGCCACCCACACACTCACTCATTCACTCACTCACCTAGCTACCCACACAGTCACTCACTCACCTAGCCACCCACACAGTCACCTAGCCACGCACACAGTCACTCACTCACCTAGCCACCCACACAGTCACTCACCTAGCCACCCACACACTCAGTCACCCACTCACCTAGCCACCCACACACTCAGTCACTCACTCACCTAGCCACCCACACAGACACAGTCACTCACCTAGCCACCCACACACTCAGTCACTCACTCACCTAGCCACCCACACACTCAGTCACTCACTCACCTAGCCACCCACACAGACACAGTCACTCACCTAGCCACCCACACAGACACTCAAGTCACTCATTCACTCACTCACCTAGCCACCCACACATTCAGTCACTCACTCACCTAGCCACCCACACAGACACACACTCACCTACGCACCCACACAGACACTGTCACTCATTCACTCACCTAGCCACCCACACAGTCACTCACTCACCTAGCCACCCACAGTCACTCATTCACTCACCTACCCACCCACACACTCAGTCACTCATTCACTCAGTCACTCACTTAGCCACCCACAAAGACACTCATTCACTCAGTCACTCACCTAGCCACCTACAGACACAGTCACTTATTCACTCAGTGACTCACCTAGCCACCCACACAGTCACTCACCTAGCCACCCACACACTCACTCACCTAGCCACCCACACACTCACTCATTCACTCAGTCACTCACTTAGCCACCCACACAGACACTTAGTCACTCATTCAGTCACTCACCTAGCCACCCACAGTCACTCACCTAGCCACCCACACAGTCACTCATTCACGCACTCACCTAGCCACCCACACAGTCACTCATTCACTCAGTCACTCACCTAGCCACCCACACACTCAGTCACTCATTCACTCAGTCACTCATCTAGACACTCACACAGTCACTCATTCACTCAGTCACTCACATAGCCACCCACACACTCAGTCACTCACTCAGTCACTCACCTAGCCACCCACACAGTCACTCTTTCACTCAGTCACTCACCTAGCCAACCATACAGACACTTAGTCATTCAGTCACTCATCTAGCCACCCAGACACTCACCTAGCCACCCACACACTCATTCACGCAGTCACTCACCTAGCCACCCACATAGACAGTCACTCATTCACTCACCTAGCCACCTACAGACACAGTCACTTATTCACTCAGTGACTCACCTAGCCACCCACACAGTCACTCACCTAGCCACCCACACACTCACTCACCTAGCCACCCACACACTCACTCAGTCACTCACTTAGCCACCCACACAGACACTTAGTCACTCATTCAGTCACTCACCTAGCCACCCACAGTCACTCACCTAGCCACCCACACAGTCACTCATTCACTCACCTAGCCACCCACACAGTCACTCATTCACTCACTCACCTAGCCACCCACACACTCAGTCACTCAGTCACTCACCTAGCCACCCACACAGTCACTCATTCACTCACCTAGCCACCCACACACTCAGTCACCTAGCCACCCACACACTCAGTCACTCATTCACTCAGTAACTCACCTAGCCAACCATACAGACACTTAAGTCATTCAGTCACTCATCTAGCCACTCATTCACTCACCTAGCCACCCACACAGTCCCTCATTCACTCACTCACCTAGCCACCCACACACTCAGTCACTCAGTCACTCACCTAGCCACCCACACAGTCACTCATTCACTCACCTAGCCACCCACACACTCAGTCACCTAGCCACCCACACACTCAGTCACTCATTCACGCAGTCACTCACCTAGCCACCCACATAGACAGTCACTCATTCACTCACCTAGCCACACAGTCACTCACCTAGCCACCCACACACTCAGTCACTCACCTAGCCACACACACAGTCACTCACCTAGCCACCCACACACTCAGTCACTCACTCACCTAGCCACACACACAGTCACTCATTCACTCAGTCACTCACCTAGCCACCCACACACTCAGTCACTCACCTAGCCACCCACACACTCAGTCACTCATTCACTCACCTAGCCATCCATACAGACACTTAGTCATTCAGTCACTCACCTAGCCACCCAGACACTCACCTAGCCACCCACACAGTCACTCATTCACGCAGTCACTCACCTAGCCACCCACATAGACAGTCACTCATTCACTCAGTCACTCACCTAGCCACACACAGTCACTCACCTAGCCACCCACACACTCAGTCACTCACCTAGCCACACACACAGTCACTCACCTAGCCACCCACACACTCAGTCACTCACCTAGCCACACACACAGTCACTCACCTAGCCACCCACACACTCAGTCACTCATTCACTCAGTCACTCACCTACCCTATGCCCAACTTCCTTCATGTCTCCACGCTCATGTTCAATCGATTCCAGTTCGATGTCAAACATGCATCTCTCCATGCTTTTATTTTCAAACACGGTTCTATTTTCTCTTGGGGTTTATATTTGCAAGCGTATTAACCTGCTAAAAACACGCACTGTACAGAATGCCAACCCATGTTTTTCAATGGGATTTTCAATGAGTCGGGGTATATTTTTACCAGCCCCCCCCCAAAAGGGTCTCTTTGGCATTTATTTCAGAGCTCTCCGTTATGAAATTAAATGGGCAATATTAGTGCCATGGGCTACAGCAAGAAAGGAGCATCACTCGTGGTGGGAGCAAAAACTTTGGCTATGAGCAAGTTGAGAACCCCCCCAAATTGTAAATTAATTGGAGCCGCTAAAGTTACGGCACCCGAGGACTGCCAAGTGAAATCTGGTTTGGGGCTCATGGACAAAATAGCAATGCACACGGCAGACAAACTCGGCAGGTTAAGGAGACTAATCATAATTATTTTAATTTCAACATTCTTCATTTCCACTGCGACCTTTAAAATCTTTCGGTGCAGTCAATATAGAAATCTAAATTAATCCTCCAAAAAATGACAACTAAAATGTAAACGCGTCAAATTGCACTTTCGACCTATACCCACGGTTAACTTTCAACAAGAGTGATGGGACATTCACAAATATTACACAAAGTGACAATGATGTTGACACCGACGTTCAATATGGCATGAAACATGTTGAGTTGTCTTCTATGAAGGCTGGGCAGTGGAGAAGCACAGTTTGAGGGTGTAGAGGTATGGAACATCTGAGAAAATAAAAACAGGGGAGCCACATGACGTCTTCACTGGAGCACACAAAAACTTAAAACAATGAAGCGATTCTTAGGAGGGTCTTTGTTGATGTTAACAAAATCGTTCAGGGAGCTAAGATAACGTTGAGTTGTGATAAGTGAAAGTGCTTGGCTATGTCAACTTTCAATTCCATTCTGTATATGCAAACAACAACAACGAAATCCAAATCGCCCATAAATAACAACCTGTTAATATATAATACAACAATCTACAACTGCTTTCGCTTCCTGCAATTTCACCCAAGGCTGCTAGGCAGCCAGTGTACACAGATGGTGCTATGGTAATAACAAGCGCCCCCCCCAAATCTGAACATTAGGTGCTCAACAGAGCGTACGACCAAAGATTTGCCGATAATGCAGCACCGCTTCAATGTCATCGCACCAACACAAATGGCCAACACCCCACAACTTACTTGCGTTCTTCAGGGGGTGATGGTTAATGCACGCCAGAGCCTCCATGGCATCGTTCTTGGTCTCCCACTCCATCAGGCCGGACACGCTCCTATCGGCTGGACACGTGGACGGACCGTCGCTCATAGAGTAATTTGGGTCGTGTAAAACGCAACACCCTTCGCCATTTTGATTTAAAGCTTTCGTGACTGCAGGGATTCATATCCTTGGTTCTTTCGGTAAAGTCACCACCACGTTAGAAGGGAAACAATAAAATAATAAAAATATAAAACAATAAAATTCTCACGACGTTTCGACTGCAACACAAGCAATCATCATCAGGTGTGAAAACCACAGCAAGAACATTTTAAAAAAGTGGCGGTTATTTTTAACGTTAGCACCACGGAGAGCGATTTGGCAGTTGTTCAGATGGACGAGTCCATCTATGTTCTGAAAAGAGGAGGGGGGAGACGAAAATAATGGATGCGGTCTGAAAGCCACCGTAAGCGTGAACAATCAATTAAGACCCGAAATGGTTTATCAAATCCTTCCAATGATTGCTAAGCCAGAATCCATCTTCTCGGTTGAAATTGTCTGTGTTTGTATATATTTATTATTTTGTTGTTTCCCTTCTACGTGACTTTACCTAAAGAAGCCGTGTTTAAAGGGTGGTGTCAGTCGTCGGTGAATTTCTGCAGCAGGAAGGCTTCAGTCCGATGCCTTGGCTACGCTAACACGCTTCAGTCAGCTTGGGCACGAGTGAATAGCAAGGACTGCTCTCGGGAGAGAATTTTTCACAGGGTTTCTTGAGCATGGCCTCATAGCACACGTTGCAGATCATCTGGTGTCGTGCTGTAAATCAAGCGACGATTGCATGGAGAATACAGTACACGATTTATTCTGTGCCATGACACGTAAGATAAATAATAAACATACTTTGCGGGACTTACTTTTTCCAGAAAACACTTTGAAAGAGCGGGGCCTCGCAATCGACATTTCGTCGCACAGCTGCGGGGACAGAACGGGCGGCGTTCACGTTATAGTTGGTAACAGTTAACGTGCACCGGTAAAGCATTCGGGAGATGTCATTTTAATTGCAGGCACAAATCCCGTTGTCCATTTTTAAATTTACATTCGCCAGCTTTGGAGCAGTCTTTCAAAGTGCTCAGATTATTGTGAACACCAAGCATAGACTCAGGGGGAATGCAACCATTTGCAGAAACAATGTCCAAAGACTGAAATGTAAACCTTTCGAATACAAATGAATATGAATCGTAATGTATTAAACAGGACAAATTAACGCGAGGTGTTGTCTAGTCTGTAACAAAAAAGTCCCTTTGGAACATCGATTGCATTATTTATACATCTTATGTTTTAACCGCTGAAAGGAAACTACATTACACCATTTTACATTTGTCCCGTCACAGGAAACGTGTCATGGGCCACCACAAACTCCACAACATCAATAGGCTCATCTTAAAAACCCACGATTGTTTCACGTGCAAACTTTGGACTTGAATATTTATAAAAGCTTCACCTGGGAAAACTTTTAAAGAAACCGAACGCGCTCCCCTTCTGCGCTGCTGGCAGCAGGCTGAAGGGGCGGCGGGGGCACGGACCTGCGCGAACATCTCGGCCGTGATGTCCGTGGGCGCGTTGAAGAAGTGCAGCACCGCGGTGGGACGCTGGTTGCGGTTCTTCGCCGCCTTCTCGCTGTCGGCGTAGCGGTGGTTGCGAGAACCTGCGTAGTCCCTGTAGCTGTCGGTGCCGTCCGGCAGCTCGAACGCCTGGCCCGGCGCAATCGACCGCTGCCTCGACGCGCTGCCGAGACGAGGGCGGAAGGGAGGGAATAGCGCGAAGAAACTGTTTTTATTTATTTTATCATGTTCCAAATTTCAAGTGCTCTTTGGTTCTATTCGGTAAAGTCACGTAGGTAAAAATAAAATAACAAAAAATCACGACGTTTCGGCCACAACACAAGTGGCCTTCATCAGGTGAAGGGACCGGGCTGTCCAGAGGACAGCGTTGGAGTGAAGACAGCAAAGCCCAGGTCGAGTCCTTTAAGCTTGTTGTCGCGGCATCTTTTGAGGAAGGTCAGCGTCTCGATGAGCTTTGACTTCTTGTCCCGTTGTCTGTTGAAAGCTCTAACACAGGGGTCGGGAACCTATGGCTCGCGAGCCAGATGTGGCTCTTTTGATGATTGCATATGGCTCGCAGATAAAACAAAATATTCTCACTTGTTTTAATCCATCCATCGATTTTTCACTGCGCATGTCCTGTTCAGGGCTGCAGGAGCAATTGTCCATTATTTTAATTGGATGATACTGGCCTACGTTTGCCGTTGCTGGGTAAAACAGGTAAACGCCCCCTTTTGAATCAGTCTGAGACTGCGTCTGCTCGGTCATTAGCTCAAAGCTAACCCTTCGACGAAGAAGATGGCGAAAAGAAAAAAAGACGACGAGTATCGTACATTTCAGGACGAATGGACCGAAGAATTCGCCTTTGTGGAGAGAGCGGGTTCTGCGGTGTGTCTAATTTGCAATGACAAAATTACATCGTTGAAACGGTCGAATGTAAAGCGGCACTTCGACACGCGCCACGCTACCTTTGCATCAAAATACCCTGCGGGAGACAGCAGAAAGAAAGCGTGCCAAGAGCTTCTGAGCAGGGTGCAAGCTAGCCAGCAGCAACTCCGCGTATGGACCCGGCAAGGTGACTATAATTCGGCTAGCTTTGCTGGTTCTTTAGCAATAGTGAGGAACGGAAAACCATTCACAGATGGCGAGTATGCTAAAACGTTCATGCTGGATGTAGCCAATGAACTTTTTGATGATCTTCCGAACAAAGACAAGATAATCAAACGGATACAAGACATGCCTCTGTCGGCAAGAACTGTTCATGATCGTACCATCGTGATGGCAAACAAAGTGGAGGAAACGCAAGTGAAGGACATAAATGCAGCGCCGTTCTTTTCTCTGGCTTTGGATGAGTCAACAGACGTGAGCCATTTGTCGCAGTTCAGCGTGATTGCAAGATATGCTGTTGGTGACACACTGCGTGAAGAAAGTCTTGCTGTTCTGCCATTAAAAGGGTCCACAAGAGGTGAGGATTTATTCAAGTCTTTCATGGAGTTTGCTCAAGAAAAAAATCTACCTATGGATAAACTTCTCTCAGTGTGTACTGATGGTGCTCCGTGTATGGTGGGGAAAAACAAAGGATTTGTGGCGCTTCTCCGTGAACATGAAAATAGACCCATCCTAAGTTTCCATTGCATTATACACCAGGAGGCACTTTGTGCTCAGATGTGTGACAGGCAGTTTGGCGAAGTGATGTCGCTGGTCATTCGTGTGATCAACTTTATTGTTGCCCGAGCCTTAAATGATCGCCAGTTTAAAACACTGCTGGATGAAGTTGTAAATAACTATCCTGGTCTGCTTTTGCACAGCAATGTGCGTTGGTTGTCAAGAGGGAAGGTGCTTAGCCGTTTTGCGGCTTGCCTGAACGAAATCCGGACTTTCCTTGAAATGAAAGGCGTCGGGCATCCTGAGCTAGCCGACACCGAGTGGCTCCTCAAGTTTTACTATCTCGTAGATCTGACTGAACATCTGAACCAGCTCAACGTGAAAATGCAAGGCATTGGAAATACAGTGTTATCCCTTCAACAAGCTGTATTTGCTTTTGAAAACAAGCTGGAGCTTTTCATCACGGATCTTGAAACAGGTCGTTTACTACATTTTGAAAAACTGAGCCAATTTAAAGATGCATGCACAGCAAGTGAGCCCATTCAAAACCTTGATCTCCACCAGCTAGCTGGCTGCACATCCAGTCTCCTACAGTCCTTCAAAGCACGCTTTGGAGAATTTCGTGAGCACACTCGTCTTTTTAAGTTCATCACCCATCCAAACGAGTGTTCACTGAACACAGCCGACCTGAATTACATCCCTGGTGTCTCCGTCAGAGATTTTGAAGCAGAAGTGGCTGACCTGAAGGCCTCAGACATGTGGGTGAATAAGTTCAAGTCACTGAATGAAGATTTGGAAAGAATCACACGACAGAAAGCGGAGTTGGCGAGCAAGCACATGTGGACAGAAATGAAAAAACTCCAACCCGAAGACCAGCTGATTCTCAAAACTTGGAACGCGCTTCCTGTCACATACCACACACTGCAGCGTGTGAGTATTGCTGTATTGACCATGTTTGGATCTACGTATGCATGTGAGCAGTCATTCTCACATCTTAAAAACATCAAGTCCAACCTACGATCACGTTTAACGGATGAAAGCCTCAACGCTTGCATGAAGCTTAACCTCACCAAGTACCAACCCGACTACAAAGACATCAGCAAATCCATGCAGCACCAGAAGTCGCATTAATGGTGAGTGTTATAACAACATTATTTAAAAGAATAAATTCAGAGGCTTATTATACTGACATTTAGTTGAATTCACTTTTAAAATATATTATATGGCTCTCACTGAAATAAATTTCCAAATTTTTTGCTTTCATGGCTCTCTTAGTCAAAAAGGTTCCCGACCCCTGCTCTAACAGATAGGTGAAAACCCTCCCCGTAGAGCTTCAAATCTAGAATCCAAATTTCACGTTCGCTATTTCAATAAAGGCCCTCTCCGTAAAGCTTCAAATCTAGAATCCAAATTTCACGTTTCGCCACTTCAAAAAAGGCTCTGGACAGCAAGTCATCGGGGTCCTCGTGAGCTGTGACAAGTGTTTCGTTCACGGTATTTATCAGCTCTCTTTTTCACCGTCCTAAAATTTAGCCACTTGCACTAAATATTTACTAAAGTTGTCTTCTCTAAAGGGAAAGCAGTATCCAATTACATTAACAGGATATGACGAGTTACATTTACCATTTTAACACGGGAACAAAACGGCTCACCAGAGGTTGATTTTATTTCCAAAGATCTGAGACATATTGAGGTGAAAAACCGCCCTGTGCACGGCGTACTGATCTCCCATCTCGACCATGGCGGCTCCCGGCTTGCTCTTCAGGAACTTAACCTACAAGAATAACAACCCGTAACACGGTTCAGCATCGCGCAATCTTGTACGAAAATATCTACAAGTTTCGTTGTAACGCATCGTTGAAATGTGAAGTGTTGGCTGAGGGGCCATTAGAAAACATGCACAAAGAACACTTCGCATTGGGTACATTTTTGTAAAGAAAAAAGAGCAAATGTGTATGTTGTCAACCGGTGAACAAATTTGGTCGTGTGAATCTCCCACTTTATATAACACGATGAGCGCACGACGTGCACCACACGCGTGCGTACGCGTTGCACCGCGGTTGAACCTTTGGAAGGAAAAAAACGGGGACTCATTTCAAAGCAGGCGCGCGCAACACCCAGCGAAGGCACCTTCTCCACGTCGCCGAAGAGGCAGAGGATGTTAAACACGCGGTCGCAGTTGAAGCGTTCGGCATCCAAGCCGTACACCATGAGGACCTTGTTGCCGGCCTGCTGGTTCATCATGGCCTGCACGTGCTGGCCCTGGGGCCCACCCAGGTTGCCCATGCCCATTCCTCCCATGCCCATTCCTCCCCCACCGCCCATGCCCATGCCGTCGCCGCCAGGTCCGTAGTCGAGGCCCGGTGGCGGTGGCTGCTGGTGGCCTGTGACGCAAACACACAAGAGGGGGAAACGCATCGTGAACTAGCTGAAACTCTCTAAACTTCTCTGAAAAACAGATTTACCACAGCCATCATCTTACACACACGTGTGCCCTTTCCTATAAGATCAGGTAACCCAGGATTCACCACTCTACCCCTTGGAGACACTGGAAAACATTGGTCCAGAAGACTCAGTTGCCTAGGGAATAGACTAAACTAGTTTTTATTTTAGGTTGAGGCCCACCAAGCTAGAGCTCTTATTCAGCATAGCTTGTTTTAAATACCCAATACATCTGATAACTGTTGGAAATATCGTCTCTTTAAAACACAAAGCAACTCGTACGTTGCAATTGTTAACCGCAAAAAAAGGTTTTTAGGATGCACCTTAACACTAATTCCAAATAAGAAATGTTCTCAACAGGCAGCAGGTTCTTTCAATCTGACAGCAAGCTGAAGGAAACCGAAATTATAGCATTCGCAACAAGGGGATTACCTCCACAGTCGCCACCACCGCAAGCGTGTGCTTTGGGATGGTCGCCAAGGAGAGACGTTTGCTTCGCTGGCATCACTGCATTGTCCTCTGAAAACAAACAAAAAAACGATCACCAAATTCACCCACGGGAAACATAAGCGCTCACTGCTGCACAAAATATGACAATCCAAAAAAATCATTCTGCACCCAGAACATTCACACTACCAACACATTAAGAAATTCCGGGCACATTCCACAAGGCGGCGCGCTGCGTCTGTCGATAAAAACAATCGGCGGTATTTTTAAAATGCAGATTTCACACGGCGCAACATAAATAACGAGCACCATACAAAATACAGCGCGTAAAGAAACGCTCATCGCAAGAAGAAGAAATTTTTTTTATTGGAGGTGTACAGATGCACGCGACAAATTGTTCCGAGGTGCGGCGTCAGCGAGTATCCGTGGTTGCCGCCTGCGATGCCCGCTCGTTTCTTACCCAGTCTACGCTTCGACGGGAACACAAAGTTGCCCAGAGTCGGGCGGCGGCTGACGACCCATCGCGAGGAGGATGCAACAGAAAGGCCGGCGCCTTCTTTCCTGCGCCAACAGCAGTCACGCTCGGCACAAATGGACCCCCCCGCGTTGTCCGTGCCACCGCACCTCTCGCTCTCCGGCGACCCTTTTTGGTTTGGGGCTTAAAATTGGGACAATTGAAGTGGGCGACGGGGCCTTACAAACCTTTAAAATGAAAAAGATCGCCGCTTATAAACCGATGCGAAATGCGTTGTGTCTGGCATCTGCAATGTAAAAAGCCTCGTTTGCAAACAAAACTTTAGCAAGGCAGTCTAAACGTACGAGCGTCGAGGTAAATTCTCACCAACGGAGCGATTTTAAGCCCCAAACGCATCGGCACGCGTTCCGTTCGGTTTATTTCCAAGTCCCGTTCGCGGTGAATGCGGGCTTTTGTCGTTCCCGGCTTCTTCGCGGCGATGCCGGTACTTTGCCGGTCTGTCAGCGCCGTGTCCCCCCGGTGCCTGCGGCTGGACGCGGGTTATCCGATGGCCTCTGCCAAGCGGCACTTGGCGGTTGCGGTGCAGCGGATGCGGCGTGCTGCGCCGAGTGTTCTGTGACGTGGCGCTGCAGGCGTGGGGGGCGCGGGTCGGCCGTGCGTGTCACAGCGGCGGCGGCGTGTTGGTTGCTTGGTCCCCGGTGCCTCCCAAGTGCCGACGAGGATGTCGCCAATGTCGCCGTTCGTGTCGTCGCCGTTCACGTCGGTGGCTGTTGGCTGCCGGGCGCTTGATTGCTCGTGTGTTGCTTGCAAATTGCCTCCGTGTGCTTCTGTGTGCGGCAATGCTCGCAGATGCTCCTTGTAGCGTTGATGTTTGGAGTGAGGAAAATACTCTTCGAAGCGTTTACGGAAATTTGGCGATAAAATCAAACCGCACCGTGTCCCTGAAGCTCCCTTGATAAAGTGGCGAGACTTACCTCTTCGGAAACTAATATCTGTGCGTACGCACAATGTACTCGGGACAAAGATACATTTTCCTGTTCAGGCTCAATCGTACCAAATTAAAAGGGTTACTTTATAATAAGTGATATTTTCAATCGTAAATATCGGCTTTTCTGACATCCTCTAAGCTTCTCCGCTTAGTATCCAGACACCACATAATGCAGTCAAGGTTTCTCAACCCTACAAAATATAAAAACGCAACGTGCAATGTCCACCTCAAATATGCCAGTGAAAGTTGGCACCTACTTCTGATCCAACAGACACACACCCTGGTAAATCTAAATATAAAAGTAAAACCTTGGATTGCGAGTAACTTGGTCTGCAAGTGTTTTGCAAGACGAGCTAAAATTGTAAATAAATATTAACTTGATAAACGAGCGAGGTCTTGCAATACGAGCAGTGTACGTGTAGACACACTTTGTACTGCCGTGAGTCACGTGATCACACAACTGATAGACGAGTGCTTTGATGTACGAGCGCTTTGGATTACAAACACGTTCCCGGAACGAATTATGCTCGCAATGCAAGGTTTTACACTGAAGTGTTATAATGCCCAGCCTTGATACACCCCGAACAACCGAGTACCCGCCTATGGGCCACATGCACTTGACGTTGGGAAAATCTTCAAAGCTGATCAAAATCTAAAACGCCACCAACTTAATGGCAATGTCTATCGCATGTCCAGTACCAGGGCAACAGCTTTAATGGTAACATAAAAATGAATCCAATGGATTATTGAACACTCCAGCAGCCACATGCCTCCTTGTGAATCCTGTTCTTCACAACATTCACTTATACTGCCACATTGTTCTGAAGGGTAAACTAGAAAAACAAAGTACACGGGCACGAGTTTAAAACCAATCTGCCCAGAGTAAACTACGCAAGCTTAGCATGGGCTAAAAAAACACAAAGATTATTTAGTTATATGTTGCGCTAGCTGTTACTACCCGGCTTCGCCCGGGACTTGGATCCACCACGCCCGGCCGTCTTTGTCTCCCCAGTAGCGATGTTCACACACCACAGCAGTTAGTCGTTTGAGGCTGAGTCGACCTAGGGGAGGCCCAGGACCGGTTAAAATAATCGTCACCGGCGGTGGCGGTGAGCAGGAATCGAACTTGGGTCGCCGGGTTCATAGCGCAGCGTAACGCTAACCGCTACACTACGGGTCACGTGACAGATTTGACGTCACAGCTCACTTGCCGTACAAAAAATAAGTGCATTATTGAGCTCCCCCCCACCCCCCAGAAAAAAAGTGTATTTTTATAATGTTTGCACGGTGTACAGTCTGGAAAGTACCCACATGGCAAATTTCCAGTTTGTTGCATGTCGGGAAGTACGCTAAACATTTTGAACAGACACACACAATCACAACTTTGCCTTTTATATATATGGAGAAGATAGGTATAAACGAAAATAACCTTGACCAGCTCTACACAATTGCAGTGATTGCATGTTTGATACAGAAGAGGGGAGTGGCGTTTCAAATAACTTCCTGTGACATCGACCAAGTTCTGTAGATTTTTCGATTTAAAGCTTTCGTGACTGCAATGATTCATCTTCTTTGGTTCTTTCGGTAAAGTCACGTAGAATGAGAATAAAATAATAAATTGATAAAATAACACAATAATATTCTCATGACGTTTCGGCCACAACACAAGCGGCCTTCATCAGGTGAAGGGGGCGAGACTGTCTGGTAGGACAGTGCTGGAGTGAGAGAGCCACGTTCAGATCACGGCTTTTAAGCTGTGTGAGAGGAACAAAGAGCCTTGACGAAGGAATTAGCATAAAATTTAGCATTGAAATGGCTGAATGATTAGCTTGTGACTGGTCACAGAAATAGCTATGTTAAAAGTTAAAGCATACACATCCGCAGAGGCACCCATTGTTAAAAGGAATTAGCATAGAATTTAGCATTGAAATAGCTAAGTTAAGGCATACACATCCGCAGAGGCACCCCTTGACAATGGGATTAGCATAGAATTTAGCATTGAAATGGCTGAGTGATTCGCTTGTAACTGCTACAGAAATAGTTACGTTGAAGTCAGAGCATACACATTCACCGAGGCACTTAGTACAAATCAAACAGGAGAATTTAGCATTGAAATAACTAGGCGAATTTAGCATTGAAATAACTGGGTGATTTGCTAGTGACTGGTCACAGAAATGACTACACATCTGAGCTATTCACAGTACTATATAGTGAACCAATAAAAACTAAAATATAAATTATCTTCATGTTATCAATAAACTCTATATTCTCCAATCAGCTAAGCTACCAACCATAAGTCGTTATATATCACAATGCTATATGGCGAAAAAATGGGTGGATTCTTACCCTCAAATTTCCGTACCACGGATAGCTACGGGCCCCGTTCAGACGGACGAGTTCGTCCATGGTCGGAACAGAGGAGGGGGAGAGAGACAGCTGCGAAGCCCTAGTATACTCCATGTTGTAAACCATACCATTAACCGTGGTGTGAGAGGTATTAAGAGGCAATGCTGGCGAAAGAGCTGCGGTCTGAAGGTCATCGTAAAATTACAATTAATTAAGAACAGAAATGATTTAACACATCTTTCCAGTGGTTACTAAGCCTGAATCCATCTTCTCGGTTGAAATTGTCTCTGTGCTTGTATATGTGAATGGCCTCATGAACGAATCTCTCATGGTAGCCAGTTGGTTTGCAAAGAACCTCCGTCTTGGAGAAGTCAATGTCATGTGAGCCCACTGAATTGTAACAGTGATCTGCCACGGCAGAGGAGTTCGTCTTACCGTGTTTCAAGTCTGCTTTATGTTCGCGGATGCGGTCCGAGATATGTCTTTTGGTTTCTCCAATGTAGCTACTACCACAGAGGCACTTTAGTTTGTAAACGCCCGGGTACTGTATGTCTGGAAGAGCATCTTTTACAGATGGAACTAAATCACGGATTTTGTGTACTGTGTTGAATCGGACCTGGATCTTGTGTTTATTCAGGATTTTGGAGATCTTTTTAGTGACCCCTGAAATGTAGGGTAAGGTGATGGTTTTGAGTGGCTCCACAAGAGGATCCTTCTTCATGACTGGAGTGATGGCTTTGCGGATTGTGTAGTCGGAGTAGCCATTAGCCCTGAGAGCCTGGTGTACGTGCTTGAGTTCACTGGTAATGTGTTCCTGGTCGGAAATGCATTGGGCTCTATGGTATAGAGTCTTGATGAGGCAGTTCTTCTGGGATGGATGGTGGTGGGAATCCGGTTTCAAGTAAGCATCTGTATGGGTAGCTTTCCTGTAGACAGAGTGGCTCATTGAACCATCATGTCTCCTTTTAATTAAGACATCCAGAAAGGGTAGTTTGCCATCTTTTTCGACCTCCATGGTAAATCTGATGGCTGGGTGTATGGAATTGATGTGGTCGCGGAATTGGTCTAGAGCAGGCTGGCCATGTGGCCAGATGACAAAGGTGTCATCAACGTACCTCTTCCATAAGGTCGGGCGTAGAGTGGCAGTCTGGATGGCGTCAATTTCAAATTTTTCCATGAATACGTTGGCTACAACCGGAGATAGGGGGGAGCCCATTGGGGTGCCCTCAGTTTGTTTGTAGAAAGTTCCATTCCAGGTGAAGTATGTGTTGGTTAAGCAATGTCTCACCAGGGGGGGTACATCAGTATGCAGTCCTTGATGAACCAGGTCTTCAATGATAGCGATGGTGTCAGGTACTGGGACTTTGGTGAACAAGGACACCACATCAAAACTGACAAGCAGGTCGTTTGGGGACAGGGAAATGTCTTTGATTGTCGATACCAGGTGAGTAGAATTTAGTACCGCAGAGGTGGTTTTTCCAGTGAAAGGTCGCAGTATATCAGCCAGAAAACGTGCCAGTTTGTAGGTGGGGGAGCTGATAGTAGAGACGATGGGACGAAGGGGTGTATCTTCTTTGTGTATCTTTGGAAGGCCATATAATCTTGGTGGTCTGGCAGCAGAGGGTTTCAACAAGAACTGTTTGTTCTCATCAATTAATGCTGTTGAATCAGAGATAATTTTGTTCGTTTTTGTGACCAGGCTGTTGGTGGGATCTCTTTTTATTTTTGTATAGCTGCCATCGTTGAGTAGTTCTTGAATTTTGTTGTTATATTCTGTTTTGTCCATGATGACAGTGGCATTGCCTTTGTCGGCTGAGAGAACGACAATATCATCCCTCTTTTTTAATTGAGATAATTCAAAACGTTCGTCTTTGCTGATGTTGCTAGGTGGCAACTTAGCGTTTTTGAGGGTTGCAGCGATTTCAGATCTTGCTACGTCTGCAGAGATGTGACTCAAGCCCTTGAGTGCAACGTCGACATGGGCAATGATATCATTAACCGGTAAGTGTCTCGGTGTGACAGCAAAGTTTAGACCTTTAGCTAAAACGGATTTCAGACCATCAGAAATGGAACTGTTACTGCGATTAATTACGACTTTGTTGACGTCTATCTTTTCGGTGTGTGGATCCGATTTTTTGCTGGAGAGGTGATTGAATTTGGAAATCAAATTGTCCCTACATTTGTTCGACATAGTGGCAGCCGAAGAGGTAGTCATTGTCTACATGTTCCCAATCCGATGTAGACATTGTTGCTGTCAATTTTAAGTGTGATTTGTAGAGTGTCTTGTCTAACTGATCGAGTTCGGTTCGTGTAAGTCTGATTTTTTCCGAGATAAGAGCGAAGCTAGTTCTAGCTAGAATTCGTTTTGCATTGAGAGAAGTTGCAACAGCAGAGGTTAGTGTAAATGCGGTTGGTATTACCTTAGAGTCGCGGCATCTCTTCAGAAAGGTGAGAGACTCGATTAGTTGAGCCTTCTTATCCCGAAGTCTGTTGAATGATCTTAAGGATGTGTGGAATCCCTCCCCGTAGAGGCGGTTAAATTTCGATTTAAAGCTTTCGTGACTGCAATGATTCATCTTCTTTGGTTCTTTCCAGTGGTTACTAAGCCTGAATCCATCTTCTCGATTGAAATTGTCTCTGTGCTTGTATATGTGAATGGCCTCATGAACGAATCTCTCATGGTAGCCAGTTGGTTTGCAAAGAACCTCCGTCTTGGAGAAGTCAATGTCATGTGAGCCCACTGAATTGTAACAGTGATCTGCCACGGCAGAGCAGTTCGTCTTACCGTATTTCAAGTCTGCTTTATGTTCGCGGATGCGGTCAACTAATCGAGTCACTCACCTTTCTGAAGAGATGCCGCGACTCTAAGGTAATACCAACCGCATTTACACTAACCTCTGCTGTTGCAACTTCTCTCAATGCAAAACGAATTCTAGCTAGAACTAGCTTCGCTCTTATCTCGGAAAAAATCAGACTTACACGCACCGAACTCGATCAGTTAGACAAGACACTCTACAAATCACACTTAAAATTGACAGCAACAATGTCTACATCGGATTGGGAACATGTAGACAATGACTACCTCTTCGGCTGCCACTATGTCGAACAAATGTAGGGACAATTTGATTTCCAAATTCAATCACCTCTCCAGCAAAAAATCGGATCCACACACCGAAAAGATAGACGTCAACAAAGTCGTAATTAATCGCAGTAACAGTTCCATTTCTGATGGTCTGAAATCCGTTTTAGCTAAAGGTCTAAACTTTGCTGTCACACCGAGACACTTACCGGTTAATGATATCATTGCCCATGTCGACGTTGCACTCAAGGGCTTGAGTCACATCTCTACAGACGTAGCAAGATCTGAAATCGCTGCAACCCTCAAAAACGCTAAGTTGCCACCTAGCAACATCAGCAAAGACGAACGTTTTGAATTATCTCAATTAAAAAAGAGGGATGATATTGTCGTTCTCTCAGCCGACAAAGGCAATGCCACTGTCATCATGGACAAAACAGAATATAACAACAAAATTCAAGAACTACTCAACGATGGCAGCTATACAAAAATAAAAAGAGATCCCACCAACAGCCTGGTCACAAAAACGAACAAAATTATCTCTGATTCAACAGCATTAATTGATGAGAACAAACAGTTCTTGTTGAAACCCTCTGCTGCCAGACCACCAAGATTATATGGCCTTCCAAAGATACACAAAGAAGATACACCCCTTCGTCCCATCGTCTCTACTATCAGCTCCCCCACCTACAAACTGGCACGTTTTCTGGCTGATATACTGCGACCTTTCACTGGAAAAACCACCTCTGCGGTACTAAATTCTACTCACCTGGTATCGACAATCAAAGACATTTCCCTGTCCCCAAACGACCTGCTTGTCAGTTTTGATGTGGTGTCCTTGTTCACCAAAGTCCCAGTACCTGACACCATCGCTATCATTGAAGACCTGGTTCATCAAGGACTGCATACTGATGTACCCCCCCTGGTGAGACATTGCTTAACCAACACATACTTCACCTGGAATGGAACTTTCTACAAACAAACTGAGGGCACCCCAATGGGCTCCCCCCTATCTCCGGTTGTAGCCAACGTATTCATGGAAAAATTTGAAACTGACGCCATCCAGACTGCCACTCTACGCCCGACCTTATGGAAGAGGTACGTTGATGACACCTTTGTCATCTGGCCACATGGCCAGCCTGCTCTAGACCAATTCCGCGACCACATCAATTCCATACACCCAGCCATCAGATTTACCATGGAGGTCGAAAAAGATGGCAAACTACCCTTTCTGGATGTCTTAATTAAAAGGAGACATGATGGTTCAATGAGCCACTCTGTCTACAGGAAAGCTACCCATACAGATGCTTACTTGAAACCGGATTCCCACCACCATCCATCCCAGAAGAACTGCCTCATCAAGACTCTATACCAGGGGTCGGGAACCTATGGCTTGCGAGCCAGATGTGGCTCTTTTGATGATTGCATATGGCTCGCAGATAAAACAAAATATTCTCACTTGTTTTAATCCATCCATCGATTTTTCACTGCGCATGTCCTGTTCAGGGCTGCAGGAGCAATTGTCCATTATTTTAATTGGATGATACTGGCCTACGTTTGCCGTTGCTGGGTAAAACAGGTAAACGCCCCCTTTTGAATCAGTCTGAGACTGCGTCTGCTCGGTCATTAGCTCAAAGCTAACCCTTCGACGAAGAAGATGGCGAAAAGAAAAAAAGACGACGAGTATCGTACATTTCAGGACGAATGGACCGAAGAATTCGCCTTTGTGGAGAGAGCGGGTTCTGCGGTGTGTCTAATTTGCAATGACAAAATTACATCGTTGAAACGGTCGAATGTAAAGCGGAACTTCGGCACGCGCCACGCTACCTTTGCATCAAAATACCCTGCGGGAGACAGCAGAAAGAAAGCGTGCCAAGAGCTTCTGAGCAGGGTGCAAGCTAGCCAGCAGCAACTCCGCGTATGGACCCGGCAAGGTGACTATAATTCGGCTAGCTTTGCTGGTTCTTTAGCAATAGTGAGGAATGGAAAACCATTCACAGATGGCGAGTATGCTAAAACGTTCATGCTGGATGTAGCCAATGAACTTTTTGATGATCTTCCGAACAAAGACAAGATAATCAAACGGATACAAGACATGCCTCTGTCGGCAAGAACTGTTCATGATCGTACCATCGTGATGGCAAACAAAGTGGAGGAAACGCAAGTGAAGGACATAAATGCAGCGCCGTTCTTTTCTCTGGCTTTGGATGAGTCAACAGACGTGAGCCATTTGTCGCAGTTCAGCGTGATTGCAAGATATGCTGTTGGTGACACACTGCGCGAAGAAAGTCTTGCTGTTCTGCCATTAAAAGGGTCTACAAGAGGTGAGGATTTATTCAAGTCTTTCATGGAGTTTGCTCAAGAAAAAAGTCTACCTATGGATAAACTTCTCTCAGTGTGTACTGATGGTGCTCCGTGTATGGTGGGGAAAAACAAAGGATTTGTGGCGCTTCTCCGTGAACATGAAAATAGACCCATCCTAAGTTTCCATTGCATTATACACCAGGAGGCACTTTGTGCTCAGATGTGTGACAGGCAGTTTGGCGAAGTGATGTCGCTGGTCATTCGTGTGATCAACTTTATTGTTGCCCGAGCCTTAAATGATCGCCAGTTTAAAACACTGCTGGATGAAGTTGTAAATAACTATCCTGGTCTGCTTTTGCACAGCAATGTGCGTTGGTTGTCAAGAGGGAAGGTGCTTAGCCGTTTTGCGGCTTGCCTGAACGAAATCCGGACTTTCCTTGAAATGAAAGGCGTCGGGCATCCTGAGCTAGCCGACACCGAGTGGCTCCTCAAGTTTTACTATCTCGTAGATCTGACTGAACATCTGAACCAGCTCAACGTGAAAATGCAAGGCATTGGAAATACAGTGTTATCCCTTCAACAAGCTGTATTTGCTTTTGAAAACAAGCTGGAGCTTTTCATCACGGATCTTGAAACAGGTCGTTTACTACATTTTGAAAAACTGAGCCAATTTAAAGATGCATGCACAGCAAGTGAGCCCATTCAAAACCTTGATCTCCACCAGCTAGCTGGCTGCACATCCAGTCTCCTACAGTCCTTCAAAGCACGCTTTGGAGAATTTCGTGAGCACACTCGTCTTTTTAAGTTCATCACCCATCCAAACGAGTGTTCACTGAACACAGCCGACCTGAATTACATCCCTGGTGTCTCCGTCAGAGATTTTGAAGCAGAAGTGGCTGACCTGAAGGCCTCAGACATGTGGGTGAATAAGTTCAAGTCACTGAATGAAGATTTGGAAAGAATCACACGACAGAAAGCGGAGTTGGCGAGCAAGCACATGTGGACAGAAATGAAAAAACTCCAACCCGAAGACCAGCTGATTCTCAAAACTTGGAACGCGCTTCCTGTCACATACCACACACTGCAGCGTGTGAGTATTGCTGTATTGACCATGTTTGGATCTACGTATGCATGTGAGAAGTCATTCTCACATCTTAAAAACATCAAGTCCAACCTACGATCACGTTTAACGGATGAAAGCCTCAACGCTTGCATGAAGCTTAACCTCACCAAGTACCAACCCGACTACAAGGTACCAACCCGACTACAAAGACATCAGCAAATCCATGCAGCACCAAAAGTCGCATTAATGGTGAGTGTTATAACAACATTATTTAAAAGAATAAATTCAGAGGCTTATTATACTGACATTTAGTTGAATTCACTTTTAAAATATATTATATGGCTCTCACTGAAATAAATTTCCAAATTTTTTGCTTTCATGGCTCTCTTAGTCAAAAAGGTTCCCGACCCCTGCTCTATACCATAGAGCCCAATGCATTTCCGACCAGGAACACATTACCAGTGAACTCAAGCACGTACACCAGGCTCTCAGGGCTAATGGCTACTCCGACTACACAATCCGCAAAGCCATCACTCCAGTCATGAAGAAGGATCCTCTTGTGGAGCCACTCAAAACCATCACCTTACCCTACATTGCAGGGGTCACTAAAAAGATCTCCAAAATCCTGAATAAACACAAGATCCAGGTCCGATTCAACACAGTACACAAAATCCATGATTTAGTTCCATCTGTAAAAGATGCTCTTCCAGACATACAGTACCCGGGCGTTTACAAACTAAAGTGCCTCTGTGGTAGTAGCTACATTGGAGAAACCAAAAGACATATCTCGGACCGCATCCGCGAACATAAAGCAGACTTGAAACACGGTAAGACGAACTCCTCTGCCGTGGCAGATCACTGTTACAATTCAGTGGGCTCACATGACATTGACTTCTCCAAGACGGAGGTTCTTTGCAAACCAACTGGCTACCATGAGAGATTCGTTCATGAGGCCATTCACATATACAAGCACAGAGACAATTTCAACCGAGAAGATGGATTCAGGCTTAGTAACCACTGGAAAGATGTGTTAAATCATTTCTGTTCTTAATTAATTGTAATTTTACGATGACCTTCAGACCGCAGCTCTTTCGCCAGCATTGCCTCTTAATACCTCTCACACCACGGTTAATGGTATGGTTTACAACATGGAGTATACTAGGGCTTCGCAGCTGTCTCTCTCCCCCTCCTCTGTTCCGACCATGGACGAACTCGTCCGTCTGAACGGGGCCCGTAGCTATCCGTGGTACGGAAATTTGAGGGTAAGAATCCACCCATTTTTTCGCCATATAGCATTGTGATATATAACGACTTATGGTTGGTAGCTTAGCTGATTGGAGAATATAGAGTTTATTGATAACATGAAGGTAATTTATATTTTAGTTTTTATTGGTTCACTATATAGTACTGTGAATAGCTCAGATGTGTAGTCATTTCTGTGACCAGTCACTAGCAAATCACCCAGTTATTTCAATGCTAAATTCGCCTAGTTATTTCAATGCTAAATTCTCCTGTTTGATTTGTACTAAGTGCCTCGGTGAATGTGTATGCTCTGACTTCAACGTAACTATTTCTGTAGCAGTTACAAGCGAATCACTCAGCCATTTCAATGCTAAATTCTATGCTAATCCCATTGTCAAGGGGTGCCTCTGCGGATGTGTATGCCTTAACTTAGCTATTTCAATGCTAAATTCTATGCTAATTCCTTTTAACAATGGGTGCCTCTGCGGATGTGTATGCTTTAACTTTTAACATAGCTATTTCTGTGACCAGTCACAAGCTAATCATTCAGCCATTTCAATGCTAAATTTTATGCTAATTCCTTTGTCAAGTCTCTTTGTTCCTCTCACACAGCTTAAAAGCCGTGATCTGAACGTGGCTCTCTCACTCCAGCGCTGTCCTACCAGACAGTCTCGCCCCCTTCACCTGATGAAGGCCGCTTGTGTTGTGGCCGAAACGTCGTGAGAATATTATTGTGTTATTTTATTTTATCAATTTATTATTTTATTCTCATTCTACGTGACTTTACCGAAAGAACCAAAGAAGACAAGTTCTGTAGATTGTAAACAGTACACCAATGTGCTTCAAGACAACCAAGTGTCTGCAGGTGTGACATTTTTCTGCAACCAAAATCTCAAGTGCAGAAGCTGCATTATCCTCTTGAGAACGCTCCAAACTTCCCCCTCTACTTGGCCACGGATCTTCAAGTATAACACGGCAAAGCCGGCTGCGTACAGAAATAGTCAATGCCTGTTTCATCACGCCGTGCACACCCCCCACCCCTTGCGTTAAAAACGTCACCCCCCCCCCCCCACACACCGAGGGCTCACCACCACCAGCTGTCGAGAGAGCGCGGCTCTGATATGCTCAATATTGGTCTTACCTTGCTTGAGGCCAGGGTTGGTGAAGTCCCAGGTCTCAGAGTCATTTTTAAACACATTCAGACGCGTCGCCTGTAAAGAGGACACAGCAGGGGGAAAAGATAAACATTATTCGTGGCCAGCATATAGGGCATAGATGCTCGGAAAAAAATTATATAACTTTAGAACCTTCTTTGGTTCTTTCGGTAAAGTCATCACGTAGAATGAGGATAAAATAATAAACTAAAACAATAAAAGTCTCACGACGTTTCGCCACAACACAAGTGGCCTTCTTCAGGTGAAAGGAAGAAACCTATATTCTTAGTTTTTTCGGTAAAGTCACGTTGAAGAGAAACAACAAAATAACAAAATATATATAAAACAATAAAAAATTCTCACGACGTTTCGACCATAACTCAAACGGTCATCATCAGGTGTGTCGGTTTGCATGCAAACCGACACACCTGATCATGCAAACCGACACACCTGATGATGACCGTTTGAGTTATGGTCGAAACGTCGTGAGAATTTTTTATTGTTTTATATATATTTTGTTATTTTGTTGTTTCTCTTCAACGTGACTTTACCGAAAAAACTAAGAATATGAATTACTGCAGTCACGAAAGTTTTAAATCAGGAAGAAACCTGTCGTCCCGACCTTGTGTTGTGGCCGAAACGTCGTGAGAATTTTATTGTGTTATTTTATTATTTTATTCTCATTCTACGTGGTGGTGACTTTACCTGAAAGAACCAAAGAAGATGAATCCTTGCAGTCACGAAAGCTTTAAATCGAAACTTTAGAACCATTTAAAATGTACAAGCATAATAATTATTAAGCAAGTCATTACCCCCGAGACAATTACGGCATGCAACTTGCGGTGAAACCGAGGTACTTAACGCAACCCTTCACCTCCTGGGAGATGAATGAATAAAAGCTGCCACATGTAGGAAGTCAACGGTAAGCTAAACTTTCGCGCCGTACGTAGCAAAAGCGTGCTTCTTCTTTGGTTTTGCAGTCACGAAAGCTTTAAATCGAAATAAAAGCGTGCTTATCGGAGTTGTGGGAAACAGTGGCCATTCTGCCACCGTTTTTTTTTTAAGATCACGTGTTGATTATCCCTCTTCGTTGGAACAAGCTCCCTTCGTGTTTGCAGATAAAAATTGCTAACCCTCGGTGGCCTATTTAAATTCCAAACTTGTTTAATTGCACATAAGTTTGGCATGCTTTGCCTAACTTGGTATTATTTATTCGCGGTGTTCCTCGTGTACTGTGAAGCGTTAGCCTTGATCGTATACCTCAAAAATGTTGAAGTGCCATAACCCCGTTATGAAAATGATGCATTCGTTATTACTGTTCTGTAATTTTATTTCCTGCTAACAATGTAACATCTCCCCTCAAGTACTCTGCAGGTCTCGCAAAGCAGCCTATGGCTGAATGTTAATCACCCGTCACCAAATAAAATTGAATTAAAAACCAACTCTACCCTTCCCACTGGATGCGAATTTTCCACTAACTGGCTCAGGGCACTGGCTCAGATGAGAACCACCCTCACGGTAATATCAATTAGGAAAAGTTTGACTTTAGACAACGGCAAGGATGACCGTCATGCACAATGGGTTGTTGTAGGTTGTGCGGCTGTGTGGTGGGCAGCTGTAAAACCCACTGGGTGCATTGTATTTCTATGCTGCCACAAAATATGCTACACTCCTTTACCCCGCACACAAGTCAAATAACCCCACAACAGGCGTCGAGTGCGGAAGCCCTCATCTGGCAATGAATTGCCGTGTGTATTCAGCATTATTTGCTCACCAAAGTGGTCAATTCAGAATATTAAATTAATCTTTGGTCTGCGGGTGAAAAAACCCAGGTTGTGGTGCACACACTTGTGAATGTACAAAGTATCGGTTGTACTTGCCCTCGCATAGTCCACTATAAGAGTACAGCAGCCCGAATAGATGTCTGCTCCATTCAGAGATGAGTTCGCTCTCTCGGCGCTCTCAACCGAAACAAACGTGGCCAAAAATTAAGGAAAACACGACCATTTCATTTTAAAAACAATACATTTAGCATCTCCAAAATAACACGTAAAATTACGTGAATGGCGGACATGTCGTTACGGTTATGCATCTCGTTGAAAGGATATTCCACAAAGGCCTGCAGGCCATTCTTCCTGAAGATCACAATGCGTTGCAGAGGCCCAAATGGTTTGCAAATGTTGTAAAGCACATCCTGCAGGACCACATGGAGCACACAAACGCAGCGAGGTGATTTTGCACGCATTACCAAGTAAATTTGAAAAGCTTTTTTTCCAGTGAATTTTTAAGATCGAGCCATACAGGACATCAACGCTTTCCAAAATCAACATTAGGTCTATATATATTTTTTTTATTCAATGCCATTGGTAGACTTCAAAGCACAAACAAAAAACACGACTTCAATTGCCTCAAATGAACCAAAGGATCGATGTAATTTCCTTAGCAAAGCCATTCACTGTAATCCAAAACGGACATAATTTCACTCGTAAAAATGAAACACACGTGTGTGTGCGCGCGTGTGCGCATGGCACACCCGACAAATTATTCACGAGTGAATGTCCAGCTGCTGTGAGCGTAACAATGCCCACCGTGGTGATGGGGTAGATGGGGTTGAGGATGGTGAAGAGCAGGACGTGGTTGCTGTTGCCGTTATCCCCCGGGACGCCAGGGCGCCAAAGCTTCTGGCTGGTAGAGAAGTTAAAATAGGCCGGCTGCCCGCACACGTAGACGGAGCCCGTGGACGAGTAGTCGACGCAGCTGCGGGAGCTCTCCGGGTCTTCAAACTCCACCAGCGCCTGCCGCGTCTTGGGCATCATCACCACGTAGCTGCACGGAGGGAGCGATTCAAACGAGTGCCGTTATTCAAAGATGTGGCCGACTTTAAAATGCGTGCCTGTTGTTGATGTTAAACACGAGGTTGGTCTGCTCCAAGTCACCTCATTTGATCTCAAGAAATGTTTCAATGCATGCAACGGAGTGGAGACTGGTTGGATGCAGGTTAGATGCCACGTCCCATTTCAGTTTGGCAGTGTAGTGCGTTGGAATTGAATGTACTGTAACAATATAATTAGATTTAGAATACATCTTGAGGGTAATGTAGTCTTCTTCTGTCGATGTATCACCTGATAAAGGAAGCCTCTTCAAACGTACATAAACAAGGTATGTGTGCACCATTTCAATACAAGATATTAATTTTTAACACGGTTACTAATCACATTTGAACGTGTGCCGCTTTTGTCAGACGGCACAACAAAAGCAGCAGCGGCACTTTAATTCGGAGGGAATTCGTGACTTGGAAAAATTGAAAAACAAACGGTTTTTTGTTTCGATTTAAAGCTTTCGTGACTGCAAGGATTAATCTTCTTTGGTTCTTTCGGTAAAGTCACCAACACGTAGAATGAGAATAAAATAATACAATAAAATAACACAATTCTCACGACGTTTCGGCCACAACACAAGTGGCCTTCATCAGGTGAAGGGACGAGACTGTCCCATTTCAGTTTGGCAGTCTCGTCCCTTCACCTGATGAAGGCCGCTTGTGTTGTAGCCCGAAACGTCGTGAGAATTTTATCGTGTTATTTTAAGTTTTATTAATTTATTATTTTATTCTCATTCTACGCGGTGGTGACTTTACCGAAAGAACCCCAAAGAAGATGAAGCAGTTTTTGTTTGGTCACTTCAGGCTGTAAAGGCCCCGAGTAAGCCACGCACGGCGTCGCCGATCACGCCGTGACGTGGGCAACACCGCGCCCTCTCGTCCACCGCCACACGCGGCCACGGCTTTTTATTTACGGAAGTGGTTCTTGAGCTTTAACCTGCAGCCTTGCCACCCCCCCTTTGGTTCTCAATATTTTTTTTAAAACGTACAATGTTTATTAATTTAGAGGTTTGATGGAACAAAGTAGCGGTGCTTACGTGCCCGTGCTCAATGTGTTTCGATGATTTACCTTGTTAAAAATAATCTGGCATGTCTTGCGCCCCCAGAAAGGGCATCTCCCACCCCGTGCTTAAGAACCATCGAGTATTTTCGTGTTATGCAATTTCTTGAGTTGTCGAAGCGAAAATCGGTAATATTCGAATTTCCAAGGTCCAAGTTCACTCCACGTCCGCAAACACCACCACCACAACAATAATAACAATAACAACAATAATAACAACAATAATAATAACAATAATAACACCAATAATAATAACAACTATAATAACAATAATCTTTGTTTTTTTCGGTAAAGTCACGTATAAATAAGAAATAATAAAATAACATAATAGCGTACGACGTTTCGGTTGCAACACAAGCAGCCATCATCAGGTACAGAAGAGCTAAATTTACGAGAGAGGGGAGACACATAACCTCAGATGTATATACAGACACCCAAGTAGGGGGGAACTAACACCGACACAATAGGGGACACAGAGAGAGAAGCATACCAAACAAACAAGAGTTTAGCAGAATTTGGAAACCAAATAAAGCAACACAGACGGTCGGTCAAAACACAATTAACGCAAAGCCTGGTTGATTACGTTATTTCAAAGATTGCTAAATTGCAAGTTAAGTATGAAATTTAAGATACAGATGGCACACACACACATAGACATTCAAGTAGAGCGGACCAGCACAGGTACAAGCACACAGTGAAGTCGCCTTAAATAGGCAGAGAAGGCAAGGCTGAGAGACAATGGGACATATTAGCATGAGAAGGCAAGGCTGAGAGACAATGGGACATTTTAGCATGAGGTATGCATAGAGCAAAGTGGAGCACGGCAGCAAACATTCGGAAGCACCAAGACCGACACACAGGCAGAGACAGCACAGAGAAACAAATCCAAGCACAGACACAAAGGCAGATACACAAGCAGAGACAACACACAGACAACACAAGACAACACAAAGACAGACACAAAGATACAGACCTTATACCTCCCCGTAGAGGCGGTTTAAACTTGGTTCAAAGCTTTCGTGACTGCAGGAATTAATCTTTGGTGTTTTCGGTAAACAACAATAATAATAATACAGCTTCCTTCCCCATGCGGGCAACGGTCACCACCGACTGGTCACCTGACTAGGCCAAAGTGCCGCACGGCCTCCACGAGGTCCGACTCGAGGGCTGTGTCCAAGAGTCCCCGCACGTGAACCACAGCCGACGGTGGGGGCTTGTGTGGGTCCTCAAACGTGTCCTGTGCACGTCGGCAAGGAAGCAAACTCAACACGACTATTGTGCAAAGCTGTTGTTTCCTCCTATACCGAGAAGACAGTTTTCAGTTTCATTTATTTGGTATAGCCCTGTGAGCCATTCGGCTCTTGAATCGGGTGCAACCGCAACAAACAAAAACATGAACAAGAAAAACATCTTACAGTGATTATTTGACTGTGCAAACAGAAAATCCAGGAAAAAACAGCAAAATAATCCTTGAAATAGCACCGTACACCAACGCTGTGTGCAAAAATCCCAGTGGGATCCAAGTCTAACAACAACAACCACAAGACAACTTAGATTAAGGCCATCAGTCTAACTCCATACTACAACAAAACAAACATGGCCAAACCATAAAACTTTTTCAAAATCACCAAAATAAAGCCACGGCTAACATCGCCGGCAAGTGATATCGGAGCAGATGCAGACACTTGCATTAAAGGGGTTTTTAAATCTGCATCCGTTTGGCAAAAAATGTCCATAGCTCAGTGCCATCATTTCAGTAATTGCTAAGAACGTTCGCGAGTTTAAGTTTAAATCTAAACGGCCCTCGAGTTTCAAACTCTGGAACTCGCATCCCCCACCGCCAGGTGCGCTTTTGTAGACGCTGTAAAGTTTTATTATTCCGCAAAGTTTTTAATCACATTGGGGAGGGTCGAAGAGCTACCCCACGACGCCATCGCGTGGGACATTTAACACATCGGTATTTTAACTTAATTAGTATTTTAACTTTTGATTTAAAGCTTTCGTGACTGCAGGGATTAATATTCTTGGTTCTTCCGGTAAAGTCACCACGTAGAAGGGAAACAATAAAATAATAAAAATATAAAACAATACAATTCTCACGACGTTTTGACTGCAACACAAGAAGCAATCATCGTCAGGTGTGAAAACCACAGCAAGAAAATTTGAATAAAAGTGGCGTTTTTTTAACGTCAGCACCACGGAGAGCGATTTGAGAGTTTGTTCAGATGGACGAGTCCATCTATGTTCTGAAAAGAGGAGGGGGGAGACGAAAATAATGGATGCGGTCTGAAAGCCACCGTAAGCGTGAACAATTAAGACCCGAAATGGTTTATCAAATCCTTCCAATGATTGCTAAGCCAGAATCCATCTTCTCGGTTGAAATTGTCTCTGTGCTTGTATATGTGGATAGCCTCATGAACGAATCTCTCCTGGTAGGCAATGTTTTTATTCGTGGTCCGCCAGGAAGTGTCTGTGTCGTTGGCCTGACTGGATGTGCTTCACGTAATGTTGTTTCAGGTTTGTTGAATTCTCGTCTCTCATCTTTTGCTGTATTTACCTCCGTGATTTGTTCTTGACACCTGATGAAGATCGCTTGCGTTGTGATCGAAACGTCGTGATTGTTTTCTGTTTTAATATAATTTTATTGTATTTCTACATACGTGACTTTACCGAAAAAAACAATGAGTAATGTTTTTATTGTTTCATATTTTTTTATTATTTTAGTTCAGTGCAAAGAGAATACACACCCTTAGAAGAGAAAACGCCGTATAAAAAAATTACACTGGAAATAGCCCAAAGTGTTAACGAACACGAAATCCACGTTTACCAAAACGCGTTTTACTGAACGTAAGCAGAGCCTAGCGATGCTGTGGTCCGCGTGGTCCATCCCCAACACCAACAACGAGAAGCTCTTCGCAACGGCACTGGAATCTGCGAGTTACAAAGCTAAACAATCACGTTAAATAATATAAACACGGCTGGTGGTGGTGGTGGCACGTCGCCTGAGTGAAGCCTCTGGCCCAGGCCTCACAACGAGGCTCTGGGCGAGGAGTAAAATAAACATCTTCTCGTTATAAAAACACCTCGTCAAGTCGCTCGTCACTGACGCTCACCATCGCGCCCGCCTGGACGCGGTCGTTGCCTTCGCCATTGACTCCCAGGCGCTTGGCCGCGTGCCGGGCGGCGGAGGCGGCGGTGGTCAACATCGTCGTGATGGCGTGGAGCGCTGGAGGGAATCGATTCGCGATCCTGTCGCTAAAATCGACGACTGCGCGGATCGCCGAGCGTCAGCGGCAGCAGCGGGCGGCGGCGGCGGGGCGATTCCAACGCGTGACATCGATTCTCGGATCGATGTGTCCTCTGGCGATGTTCGCGCGGCTTGGTGTGACCCCACAGCCACTCGTCACGTGACGCCTCTCTCGGCCGACTGGGGCCGGCGACGGAGATTTGAAGCAGTCGTGGGCCTCCCCCTAGGTCGGACTCGGACTACAATTAAATTTGATTATATTTTTATAATATTAAATAAATAATAATAAAAATGATACATAAAAGTACTCAAATTTGATTATTGTAAAATCATTATAAATAAATAAAAATAACTTAAAAATAATCTAATTTGATTACTTTTAAATAAGAATAAATTAAAAAAAACAAATTTGATTATTTTTAAAATAAGCATAAATAAATAAAAATGTATAAACTAAAATAATGAAATGTAATTATTATTAAATAATAAACAAATATACATTATATGTTAAAATAATCAAATTGGATTATTAAATAATAATGAATAAATATGAAAATAATTGCCCAATTTCGATCACTTTTACATAATAAATAAAGGCAGAAATATTTAATTAATAATTTCGCCTTTCTTTATAACCTAATTTTAATATTTTAAAGTAATAATAAATAAAACTTACAAATAATCACATTTGATTATTTCAAATAATAAATATATAACATTTCGTTTAAAATTTAACTAAGCAAATTTGATTATATTTAAATAAGAATAAATAAATAAAAATAATCAAATTTGATTATTATATGAATTAAAAAAAGAGGGATTACATTGTCATCCTCTCAGCCGACAAGGTCAACGCCACTGTCATCATGGATAAAATAGAATATAACAACAAAATTCAAGAATTACTCAATGATGGTAGCTATACAAAAATAAAAAGAGATCCCACCAACAGCCTCGTCATACAAACCAAAATCATTTCTGATTCAACCACATTAATTGATCAAACCAAACAGTTATCTTTGAAACCTTCTGCTGCCAGGCCACCAAGATTATACGGCTTACCAAAAATACATCAAGTAGATACACCCCTTTGTCCCTTCGTCTCTACTACAGTGAGGGAAAAAAGTATTTGATCCCCTGCTGATTTTGTATGTTTGCCCACTGACTCAACACCGCACCATAGACTCAACACTGCCCATAGACTCAACACTGCACCATAGACTCAACACTGCACCATAGACTCAACACTGCACCATAGACTCAACACTGCACCATAGACTCAACACTGCTACCCATAGACTCAACACTGCACCATAGACTCAACACTGCACCATAGACTCAACACTGTACCATAGACTCAGCACTGCACCATAGACTCAACACCGCACCATAGACTCAACACTGCACCATAGACTCAGCACTGCACCATAGACTCAACACCGCACCATAGACTCAACACTGCCCACTGACTCAACACTGCACCATAGACTCAACACCGCACCATAGACTCAACACTGCCCACTGACTCAACACTGCACCATAGACTCAACACCGCACCATAGACTCAACACTGCCCACTGACTCAAAACTGCACCATAGACTCAACACTGCACCATAGACTCAACACTGCACCATAGACTCAACACTGCACCATAGACTCAGCACTGTCCCATAGACTCAACACTACCCATAGGGGGATCCCTGCCTAGGGGGTGTGAGGGGTCAAGGAGATCCCTGCCTAGGGGGTGTGAGGGGTCAGGGGGATCCCTGCCTAGGGGTGTGAGGGGTCAAGGGGATCCCTGCCTAGGAGTGTGAGGGGTCAAGGGGATCCCTGCCTAGGGGTGTGAGGGGTCAAGGGGATCCCTGCCTAGGGGTGTGAGGGGTCAAGGGGATCCCTACCTAGGGGGTGTGAGGGGTCAAGGGGATCCCTGCCTAGGGGGTGTGAGGGGTTTTACCGGCACGAAGTTTTCGCCGAGGCTTCGCGGTCCGCCCCTCTAGGCCGCTGTAACTTTATTGACACCACGTGGTGGCTGTAACTTTATTGACACCACGTGGTGGCTGTAAACTTTACTGACACCACGTGGTGGCTGTAACTTTAGTGACACCACGCGGTTCCTGTAACTTTATTGACACCACGTGGTGTCTGTAACTTTATTGACACCACGTGTGTCACTATGTGTGTCGCTGTGTCACTGTTTGTGTACACTGTGTGTGTGTACACTGTGTGTCACTGTGTGTGTGTACACTGTGTGTGTACACTGTGTGTGTGTACACTGTGTGTGTGTACTGTGTGTCACTGTGTGTCACTCTGTGTACACTGTGTGTGTGTACTCTGTGTCACTGTGTGTGTGTCGCTGTGTCACTGTGTGTGGGGAGCGATAGTGTAGCGGTTAGCGCGCTGCGCTATGAACCTGGCGACCTGGGTTCGATTCCCGCTCACGGCCAACACCAGTGACGATTTTCTGAACCGGTCCCGGGCTTCCCCTAGGTCGACTCAGCCTAAAATGAGTACCTGGTGCGGTGTGTAAACATTGCCACTAGGGAGACAAAGGCGGTCGGGCGTGGTGCTGGGGACCCACCCCCTCGTGTACCGTTCAGGCCTTCATAGGTGCTCGCTAACAGCACTTGCTCCTATAGTCTAAGGCTATATGGGGGATCTTTGTATCTTTGTTTTTGTCACTGTGTGTCGCTGTGTCACTGTTTGTGTACACTGTGTGTGTGTACACTGTGTTTGTGTACACTGTGTGTATACACTGTGTGTGTGTACACTGTGTGTGTACACTGTGTGTGTACACTGTGTATACACTGTGTGTGTACACTGTGTGTGTGTACACTGTGTGTGTACACTGTGTATACACTGTGTGTGTACACTGTGTGTGTGTGTACTGTGTGTACACTGTGTGTGTGTACACTGTGTGTGTGTGCACTGTGTGTGTACAGTGTATATACTGTGTGTGTGTACACTGTGTGTGTGTACACTGTGTGTATACACTGTGTGTACACTGTGTATAAACTGTGTGTGTACACTGTTTGTGTCCACATTGAACCGAACCCCCTGCAAGGCCATCCACTTAACGACGAGAGAAAATTCACACGAAATGTCCTTTTCAATGAAGTCTTCCACATGTAAATTGATACAAGCTTTTAATGAAGAAATAAAATCATCTAATTCAAAACACAACACAATTCAAAGATGTTTCATTTTAAAACTTCAAAACGGAGCATGGGGTATTTGCGTGAATGCGTCCTTCGTGTGCAAATGTTGTGACTTTCCTGGCCTGAAGGCCGTCAATGTGTTGGACCCTTATTGGTGCACAATGTCTCAACAACCGCAGTGGGGTTTGCTTCAAGTGATAGGTACGAACATCCAGACGTCAATCAGCAAGGAGCACTTCTAGTCCCAGTTAGACAAAATCCACGTCAACACGTAAGACAAAACTACAATTCGTGTTGTAGAGAATGTACCTCCTCCTATACGTGTAACTTTCAAGTGGTATGCCTTGTAACTGATGAATGATCCGAGCGTGCTACCTATTTCAAAGACAATGAGTTGCTCCAGAGGCAGACGCTTCGTGAAACACAAAAGTACCCTTTGACCTGTATCACAAGAACAACGGGTCTCACCCGAGTTCTCTGTACAGGTTACTTCCAAAACACACACACACTTTGTCCTAACATCACTTATTCAATGTGTGACCCTCAGACAAAATGTTACATGTACGCGCACAATCAGACAAGTATTAATTCTAAATTATTGACGGGCATATTAACATTGAATTACTGCAGCGAAATTGACTGCATCACGTTACATCGTATTAACAAGAAGTTATTTTACAAATACGCACCGTCTGCTTAACAGTGTATGTACAACGTACTATTGTTGCGTCATTCAAAACGAGTAGGCCGTTGCATGCTGGCGTCTGGGTCAAAATGTAGCAAATTCTAAACATTACGCTACAAATAATAAATCACGGCGTTTTGATGGCAACACAAGCAATCGTCATCAGGTGGGACAAGCACAGCAGCAATAAGAAGAAACTGCTGGAGTAGGCGCCTACTACTTCAGCAGTTCCTCTTGCTGTGGTTGTCCCACCTGATGACGATTGCTTGTGTTGTGATCTAAATGCCGTGATCTGTTTTGTTTCTACCCACGTGGTGACTTTACCGAAATAACTCAAGAGTGTGGATTCCTGCAGTTACGAAAGCTTCGAATCCAGATTGCCTACAAACTACACAACTGAGATGACGCATCAATCATTGCCCCCTACTGACAGGCTCTTGTCTACATGCAGGCTGGTGCAGGGCCACGACCTTGTGCCACACAGGGGCAGCTGCTACTTGGGGATGCTCTTCGAGTGTTTCAGACAAGGTACGACACGAAACTTTGAGTTGCTGAGGCGATAAAGCAAGCACCGTGTAAATGCAATTGTTATAACATAGTGAATGCTTGGGAGCTTATTGTCTCTCGCTCCTGGTTACAGATCTACCCAACCCATGGGCCCACAAAGTGTTCAACTTCACGTTCTTGTCATTAAAGGCCTGTGACAAAGGTGCATCTATTGGAGCGACATCGTCTCTGGCTTACACATCTACCGGGTCTCCACTTGACTTTGTATTGTCTCGGAGGAAGTCCACCCACACCTCCACTTCCACAAACTGCTGGGAGTTGCCTCGCTCTGCCTCACAGTCAGAATTCTCCTCCTGCTTCACGATGTGAAGGTCCCATTTTGGAGTTGAATCTTCACCTTCACATTTTACCTTCACGTCTTCGCTCTTCACCATCACTTCTTCTCTCTTCACCATCACCTCTTCATATTTCACTTCGATACCTTTAATCGTGTCCAAGCTGGGATTTTCTTCCGGTTCTTGTTTCATGAGGGATGGGCTCATGATGGCACTTTGACTTTCACAAGCTGATTTCAGACTCCACTCCTTGTGAATCTTCTGATGCTTCTGTGTTTTCTGGTGTACTTGAAGATGTTGTTGCTGTGAAAAAGTTATCCCGCACGGAGTGCACTTGAAGGGTTTCTCTCCCGTGTGTGTTCTTTGGTGTACTTGAAGATTTGATGAATCTGCAAACGCCTTCCCACACACAGTGCACTTGAAGGGTTTCTCTCCCGTGTGTGTTCTCTGGTGTTTTTTAACAATAGATGACTGTGCAAACGCCCTCTCACACACACTGCACTTGAAGGGTTTCTCTCCCGTGTGTGTTCTCTGGTGTGTTTTAACAACAGATGAACATGCAAACGCCTTCCCACACACAGTACATTTGAAGGGTTTCTCTCCTGTGTGAGTTCTCTCGTGCCGTGTCAAATTTCCAGTCCGATCCGTGCTGTATGCACACCGGTCGCATTGGAGCCTTGTAGTACCGAGCTGCTGTGCTGACTGCCTTTGCTCCATCAGACCAGCGTCAGCTGCAGACAGAAAAAAATAATATCCACACCATCTACACGACAGTATCGAGGCACAGAGGAATGCATATAGTCACACGTGACTTACATGTCTATACTTATTCATATATTCAGGATGTAGTAAAAACGTTTCCCAAATTCATCACAGGGCTGTTATGGCACACAATGAGAGGGCAAATGGTCATAAACATGCCTGGAAGTCCTCGTATCTTCAAAATTAATGTTCACCCAAAACTCCGAGCACACAATTTCGGCTGTCTGTCTACAAAAGGAATATTTATGAGAGCCAAATTCAGCTGACATAGCAAAGGGTGTTGAAAACAATACTATTTGCAGAGGTGTGAATCCAGGCTCAGATGTCCTTGAATGCTGGGGATGAACAGTTCTGACTTCAGCTGAATGTGTGTGCTGTGTTCACCTCCTGTTTCCATTCTTATAAAGAGTTCCAGAGGAAAACAAAAATAAACTATTGTTACGCTATAACCTCCGTGTTCAACAGAGTTAATAGACGTTACTGCAAACACAAACTGTACACTGTCACTGGGTAAACAGGCGGTGGCGTGTCTAGAATCACGCCTGGCCACCTTCATCTGCTTGGCATGAATGCTTCCTCACTCCACCATGTAATTAATCGAGGATCAATTAACATAACCGAGGCTAACTGGAGTTTGCGTGTCTCTCTCCGTGGTGAGATGTTAACTACCTCACCTGGTATACAGGAAGTCGTGGGTTCGATCCCGACACTGACGCCTGCTGTATATCTGGAGTTTGCGCGTCTTTGACCGATAGACATTGACACACGTATTCTTGGTTCTTTCAGTAAAGTTACGTAGATAGGAAATAACAATAACAGATAATAACAATAACAGATAATACAATTAAATTAAATAAAGACTACTTGTGTTGCAATCAAAACGTGGGTTTTTTTTGCTTTATTTACTATTTTTTATTGTTATTTTTATTTTATTTTCTATCTACGTGACTTTACCGAAAGAATCAAGAATATTAATTCCTGCAGTCACCAAAGTTTTAAGTCAAAACATTCACACACGTTGACAAAGCCTCACCTTGTGTTGTTGTGGGCAGGTCGCTTCTGATAACAAGAGCGGTATAGCAGCTCAAGCGGGCTTGGCCTGGTGAAAAAAATAAAAACTGCGTGAATATTTACAATAAAACAAAGTTACAAAGTGGCGAGCCGGGTGAAGACAAATTAAACTTAAGCGAGATAATTAAAGTGAATGCAATCAGGCGAGGGCAGGAGGCAAGGCCCCGCGTGGCTAGGCCCCGCGTTGTAAAGTTCCAACCTGGACATCGATTCCCATGCTCGCTGCTACTCAACTGACATCCCTACGAGAGAGAGAGAGGCTCTACCTTGATAAATAACAACAACAAAGACCACCACCTCAGATTTCAGTGCAAGCGTGGATCGGCAGCCTCCTGTTACCTCGCGACGTCACGTGGGTAACATGACGCCATTCCAGGGTAAGAGACACACCCCTGCCACGAGCGGCTCTGTAATTGAATAAGTTATGTTAATGAATCAGGGCTATATGTCGAGGGATGGGGCGTGGCTGCTGAACCCGACAGACACACCCCTCAGAATGTTTATAAAAAAATTAACCTCAGAATGTTATTTTTTTTACCTCAATGTAAAAAAGATTTGCTTTTACCTCAGAATATAAAAAAAATGTTTACCTCAATGTAGAAATTCTATTTTTTTACCTCACTCGCACTCTTGAATGCGTTTATTGCCGTTTAACATATTAAACTTTTGCACATTTTACCTCATCGTTTCCTGTCATCACTTTACGAGTTCACCGTGTGTGCACTGTGTGTGTGGGGAGCGTTGGTGCGGCAAAGCAAACCCCTCCAGTGAAGGTCCCCGGTGTGGCCTCTAACAGACTGTAGGGGCAAGTGTCTCTTAGCAGCTCGCAGCAGCTGCGACCACCGTCACGACAAAATTATCTTACATCCACGTCCACCCTCTGTGTATATTCACACGCACGTGGGAGACGCGCTAACCCATCCCTAGCGATCCGAGCGGTGCGTCTTAAGAGTGCGAGGATTATTCTCCTGGCCGCTCTAACGCCGTTCCCACTCGACGAGCGACCTGACGGAGCTGCTTTCACTTGGTGCAGGGCAGGCCGCTCGCGTGGATCAAGATTGGCACAGCAGCTCAGTGGGGGGCTCCCTTACACCCTGGTGGCAATACACTTAGTTTAGTTTTACTTAGGGTCTCTGTTAGTGTGGGTCTCTGTTAGTGTGGGTCTCTGTGAGTCTCTGTGAGTGTGGGTCTCTGTTAGTGTGGGTCTCTGTGAGTGTGGGTCTCTGTGAGTGTGGGTTTCTGTGGGTCTGTGTGGGTCTCTGTGGGTCTGTGTGGGTCTCTGTGAGTGTAGGTCTCTGTGAGTGTGGGTCTCTGTGAGTGTGGGTCTCTGTGAGTGTGGGTTTCTGTGGGTCTGTGTGGGTCTCTGGACCACTGGACGGGTTCCGCAGGATTGGAAGGATGCACTGGTGGTCCCCCTTTTTAAGAAGGGGGACCGCACAGACTGTAACAACTACAGGGGCATCTCACTCCTCATTGTGCCGGGAAAGGTCCTGGCAAGGATTATTCAGCATCGCCTTGCCAGGCACGCTGAGGAGAGGCTTGCGGAGCCCCAATGCGGTTTCAGGAAAGGGCGGTCCTGCACAGATGCCATATTTTTTGTCCGTCTGCTACAGCAGAGGTGTAGGGAATTCCAACAGGACCTACATCTCTGCTTTATTGACCTGGTCAAGGCCTATGATACCATCAGTAGGCCTGGGCTCTGGGTCGTTCTTCGTGCTTTTGGAGTACCTGACCCTCTGCTCACGATCATTAAGGACCTTCATGATGGTGAGCGGGCCCGGGTAAAACTACGTGGCCGGGAGTCAGAGCCATTCCCTGTACACCTTTGGGTGCGACAGGGATGTCCTCTGGCTCCCACATTATTTAACATCTATTTTGACCACGTAGTTCGTGAAGCCTTCAATAGCTGTACCGGGGGAATCTCCATATGGTACAGATATAATGGGAGGCTGATCGATGCCCGGGTGCGGTCAAGGGATGGCTCCCTATTGCTCAACCACGTTATGTATGCTGATGATTTGGTAATAGCTGCTCAGTCAGAGGAGGAGTTGGAGACGCTGCTGCTGAGACTGGAGCGTGCCACTAAGAGGTGGGGCCTTACCATCAGCCCCACCAAAACTAAGCACCTGCCTGGGTATTTTGTACCATCGGACACTCCACCCCCACAACTCCCAATCGGTGATGGGGCAGTTGTGGAGAGAGTGGAGAGTTTCCCATACCTGGGCAGTGTGCTTATGACTGGCTCCAGTTTAACAGCAGAGGTCTCACTCCGAATCAGTCGAGCGGCAATATCTTTTCATCGGTTGCGTAACGCTGTGTGGAAGCTACCTGGTCTGTCGCTCCGCACTAAGCTTCAGGTCTTCTCGGCCACGGTCATTCCCTCCATTCTCTACGCTTGCGAAACGTGGACCCCCCTAATGGAACATCTTCGCCGGTTGGAAACATTTAGGCTGGCCTGCCTACGATCCATCCTGGGTTTAACCAGACTGGATTGTGTGAGGAGCTCACAAATCCTTGAAAGATCTGGGCAGGGTCCCATCGGTGAGCTCCTCCGGCAGGCAAGGCTGCGATGGCTGGGTCATGTAGCCCGCATGCCCAGCCACCGCATGCCGAAACAGCTTTTGTTTGGCCGGATTGAGGGGGGTAAGCGGGCGCGGCACGGGCTAGAGAAGAGATGGAGTGATGTGGTACAGGAGGACGTGGAGCTGAGTGGACTTGCCGATGACTGGTACCAGCGGTGTCAAGATCGGCCTCTGTGGAGGAGGCTCGTGAAGGATGCTACTGGGCAGTTGGAGGCAGTCGCCCTCCAACAACAACGGAGGGCGGAGGAGCAACGCTCAGAGCAACGAGCGGAGCGCCGGGTGGCTAAAGCACAGCAGGTTGGCACAGTAGGGGGCACAGGTGGTGCATCAGCCAGTCATCTCAGTCAGTCGACCCATGGCACCTGGGTCTGCCCCGTGACCTCCTGCCAGCGGGCGTTCGACACTTCACGTGGCCTCAAGGTGCACATAGCCTGGCACAAGCGTCGTGGTGACGTCACCGCCACTTAGTGGCGAATGGCGGTTGTTGTTGTGTGGGTCTCTGTGGGTCTGTGTGGGTCTCTGTGAGTGTAGGTCTCTGTGAGTGTGGGTCTCTGTGAGTGTGGGTCTCTGTGGGTCTCTGTGAATATGGGTCTCTGTGGGTGTGGGTCTCTGTTAGTGTGGGTCTCTGTGGCTCTCTGAGTGTGGGTCTCTGTGGGTGTGGGTCTGTGTGGGTCTTTATGAGTATGGGTCTCTGTGAGTCTGTGTGGGTCTCTGTGAGTGTGGGTCTATGTGGGTCTCTGTGAGTATGGGTCTCTGTGGGTCTGTGTGGGTCTCTGTGAGTGTGGGTCTATGTGGGTCTGTGTGGGTCTGTGTGAGTGTGGGTTTCTGTTAGTGTGGGTCTCTGTGGGTTTCTGTGAGTGTGGGTCTCTGTTAGTGTGGGTCTCTGTGGGTTTCGTGAGTGTGGGTCTCTGTTAGTGTGGGTCTCTGTGGGTTTCTGTGAGTGTGGGTCTCTGTTAGTGTGGGTCTCTGTGAGTGTGGGTCTCTGTTAGTGTGGGTCTCTGTGAGTCTCTGTGAGTGTGGGTCTCTGTGGGTTTGTGTGGGTCTCTGTGGGTCTGTATGGGTCTCTGTGAGTCTGGGTCTCTGTTAGTGTGGGTCTCTGTGAGTGTGGGTCTCTATGGGTCTGTATGGGTGTCTGTGAGTGTGGGTCTCTGTTAGTGTGGGTCTCTGTGGGTTTCTGTGAGTGTTGGTCTCTGTTAGTGTGGGTCTCTGTGAGTGTGGGTCTCTGTGGGTCTGTGTGGGTCTCTGTTAGTTTGGGTCTCTGTTAGTGTGGGTCTCTGTGGGTCTCTGTGAGTGTGGGTCCTGTTAGTGTGGGTCTCTGTGAGTGTGGGTCTCTGTTAGTGTGGGTCTCTGTGGGTCTGTATGGGTCTCTGTGAGTATGGGTCTCTGTCAGTGTGGGTCTCTGTTAGTGTGGGTCTCTGTTAGTGTGGGTCTCTGTGTGTCTCTGTGAGTGTGGGTCTCTGTTAGTGTGGGTCTCTGTGGGTCTCTGTGAGTGTGGGTCTCTGTGAGTGTGGGTCTCTGTGGGTCTGTATGGGTCTCTTTGGGTCTCTGTGAGTGTGGGTCTCTGTGAGTATGGGTCTCTGTGAGTGTGGATCTCTGTAAGTGTAGGTCTCTGTGGGCCTGTGTGGGTCTCTATGAGTATGGGTCTCTGTGGGTCTCTGTGGGTCTCTGTGAGTGTGGGTCTGTGTGGGTCTGTGTGGGTCTGTGTGAGTGTGGGTCTCTGTTAGTGTGGGTCTCTGTGGGTCTCTGTGAGTGTGGGTCTCTGTTAGTGTGGGTCTCTGTGGGTCTGTATGGGTCTCTGTGAGTATGGGTCTCTGTTAGTGTGGGTCTCTGTTAGTGTGGGTCTCTGTTAGTGTGGGTCTCTGTGTGTCTCTGTGAGTGTGGGTCTCTGTTAGTGTGGGTCTCTGTGGGTCTCTGTGAGTGTGGGTCTCTGTTAGTGTGGGTCTCTGTGGGTCTCTGTGAGTGTGGGTCTCTGTGAGTATGGGTCTCTGTGAGTGTGGATCTCTGTAAGTGTAGGTCTCTGTGGGCCTGTGTGGGTCTCTATGAGTATGGGTCTCTGTGGGTCTCTGTGGGTCTCTGTGAGTGTGGGTCTGTGTGGGTCTCTGTGAGTGTGGGTCTGTGTGGGTCTCTGTGAGTGTGGGTCTCTGTGGGTCTCTGTGAGTGTGAGTCTCTGTGGGTCTCTGTGAATGTGGGTCTCTGTGGGTCTCTGTGAGTGTGGGTCTCTGTGGGTCTCTGTGAGTATGGGTCTGTGTGGGTCTCTGTGAGTGTGGGTCTCTGTGGGTCTCTGTGAGTGTGAGTCTCTGTGGGTCTCTGTGAATGTGGGTCTATGTGGGTGTGGGTCTATGTGGGTCTCTGTGAGTGTGGGTCTATGTGGGTCTATGTGGGTCTCTGTTAGTGTGGGTCTCTGTGGGTTTCTGTGAGTGTGGGTCTCTGTTAGTGTGGGTCTCTGTGGGTTTCGTGAGTGTGGGTCTCTGTTAGTGTGGGTCTCTGTGGGTTTCTGTGAGTGTGGGTCTCTGTTAGTGTGGGTCTCTGTGAGTGTGGGTCTCTGTTAGTGTGGGTCTCTGTGAGTCTCTGTGAGTGTGGGTCTCTGTGGGTTTGTGTGGGTCTCTGTGGGTCTGTATGGGTCTCTGTGAGTGTGGGTCTCTGTTAGTGTGGGTCTCTGTGAGTGTGGGTCTCTATGGGTCTGTATGGGTCTCTGTGAGTGTGGGTCTCTGTTAGTGTGGGTCTCTGTGGGTTTCTGTGAGTGTTGGTCTCTGTTAGTGTGGGTCTCTGTGAGTGTGGGTCTCTGTGGGTCTGTGTGGGTCTCTGTTAGTTTGGGTCTCTGTTAGTGTGGGTCTCTGTGGGTCTCTGTGAGTGTGGGTCCTGTTAGTGTGGGTCTCTGTGGGTCTCTGTGAGTGTGGGTCTCTGTTAGTGTGGGTCTCTGTGGGTCTGTATGGGTCTCTGTGAGTATGGGTCTCTGTTAGTGTGGGTCTCTGTTAGTGTGGGTCTCTGTTAGTGTGGGTCTCTGTGTGTCTCTGTGAGTGTGGGTCTCTGTTAGTGTGGGTCTCTGTGGGTCTCTGTGAGTGTGGGTCTCTGTTAGTGTGGGTCTCTGTGGGTCTCTGTGAGTGTGGGTCTCTGTGAGTATGGGTCTCTGTGAGTGTGGATCTCTGTAAGTGTAGGTCTCTGTGGGCCTGTGTGGGTCTCTATGAGTATGGGTCTCTGTGGGTCTCTGTGGGTCTCTGTGAGTGTGGGTCTGTGTGGGTCTCTGTGAGTGTGGGTCTGTGTGGGTCTCTGTGAGTGTGGGTCTCTGTGGGTCTCTGTGAGTGTGAGTCTCTGTGGGTCTCTGTGAATGTGGGTCTCTGTGGGTCTCTGTGAGTGTGGGTCTCTGTGGGTCTCTGTGAGTATGGGTCTGTGTGGGTCTCTGTGAGTGTGGGTCTCTGTGGGTCTCTGTGAGTGTGAGTCTCTGTGGGTCTCTGTGAATGTGGGTCTATGTGGGTGTGGGTCTATGTGGGTCTCTGTGAGTGTGGGTCTATGTGGGTCTATGTGGGTCTCTGTGAGTGTGGGTCTCTGTGGGTCTCTGTTAGTGTGGGTCTCTGTGAGTGTGGGTCTATGTGGGTCTATGTGGGTCTCTGTGAGTGTAGGTCTCTCTGGGTCTCTGTGAGTGTGAGTCTCTGTGGGTCTCTGTGAATGTGGGTCTCTGTGGGTCTATGTGGGTGTGGGTCTATGTGGGTCTCTGTGAGTGTGGGTCTATGTGGGTCTGTGTGGGTCTCTGTGAGTGTGGGTCTCTGTGGGTCTCTGTGAGTGTAGGTCTCTGTGGGTCTCTGAGTATGGGTCTGTGTGGGTCTGTGTGGGTCTCTGTTAGTGTGGGTCTCTGTGGGTCTGTGCGGGTCTCTGTGAGTATGGGTCTGTGTGGGGCTCTGTGGGTCTCTATGAGTATGGGTCTGTGTGGGTCTGTGTGGGTCTCTGTGGGTCTGTGTGGGTCTCAGTTAGTATGGGTCTCTGTGGGTGTCTATGTGGGTCTCTATGAGTATGGGTCTCTGTGAGTCTATGTGGGTCTCTAGAGTCTCTGTGGGTGTCTGTGTGGGTCTCTGTGAGTCTCTGTGAGTCTGCGTGGGTCTCTATGAGTATGGGTCTCTGTGGGTGTCTATGTGGGTCTCTATGAGTATGGGTCTATGTGAGTCTATGTGGGTCTCTATGGGTCTCTGTGGGTGTCTGTGTGGGTCTCTATGAGTCTACGTGGGCCTCTGTGAGTCTCTATGAGTCTCTGTGGGTGTCTGTGTGGGTCTCTGGGTGTCTGTGTGGGTCTCTATGGGTCTCTGTGGGTGTCTGTGTGGGTCTCTATGGGTCTATGTGGGTCTCTATGAGTCTCTATGAGTCTCTGTGGGTGTCTGTGTGGGTCTCTTTGGGTCTCTCCCTCCCCCCCCTTTAACCCCTGGCCGTCGCCTACCCCTCGGGTGCGGCCACGCCCACACCTCATCCAATCAGGAGTCCCTGGCTCACGGACGTTGCGTCACCTCCGGCTTCCGTCGCTCAGCATCACTTCCGGGGCGTGGAGAGTCCTGGGAGTCGGCGGCTGCATCACGTGACGACTCCCACGTGGCTGCGTGCTGCCCGCTCCGTCCATAGTTACCGTGAAAGACTTGAAACTTGCTGTATTTAGACTATATCGTGACATATTGAGGCGTTAAAACAATCACGGTTTGTTAATTGAACGATTTCCCTTCCCGCCGTGTAATAATGGACAGTGTTTGGTAAGACTTTGTTTTGTTTTTCATCATAACGGGACACATTTTTTACATTATTCCACATGCATAGCGGGGCTAGGGTGTGAGCTTGAGACGTTTGGAAGCCGGTTTAGCATGAGCACTTTTAAGATTTCGTCAATAATGTAATCGGTGTTGCTCAAGCAAATACATTATGAAGTTTGCACACGTGTCAGTAACAAATTGCATTTTTTTACGCATGCAAATGTAGTTTCTTTTCCAAGTGTTGTGAAAATTCTACCTTTATTCTTAATGCTCTGTTGAGCACGAAGTGCCCGTGGCATAACCTGTGGTAATCTCCATATATATAAAAGGCAAAGTTGTGATTGTGTGTTTGTGCTTCTCCACATGCAACAAACTGGAAATTTGCCATGTGCGTACTTTCCAGACTGTACACCATGCACAAATTATGAAAATACACTTTATTTTTTTGGGGGGGGGAGCTCAATAATGCATTTAATTTTTGCACGGCAAGTGAGCTGTGACGTCAAATCTGTCACGTGAACACTTGTGTGTGCACCCAGCACGTGCCTGTCCGAGTAATAAACTCCACTCGTGAACACTTGTGTGTACCCAGCACGTGCCTGTCCGAGTAATAAACTCCACTCGTGAACACTTGTGTGTACCCAGCACGTGCCTGTCCGAGTAATAAACTCCACTCGTGAACACTTGTGTGCACCCAGCACGTGCCTGTCCGAGTAATAAACTCCACTCGTGAACACTTGTGTGTACCCAGCACGTGCCTGTTCGAGTAATAAACTCCTGAGCACGAGGCGCGAGCGACGGACCAAGACATGGACAGAAGCGAGTGGTGGCAAGGCGAGTTGGCAGACGACATCTACCGCGTCCTTCGAGAGAAGGTATCCGCCTCTCTCATCAATAGGCCTCCTACACGCAGACACAAATCCTACGAACTGATTTACACGGCATGTACGTTCGAGTGCTCGACTCGCAGCGAGAGGGTTGCAAGTTCAATCCTGGCCAGCGGGTCGACCCGGCCCCCTATCTCTCCGGGGACTATAACACGAGCGATACGGTACCTTGTGGAAGAATAAAAGTGGCTGTGCTTTGGAGGTACAGATCTCCACACCTCGTGTTTTTTTTTCATCGTAGGCTGAGGACTACCGAATGAGTTCTTCGCCATCTTTCACTCGCTTGAACAGGGAGACAATTTTGGCCGTGGCTTTTGTCATTCTTGGTTTGCGTGACGGCGAAAGTTGAATGCTGTGGCCCACCGTAACCGGGCGCGTCGCCTCCTTAGACCCCCAGAATAATCTATTATCGTTTCAAAACACCTCTTGACCTCTTGACCCAACTCCACAGCGTCCCAACTGCCCTCCCAACCCCCGTGTCCTCGTTTTTTTTCCCCCTCGCAGGAGCTGTCGCTGCCTCGGTTTTGCGCACGCTCGCCCCAGCTGCACCTCCGTCGCCACTTCGTCGACCTCCTGGCAACGCTGAGCGAGCGCCTGCAGCTGAGTGTGGCCACGCACCACCTGGCCATCGCAATGTTAGACGTGTTCATGGACCGCCACGACATCACCGTCCGCTGCCTCTACACCTGCTCAATCTGCTACCTCATTATAGCAGGTCGGTCAATCGCTCACGTGACCCACCCACCCACCCACCCGATCACTCGCTCATCTCTCGCTCGCACGCTTGGTCGCTTGCTCACCGTCGGCATGCGTGTCCCTGACACCCTGCGCAGCCAAGTTCGAGGAGATGGATGAGCACGTGCCGTGACTGGACTGGGTGAACCGGCTGGAGGTGATGATCAAGCAAGGGCTGAGTCTGTCCAAGGAGGAATTGCAGCAGACGGAGGTAGCTGCATGCCCCTGTTAATTCGGCATGCAATGTTTCACCCCCCAGAACCGTTCCGTGCATTGTCATGATTCAAGGTCGCGATTTGATTCAAGAAACCAATTGTTTTGTCTTGTTACTTTACAATCTTACTCTTTGGGTCTGTCGGTAAAGTCACGTAGATAGAAAAATAATTTAAAAAATTACGACGTTTCGATGGCAACACAAGCAGTCGTCCTCAGGTGATTGCTTGTGTTGCGATCGAAACGTCAAAGACCCAAAGAATATGAACACATCATCTCTGTTTCATGCCAACTAATTATTCTGTAGACAATTTGAATGTACAGCCCGAATTTGAATATAGAAGCGTGTCTTCTTACTAGATAACAGGAAGGCAAAAGCTGCAGAATAACATTACCACAGCAGACCTGACAAATGAACGTGGAGTGGTGCTCATTTATTTGCACGGCGCTGGAACAAGTGCAGGAAATTCTCCCTATGGTGGGGCTCAGTCTCTCCATAAAACAATCACCCCGTGACGATTTGCTTGCGTTGCGATGGAAACGTCGTGATATTTTTTATTAATTTTTCAATCTACGTGGCTTTTACCGAAAGACCCAAAAGAATATGACGGCCATTGCATTTACCCGTGCAGACGAAGGGCCGAGTTGACTCCTTGACCAGACATTTGAACTGTTTGCGAGCCATGCACCAACCCGACTAGTTAAGCAACCATTGGAAAGATGTTCTAAATCGAACCAAACATTAAACTAATTTTCAATGGTACAGTATATTTTTCAAGTAGTGGTACCCCAAACTTTCGCAGCTCTTAAATTCCCCTTTCACACCATCAATAGGTAAACTCCCCCCCCCCCCCCCCCGCGCCAACTGGCAAGTGCACCCGCACGTACACCACTTCTATGCTAAGTCGGCCAATCAAATGCTAATTTTTATGCTAATTCCTTTGTCAAGGCACCTTGTTTCCTTGCGCACAGCTTAAAGGTCGCGGTCTGAGCGTGGCTGTGTTTCACTCCAGCGCTGTCCTCGAGACCGCCTGATCCCTTCACCTGATGAAGGCCACTTGTGTTGTGGCCGAAACGTCGTGATTTTTGTTGTTTTATTTTTTACCTACGTGACTTTACCGAATAGAACCAAAGAGTATGGATCCTTGCAGTCACGAAAGCTTTAAATCTAGAATAGTTAAATAAACCCTCCAGGCAACACACAGCAGCGTGGCGGACTGAATGCTTCACGCAGTGGTGGCAGCTGTGCCGTGCCAGCCCACTCTCCCGTCTGCCTCCCCCCTGCACAGTTCCTGCTGCTGTGTACACTTGACTGGAACCTGTGCACGCCCACAGCGGCGCACTTCGTGGACTACTTCCTGTGGCTGTCGCGGCGTGAGGACGCCCCGGCTGGAGGCTCGTCCTACCGGCACGCGTACACGACCAAGTACACGGCCCACTTCCTTCAGCTCGCCCTGCAAGGTGCTCGCAGAGCTGTAGAGGAGCGCTTCGTAGGCAACGCTAAGGTGACCAGCGAAGAAGGGACAGTGCCTGAAACGTCACCGAATATATATTTTTTTCCAACGTCGGAATGTTGATATTCTTAGCTCTTTCGGTAAAGTCACGTTGAAGGGAAACAATTAAATAATAAAAAATATATATAAAACAATAAAAATTCTCACGACGTTTCGACCATAACACAAACGGTCGTCATCAGGTGTGTCGGTTTGCATTAATTTATTTATTTTAAAACAGGGTATTTATTTAAAAAAACGTCAGCGCCACGCGCAGCGATTTGGCAGTTTATTTAGAAGGACGAGTCCATCTATGTTCTGAAAAGAGGAGGGGGGAGACGAAAAATTAATGTATGCTGTCTGAAAGCCACCGTAAGCGTGAACAGGTCTTAATTGATTGTTCACGCTTACGGTGGCTTTCAGACAACATACATTAATGTTTCGTCTCCCCCCTCCTCTTTTCAGAACATAGATGGACTCGTCCTTCTAAACAAACTGCCAAATCGCTGCCCGTAGTGCTAACGTTTAAATAAATAAATAAACACACACAAACACCGTTAATAAAATAAATAATTTGATGCGAACCGACACTTCTTTCAAATGTTTCTTGCCGTTGCTTTTCACACCTGATGATGACCGTTTGTGTTATGGTCGAAACGTCGTGAGAATTTTTATTGTTTTATATATTTTATTATTTTATTGTTTCCCTTCAACGTGACTTTACCGAAAGAGCTAAGAATATGAATTACTGCAGTCACAAAAGCTTTAAATCAAAATTTTAGTCGGAATGTTTGTTCAAATGTTCAGGGTGCCGTTGGCCCAACGTTCCTCGTTCACTGGGTGCTTGTGCGTTTAAGCGTCTGTGTGTGTGCCTGTCTGTCATTCCTGTGTGCAGGGTAGAGGTGGCGTAGCGGTTAGCGCTACGCTGCAGCTACGACCCTGGACACCCTGGTCCAACGCCCGCTCACGGCTATCACCGGTGACGATTATCTGAACCGGTCCTGGGCCTCCCCTAGGTCGACTCGGCCTCAAATGAGTAACTCAATGTGGTGTGTAAACATCGCCAGCACTGGGGAGACAAAGGCGGCCGGGCGTGGTGCTGGCCACCCACCCCCTCGTGTGCCACAGTGCCAACCTTCATAGGTGCTGCTACTCGCTAGCAGCACTTGCCCCAAAAGTCTGTTAAGGCTAAACGGAGGGTTTTTGTCTTTGTGTGTATGCAGACCACGTATTCCTGAGTTTCCGTCCATCCGTGGTGGCGGCTGCAAGCATAGCATTGGCCCGTATAGAAGTGAAGCTGCCCTCTGCGTGGACTCTGTACATGCAACACTTCACTGGCCTTGCCTGGGAGATGATCCTGCCGTGCGTGGAGCAGCTGATTTGGTGATTTGCACAACAAAACAACACAAAGCTCTCCTAAGTGACCGTTTAAGAGACCTATTAAGGCTGAGTTGTGGCTCACGAGGCAGCAACGTGCTCTTTTCTCTCCACAATTTATGTTTACAAACCAATACCGGTTACCCGTTCAAGCCGAATTTACCCAAGGGAAATTGAATACAGGTTATGCGTCGCTGCCCGAACCATCACTGCTGCCCAAACCATCACTGCTTTAAGATTAACTGTTAGTCACAGGAAAGTGAAAGTTGTCTCCCAGGTCAAATGAGCGATGTCGGTGGGACCGAGGTAGTCGTGTCGATTCAACAGTCACACGGTGGAGGCCAGTGTCTCCAGAGGACAAATACTGTTGTCAAGTTGGCATGACGAGAGACTACTAAAAAAACAACGAGTATGCCATTTTCTTTGGTTCTTTCGGTAAAGTCACCACCACGTAGAGTGAGAATAAAATAATAAAATAATAAAATTCTCACGGCGTTTCGGCCACAACGCAAGCGGCCGTCTTCAGATGAATGGTACAGACCTGTTTGCGTTGTGGCCGAAACGTCGTGAGAATTTTATTGTGTTATTTTAATATTTTATTCTCATTCTACGTGGTGGTGACTTTACCGAAAGAACCAAATAAGATTAATCCTTGCAGTCACGAAAGCTTCAAATCGAAAAGAGTATGCCATTGTGCAACAGATGGCAAATATTTTAAACAATATCCATGACGACTAAATGAAGCTGATATGTGGATTCCTGTGCGTGCGAATTTTCACGTCCTAGTCCATCACGGATGCCCTGAGACTCGGTGAGGCGCTCCAGCATTACCCATGGTGCCTTGTGACTCATTGGTAGATGGGCCCTTATGGTTGAGGTTTCTCATCACCTTGCTGAATTAAATAAGCAGACGAACGCTAAACGATTAAACATTCCTCTGGTGCTGTTGCTGGCTTCTTAGTATTTTGGGCCTGTGCTTAGCAACCGTTATTTAAACATAACAACATTAAGTTACACACTCTTAATTTTTAGAGATTGGGGAGTATGGATTTCAGATTTTGCCCCAGGGTTGTTTCCACTTATGTTATATTGAGGACAAACTACTACAAACGACAGTACTATGCAGTGGTGTTAATTACTGCAGTACATCCTAGATGTTTTTATTGATGTTAAATTATTATATTGCTGTCAAGGGCACGGTGTGATATTGGGTTCAAGGATTACAAGATGGCTTGAACCTAACATGATTAGACCCACATGCATGGACCTGTGTGTGTCAAGATGGGCTTGAACCTAACATGATTAGACACACAGGCATGGACCTGTGTGTGTCAAGATGGGCTTGAACCTAACATGATTAGACACAGGCATGTACCTGTGTGTGTCAAGATGGGCTTGAACCTAACATGATTAGACCCACAGGCATGGACCTGTGTGTGTCAAGATGGGCTTGAACCTAACATGATTAGACACACAGGCATGGACCTGTGTGTATCAAGATGGGCTTGAACCTAACATGATTAGACACACAGACATGGACCTGTGTGTGTCAAGATGGGCTTGAACCTAACATGATTAGACACACAGGCATGGACCTGTGTGTGTCAAGATGGGCTTGAACCTAACATGATTAGACACACAGGCCTGGACCTGTGTGTGTCAAGATGGGCTTGAACCTAACATGATTAGACACACAGACATGGACCTGTGTGTGTCAAGATGGGCTTGAACCTAACATGATTAGACACACAGGCATGGACCTGTGTATGTCAAGATGGGCTTGAACCTAACATGATTAGACACACAGGCATGGACCTGTGTGTCTGTTCTAACTCTACGTCCTCCCCCTGTGTTCGAACTCTTCAGTAAATACAACTTCAACAGGAAGCAGGTCATGGAGCTTCAGGAAAATCCTGCTGTCCACTCTGAGCAGCCCTCCCACTCAGCCTCAGCCATACCACGTGTGCCTCGTCACCAGTCAACTCAACAGCAGCAGCAGCAGCCGCAGCCACTACAGCAGCAACAGCAGCAGCAACAGCAGCAGCAGCAACAGCAGCAGCAACAGCAGCAACAGCAGCAGCAGCCACAACAACAGCAGCAGCCACAGCAACAGCAGCAGCAACAGCAGCAACAGCAGCAGCAACAGTAGCAGCAGCAGAAGCCACAGCAGCAGCAGCAGAAGCCACAGCAGCAGCAGCCACAACAACAGCAGCAGGAGCAACAGCAGCAGGAGGAGCAGCAGCAGCCACAGCAGCAGCCACAGTAGCAGCAGCAGCAGCCACAGCAACAGCAGCAGGAGGAGCAGCATCTGGTGCCCAAGTCGGTGCAGACGCCACCTGTGGAGGTGGGTCAGGAGATGGAGTCGCCGCCGCCGTTCAGCAAAGAGACCCTTGGCAACATTTGGGATGACCAAGAGTTGGCCGCGCAAGCCACGTGTCAGCAGGAACCTGGCCATCGAGCCGCACAACAGATACATCAGCAGGCCGTGCGGTGATTGATGTTGCATTTTCGGCAGGGCACCGATTTCAGGAATGCAGAACGCGGAGCGAGTTGTCGGTCAAACCTCAGCTCGTCAGAGCTTTGGTCGGCAAGCTGTGGGGGGGGGTGGGGGGTGTTCAAGGAGGCTGTAGATTCATACTCTTTGGTTCTATTGGGTAAAGTCACGTAGGTAAAAAATAAAATAATAAAATTCTCACGACGTTTCGGCCACAACACAAGCGGCCTTCATCAGGTGAAGGGACGAGACTGTCTGGAGGACAGCGCTGGAGTGAGCTGTAGATTACCGGCAACGAAAGCGTTGCAGAATCTTCGCGACGGTTGCAAATTTCAGTTAATGAGGCGTCGTGCCGCACGCAATCCCGTGACATCGCAAACCGACTTCCACTGTATAATTTCGATTTGAAGCTTTCGTGACTGCAAGGATTCGTCTTCTTTGGTTCTTTCGGTAAAGTCACCACCACGTAGAATGAGAATAAAATAATAAAATAACACAATAAAATTCTCACGGCGTTTCGGCCACAACGCAAGCGGCCGTCTTCAGGTGAAAGGTACAGAACTGTCGGGACGACAGAGCTTCAATGAACGATGTTAAGATTCGTAGCGACTTCTCCCAACCAGCTTAAAAGTCGCTACGAATCTTAACATCATTCATTGAAGCTCTGTCGTCCCGACAGTTCTGTACCTTTCACCTGAAGACGGCCGCTTGCGTTGTGGCCGAAACGTTGTGAGAATTTTATTGTGTTATTTTATTATTTTATTCTCATTCTACGTGACCTTACCGAAAGAACCAAAGAAGATGACTTCCACTGGTCAAGAGGCCAGCCGAACGCCGACAAATACTGGGTCGGCCTGCAGTTAAAAGCCACGCTGTTCGGACCCGGCTCCGCTCTGGCCATTTTATGTTTGGCCATGAATTCAAATGGCCAAAGAGACATAGTAAGAAAATGTCTTCAAGCCTAAGTGAGCATTGGTTGATGCTTATTTTCACGGGAGTTTCTCAGCCAGTGAAGATATTTTTTAAGGACATGTCTGTGAAGCTATCGTTGCCGTTCCACAAAGCGGTACTTACTGCGTCAATCCCGGAGGAATAATTGGTCGCGAAAGCCTACGTGTTAAACTGGAATAATTGCAGAATCTACCTCTTGTGTGGGAATTGAACTGGTAACTATCTGGTTATAGGTTGGACACTTTTATCACTGCGCTACACTGAACAACATTACCAAATACACTGAACATAATGTGCTATCTGTTTAGCCGTTAAAATAATTGAGAAACAAAAAAACCATGCGTGCAATTTGTACCAATCTCATGTCTCTGTTTCGGGGCATAGTGTTATCCCAAAGCCACCCAGACACTTCCACTAAACAGTGCGAACTGTGTCTGCTACTTGTTTTTATATATTGCGACCTTATCACTTATGCACCTCTCAGAAAGAACGTGTATTAATGAAATTACGTGTAATTATAGGGATGGCAAAGTCAGGTTCGCAGTTTTCTGCATCGACATGTGAAAGATGCTCCTCCGGACAGGTGTAATGCTGTAATTTCATTGTGGATAATTATGTACACTTTAAATGGGCACATTTAATCCTGTGTGTGACTGGGTGACAGCATTTAGAGTCAGAATTATCTCTTGCATGTGAGACAAGGGAATAATTCATTGTTTTAGACTAATAATTTAGAAAAAAATTATGTTACTGATAAAACTGTCTTCCTGCTCAAACGATCATGGCATGATATTCGTATTTGTGGTCCTGATACAGTGTTGATAATTCCTTTAATATCACCATCAAAGAGTATTTAAACCTGTAATTGACGAAAAAATCCGATCATAACAGCGCAGGTTGTAAAATCATTTTTTACTTGCAAATAAACACGAACGGTTTCTTCTTAAGCAGTGCATTGTGGTTCTCTTACCTTTGGTCACTGTCAAAATAAATCTGAGCAAATCTGACCGACTGTCAGTTAGAACCAATACAGAGATGGGTAACTCTAGGCCCATTTGGTCATTGATCAGATTCATCAGTGTGGTATCATCACCTTTACAGAGATGGGTAACTCTAGGCCCATGTAGTCATTGATCAGACTGATCAGTGTGGTATCATCACCAATAGAGAGATGGGTAACTCTAGGCCCATGTAGTCATTGATCAGACTCATCAGTGTGGTATCATCACCAATACAGAGATGGGTAACTCTAGGCCCATTTAGTCATTGATCAGACTCATCAGTGTTGTATCATCACCAATACAGAGATGGGTAACTCTAGGCCCATGTAGTCATTGATCAGACTCATCAGTGTGGTATCATCACCAATACAGAGATGGGTAACTCTAGGTCCATGTAGTCATTGATCAGACTCATCAGTGTGGTATCATCGCCAATACAGAGATGGGTAACTCTAGGCCCATGTAGTCATTGATCAGACTCATCAGTGTGGTATCACCACCAATACAGAGATGGGTAACGCTAGGCCCATTTAGTCATTGATCAGACTCATCAGTGTGGTATCATCACCAATATAGAGATGGGTAACTCTAGGCCCATGTAGTCATTGATCAGACTCACCAGTGTGGTATCATCACCAATACAGAGATGGGTAACTCTAGGCCCATGTAGTCATTGATCAGACTCATCAGTGTGGTATCACCAATACAGAGATGGGTAACTAGGCCCATTTAGTCATTGATCAGACTCATCAGTGTGGTATCATCACCAATACAAAGATGGGTAACTCTAGGCCAATGTAGTCATTGATCAGACTCATCAGTGTGGTATCACCAATGCTCACTGCAGTGAAGACTGCCTCTGGCAAGCCACACATGTAGAGTTACCACTTTCACACCGCGGGGTCAATTAGCTGGGCTAATTCAAAGCTGCTTAAGAAAAATACAATACAAACTCAGCGTCTGATGTCACGCTACTGCTAAGGCAAGATGAGCCCATCATAATAGTAACACTGTGTGTATGTACACCTATGTTAACCACACTGTGTGTGTACACCTATGTTAACCACACTGTGTGTGTGTACACCTATGTTAATCACACTGTGTGTGTACACCATGTTAATAACACTGTGTGTGTACACCTATGTTAATCACACTGTGTGTGTGTACACCTATGTTAATCACATTTTGTGTATGTACACCATGTTAATCACACTGTGTGTATGTACACCATGTTAATCACACTGTGTGTATGTACACTATGTTAATCACACTGTGTGTATGTACACTATGTTAATCACACTGTGTGTGTACTGTTAGGGTCGCCGGCCCCCGGGATCTCTCCCGCCTGCGACCCTGTCCGCGAAGGACCGACGCTCCCAGACTCCCCACTAGTGTGGGAGCTGCCGCCGCTGCACTCCTCACCGGGCGGGGAAAGGTCGCCGCGCTCCTGTTCCCCCCCCTGTGCTGTCCCCCCCCGAGTCCGGGTTTCCTGCCGGTGAGGCATCGCCCTCGACCGCCCTGGGGCCCGCTAGCGCTTCGCCGGCACCCGAACGCGACGCTCCCCGCCCGCGCAGTCCCACGCACCAATCACACGCGGGTAACCGGGGGTTAGAGGTCGGAGGGTAAGCGACGTCGTTCGTACCCACTCTGGCGATTGGGGGGATTGGGTTAAATGGGTTTAAAGGGCTATGCGATGGGCATGCGTGCGAGCTGGGTATCCGCTCGCAACGGGGGAGTCCGCCGCCGACGGTTTGTAGCGCCCACACCCCACGCGGCGCCGCTCCACACACGCGGCGACCACCGCGAACAGCGAGCGCACCCACGCTTCCACTCTCTTTCCACACCCTCGCAAAAACCACACCAGTCCGTTATGTAATCGCTGACGATTTATTCCACCGGGTCGGAGAGCCCTTATTTAACCGAGTTAGTCGGGATCGGCGGGGCAGGACCAATCTATCTCTCGATAGTCGGCACTATACTCTACCTGTCCTTCTCCCCTTTACCCTCTCCGGTTTTCTTTTTAAGCTAAGTCCCAACTCCCTCTTTCTCTCCCTCCCTTACTCACGGTTGCACTATACTCTACCTGTCCTTCTCCCCTTTACCCTCTCCGGTTTTCTTTTTAAGCTAAGTCCCAACTCCCTCTTTCTCTCCCTCCCTTACTCACGGTTCGTCGTCACTGCCGGCTGGTCCTCGCGGCGCGTCGATACGTCCCACGGACGTTCGCGCGGCTGGACTCGGGAGTTGACGGGCCTGGGGTTGACTCGAGTAGCCAGAGACCCTTTTTCCTTCGCCCTGACTCGCTTTATTCTTTCGACATCAAAAGGGCTACCTGGTGCCGACTCGCGGGCCAATCAGCTCGCTGGGATCACCCGCCAATCGGTAGGCCCATCTGTATCCCTGCATCCCCCGGGCCGTTGCTTTCAGCGACGTCCGCATCTAAATTTACCTGCTCAGCGGCCATCCAGCCAGAGGGCGACCCTGCTTTCCCGCCGCTCGTGGCTCTGCCCTCCTCCCTACCTGCCCTGCCGACCCGTGTGCGTGAGGTGCGTACTAACCGCGGTGGCGGGGCAGCCCCGCCGTGAACATGTCATTTCTACTCAAGTCACGGCGCCACGGTGTGTGTTAGCGTCGGAGGAGACCGTCCAATTCCCTGGCCGCAGGAAACCGTGAAGATTATCCCTTTACGAGGGCTTCTGGGTGAAAACCTGTCGGCCAGGGTGTCTCCCCACGCGCTCTAATGGTGGGGGGAGTGCGTGCGTGCGTGTTCCGGTGGGGGGGGTGGGGAGGTGGTGGGGTGGAGCAATGTCGGCCTCGTCGCTCGGGGCGGCGAGATCGCAAGTGGGCCACCCGCCGATCGGCTCCGTGGCGGCGGCATCACAGTACACCATGTTAATCACACTGTGTGTGTGTATACACCATGTTAATCACACTGTGTGTGTGTACACCTATGTTAATCACACTGTGTATACACCATGTTAATCACACTGTGTGTGTACACCTATGTTAACCACACTGTGTGTACACCTATGTTAATCACACTGTGTGTGTACACCATGTTAATCACACTGTGTGTGTACACCATGTTAATCACACTGTGTGTGTGTACACCTATGTTAATCACACTGTGTGTGTACACCATGTTAATCACACTGTGTGTGTACACTATGTTAATCACACTGTGTGTGTACACCATGTTAATCACACTGTGTGTGTACACCTATGTTAATCACACTGTGTGTGTACACCATGTTAATCACACTGTGTGTGTACATCTATGTTAATCACACTGTGTGTGTACACCATGTTAATCACACTGTGTGTATGTACACCATGTTAATCACACTGTGTGTGTGTACACCATGTTAATCACACTGTGTGTATGTACACCATGTTAATCACACTGTGTGTGTGTACACCATGTTAATCACACTGTGTGTGTGTACACCTATGTTAATCACACTGTGTGTGTACACCTATGTTAATCACAATGTGTGTGTACACCATGTTAATCACACTGTGTGTGTACACTATGTTAACCACACTGTGTGTGTACACCTATGTTAATCACACTGTGTGTGTACACTATGTTAATCACACTGTGTGTGTGTACACCATGTTAATCACACTGTGTGTGTACACCATGTTAATCACACTATGTGTGTACACCATGTTAATCACACTGTGTGTGTGTACACCTATGTTAATCACACTGTGTGTGTACACCATGTTAATCACACTGTGTGTGTACACCATGTTAATCACACTGTGTGTACACCATGTTAATCACACTGTGTGTGTACACCTATGTTAATCACACTGTGTGTACACCTATGTTAATCACACTGTGTGTGTGTACACCATGTTAATCACACTGTGTGTGTACACCTATGTTAATCACACTGTGTGTACATCATGTTAATCACACTGTGTGTACATCATGTTAATCACACTGTGTGTGTACACCTATGTTAATCACACTGTGTGTGTGTACACCATGTTAATCACACTGTGTGTGTACACCATGTTAATCATACTGTGTGTGTACACCTATGTTAATCACACTGTGTGTGTGTACACCTATGTTAATCACACTGTGTGTGTACACCTATGTTAATCACACTATGTGTGTGTGTGTACACCATGTTAAACACACTGTGTGTGTGTACACCATGTTAATCACACTGTGTGTGTGTACACCATGTTAATCACACTGTGTGTGTACACCTATGTTAATCACACTGTGTGTGTGTACACCATGTTAATCACACTGTGTGTGTACACTATGTTAATCACACTGTGTGTGTACACCTATGTTAATCACACTGTGTGTGTACACCTATGTTAATCACACTGTGTGTGTACACCATGTTAATCACACTGTGTGTGTACACCTATGTTAATCACACTGTGTGTGTACACCTATGTTAATCACACTGTGTGTACACCATGTTAATCACACTGTGTGTGTGTACACCTATGTTAATCACACTGTGTGTGTACACCATGTTAATCATACTGTGTGTGTGTACACCTGTTAATCACACTGTGTGTGTGTACACCTATGTTAATCACAGTGTGTGTGTGTACACCTATGTTAATCACACTGTGTGTGTACACTATGTTAATCACACTGTGTGTGTACACCATGTTAATCACACTGTGTGTCTACACCATGTTAACCACACTGTGTATGTGTACACCATGTTAATCACAGTGTGTGTGTGTACACCTATGTTAATCACACTGTGTGTGTACACTATGTTAATCACACTGTGTGTGTACACCATGTTAACCACACTGTGTGTGTGTACACCTATGTTAATCACACTGTGTGTGTGTGTACACCATGTTAATCACACTGTGTGTGTGTGTACACCATGTTAACCACACTGTGTGTGTACACCATGTTAATCACACTATGTGTGTGTACACCTATGTTAATCACACTGTGTGTGTGTGCACCTATGTTAATCACACTGTGTGTGTGTACACCATGTTAATCACACTGTGTGTGTGTACACCATGTTAATCACACTGTGTGTGTACACCTATGTTAATCACAGTGTGTATGTACACCATGTTAATCACACTGTGTGTGTACACCTATGTTAACCACACTGTGTGTGTACATGTTAATCACACTGTGTGTGTACACCATGTTAATCACACTGTGTGTGTGTGTACACCATGTTAATCACACTGTGTGTGTACACTATGTTAATCACACTGTGTGTGTACACCATGTTAATCACACTGTGTGTGTGTACACCTATGTTAATCACACTGTGTGTGTACACCATGTTAATCACACTGTGTGTACACCATGTTAATCACATTGTGTGTGTGTACACCATGTTAATCACACTGTGTGTGTACACCATGTTAACCACATTGTGTGTGTGTACACCATGTTAACCACACTGTGTGTGTACACCATGTTAATCACACTGTGTGTGTGTACACCATGTTAATCACACTGTGTGTGTGTACACCATGTTAATCACACTGTGTGTGTACACCATGTTAACCACACTGTGTGTGTACATCTATGTTAACCAAATGCCAACGTTGGCTCAACGTTGCATGTTGACTGGGTTTGAATTAAAATGTTGTGTTCTCGATGGAGTAATTTCTGGCCCTCATAAAAAAATTTCAACGCTTTTACCGAACTTGATTCCCCTGTTTGTCGTGGTCAAATTCTTGTAATAAAAATGTAGTCTACTTCCTGTCGTCCAATCAATCACACATGTTGCACGCGGTGACAATGCATATCCTGTATTAAAATCGGCATCAATCAATTCATTGCCTCCTTTCCAGCAATTAAAAATAAGATTTACGGACAGCATCTTTAAAAAATTTTGTGCAGGTGGGAAAAACGCCGCGGTCCCTAAACTGCGGAATCGTCTCGCGCGACGAGCAGGCGCCGCGTGTCTGAGGCGCGCCTGCTCCGTGTGCGTGGTGTTAACGAGTTACGGACAGCATCACACACACAAAAAAATAGCACGTTGAAGATTAATTTATAAAGTAATCAATCAATTAAGCGGCTCTTTTAAAGCAATTACAATTTTTTTTGTATGGACGGATTATTTAATTTAATGTTTTTTTTGGCTAGGTCAATGAAACGCCGCGGTCCCTAAAGTGTGGAATCGCCTCGCCGGGGAAGCAGGCGCCACGTCCTTCTCTCACGGCGGTGAGTTATAAACTATTTATTGTTGTTATTATTATTGTTGTTGTTAATCTTTAAAGCTTGTGATCAAAACGACGTCCACTTCCCGTTGCCCACTGGACTTCTTCTTCTTTACCTTTTAGCGCACTTTAAAATAAGAAAGCGTTGTTTAATAATAAAACGTTGTTGTTATTGTGTGTAAGGCGTTTCCAGGGTAGTCCTCGACTTACGACGGAGTTGCGTTACAGCGACCAACACCGTAACTCGGAAATATCGTCCTTAGCCTAGCCGGGAGTCTTAAAGAATGGTGATTATTTAGCAAAAACAGAGATAATTTACAGTAGTACTGTATAAACTATATACCGCATGTATTTATTACAATACTGTATTGCACAGTGAAATGTAAAGTTAAACAAACAAGGTAAATTCTTAGACTATGAGCTGCAATTTAATATAAAGTTTTTTCCAGGAAACAATCCTATCTAAGCTATAACAACTTTAAACATGCATTGAACATAGCGTATCGTATGTTGTACTGTACTCGCCAAGATTCTTACCTCGCACGTCGCTGCGTTTGCCTGCCACGCGAAATTTAAAATATCTTAACAATTTTGTCTTAGCGTAAGATCGTAACATCGAAATAGCGTAAGTCGGGGATCGTCGTAAGTCGGGGGTCGTCGTAAGTCGCGGACCGTCGTAAGTCGGGGACCTCGTGTGCTGCCCTGCAGGCTGTCACCACGTGTGATGTCACCACGTGTGATGTCACCTCGTGTGTTGTCACCACCACGTGTGTTGTCACCACCTCGTGTGTTGTCACCACCTCGTGTGTTGTCACCACCACGTGTGATGTCACCACCACGTGTGATGTCACCACCACGTGTGTTGTCACCACCACGTGTGATGTCACCACCACGTGTGTTGTCACCACCTCGTGTGCTGTCACCACCACGTGTGATGTCACCACGTGTGCTGTCACCTGTTAATGAACTCCGCTTTCAAATCCAATTAAAATTAGTTTTATACATTTGTGGCGGCCCATTGTAAAACCTCAACACACTGAGATGTCTCAGAATATTGAAGTCAGCAACCCCCCCCAAAGTCAAAATCCTGGCTCCTAGCCCACTGACCCTCCTCCACCTACAACACGTGGAGATCCCTTTATACAGCAGTGGCTTGGCAAAGAGTTGCAAATCATTATTGTTTTATATTTTTATTGTTTCCCTTCTACGTGGTGACTTTACCGAAAGAACCAAGAATATAATAATAAAACAATAGTAATATAATAATAAAATATTATAATAACATTCAATATATAATATAAAATATATAATATATAATAATTAAATATTTTAATCGAATATTGTAATAGTAATCTAATAATATAATAATACATTTTGATTTAAAGCTTTCGTGACTGCAGGCAGTGGTTCTTAACCTTGTTGGAGGTACCGAACCCCACCAGTTTCATATGCGCATTCACCGAACCCCTCTTTAGTGAAAAATAAAATGTGATTTTTTTCAAATTCAAGACGTAGATATGTTTTTTACTGGTACACAAAATGAGCCGTGCATGAACATTACCTTGTTCAAAGAATAAAACCAACACAATGCATAAACTCACAACAAATTACATACCTGGAAATCAATGTGACTTCTGCTGTTGCCTTTGAGAGATCAGTTCAGATATGCGTGGCTCCACCTTGGCAAGTGCCACTCTCATGTCATTTTCACAGCAAAGTCTGTTCCTTTTCTTCGTTTTTATGTCCAGCATCCTCGAAAAGGATTGCTCACAAAGATATGTTGTAACAAATGGTATAACAAAAATCCAGAGCTTTCTTAGCAATAACTGGATACTTGTTCATTTGTCGACACCAAAACGTTGAGAGCGTTGTTGTTCTGAAGAGTTGCTGTTGAACCTGGCTCTGCTGAATTTCAATGATTTCGTCGAGGAATTCATCATTGACATCTGCTGTTTCAACAGCAAACGTGAACGGCTGTCTCACCCATGCTGGATATGACTCTCTTGTAGGGAAATATCCGTCGAGAGACTTTGCAAGCTCATCTAAGTGCGTGGCAATTGTTTGCTTCAGTTCCGTGGATACAGAAATATCTCCGATTCCAGACACATCTTCGATCTTACTTGCACAGTCGTCCAGAAGCGGGAAGTTTGCGAAGTTATTGTTCTCTGTTCGTCGTTTCCATAACGGTAGCTTTTTTTGAAAAGCCTTCAGGTGTTCTTCCGCTTCCATGATATTGACTCCACCACCCTGCATCTGCTGATTGAGATGATTGAGAGCTGCGAATATATCAGCCATGTATGCTAAAATGAGAATGAACTCAGGATTTTTGAAGCAATCTGCATGGCAGTGTTGGTGCTCTTGCAAAAACAGGGCTAATTCCACACGCATGGCAAAAACACGATTCAGCACCTGTCCCCGGGATAACCACCAAATATTAGAATGGAGCAGAAGTACCTCAAATTCAAAGCCCATTTCTTTACACAGCTCACTGAAGATGCGGTGCCTCAGAGCACTTTTTCGCACATAGTTCACACATTCCACCACAGTTTTTAATACTTCTGCCATTTTTGGAGGTAAGGTTTTTGTTGCCAACGCATGCCTGTGCAGAATACAATGCGTCACAATGATGTGTGGTGCATCGGCCTTTACTAGCGCACCAAAACCAGACTTTCTTCCCAGCATGACTGGAGCTCCGTCCGTACAAACTGCAGAAACTATATCCCATGAAAGATTGTTGTCTCTGAAGAAGTCATCCACAAGCTTCTTCACATCGGCTGCCTTCGTTGTTGTTGTAAGAGGCTTACAAAATAAAAACTCTTCTTTTATCATGTCGTCTTTCACATAGCGTACAAAAACAGCAAGCTGGCTTAGATCAGAAACGTCTGTGGTTTCGTCGAGTTGAAGGCTGAATTTTGCCGGGCTTGAAATCAGATCCGCGACTACTTGAGCCAAGATGTCTTTACTCATGTCTTCTATTCTGTCACTGACGGTGTCATTTGAAAGGGGAATTTGTGATAATTTACCTTCGGCCGCTGTTCCGAGTATCAGATTCGCCATCTTTAATGCAGCTGGTTTCACAAGTGTTTCACCAATGGTGTGTGGCTTGCCCTGCTTTGCGATCAGGTAAGCAACTTCGTACGATGCTGTCAGGATCGGTTTGTTAACAGGTACAAATCCAAGAGCAGGCAGAGTGGCCCTTTCATCGAATCTGGCTCTCTTCACCCTGAATTCAGCAAGTGTTGTGTTCTTGTATTCCCCGTCTCCATGCAGCTTCAAGAAGTGTTCCTTTAGTTTTGCCGGTGCAAGACTAGAGTTGCTCAACTTGGCGTTGCAAATCATGCAGATAGGACGCTCACTCCCATCACGTTCCGTGATACATGAGAATCCATGTTGTACATATTCGTCCGACCACTTTCTTCTTTTGCCCGACATAGTTAGTATGGATAAAATATTAAAGAAATCACACGACGTACGACAACAACAGTCACACGTTGACTACTGAGTACGCACTAAATTCCCCGTTGCGCTGATTGGCCAAGCAGTGTAGCATGATCATCTGCAGCCAGTGATGGCCAAGCGGGCCGTGTGTGTCATCACAAATTTACACAATAATTCAAGTGTGTCCGGACCTCCGTGGCGGGGGCTCTGCCGAACCCCTGAGATCGACTCACCGAACCCCTGGGGTTCGATCGAACCCAGGTTAAGAACCACTGACTGCAGGGATTCATATTCTTGGTTCTTTCAGTAGAGTCACCTGCACGTAGAAGGGAAACAATAAAATAATGAAAATATAAAACAATAAAATAGTTCTTGCTGTGGTTTTTCTTGCTGTGGTTTTCACACCTGATGATGATTCTTGTGTTGCAGTCGAAACGTCGTGATAATTTTATTGTTTTACATATTTTTTATTGTTCCCTTCTACGTGGTGACTTTACCGAAAGAACCAAGAATAATATAATAATAATATAATAATAGGGGTTATTCCTCTTTTTTTTCTGGCAATAAAAAGAAAGCCGTCCCTTGGTGTGGACCAATCAGTTTGAAGGACAATGCATCAAATATTATCATAGTATTTGTGTTTTGTTTACATTTTGACTGCAGGTATTGTGGTTAATGCAGTAACATGAATCCTTGTTAAAAGGTTTTAGTTTTGTTGCCAGAAAAAAAGGGGAAACCCCCCTCCCCCTATTATTGTTATTATTGTTATTATTATTGTTATTATTATGATGATGCAGTGATCACCTTTGTGTTGGGTGGTTTTGACTGTAGCCGCGGCGAGGATGACCCAGAGTCTGCGTGAGGATTTTATGGTCCTCCTGCATAGACCCAGATGTTGATGAGGCCTGTCAACCCCCCTGCCAGCACCACCACCATCACCACCACCACCATCACCACCATCATCACCACCATCACCACCATTACCACCACCCTCACCATCACCTCCATCACCACCACCATCACCACCCTCACCACCACCACCACCACCCTCACCACCACCATCACCACCATCACCACCACCATCACCCTCACCATCACCACCACCACCATCACCACCATCACCACCATCATCACCACCATCACCACCATCACCACCATCACCACCACCATCACCACCATCATCACCACCATCACCACCATCACCATTACCACCACCATCACCATCACCTCCATCACCATCACCATCACCACCACCATCACCACCCTCACCACCACCACCACCACCCTCACCATCACCACCATCACCACCACCATCACCCTCACCATCACCACCACCACCATCACCACCATCACCACCATCATCACCACCATCACCACCATCACCACCATCACCACCACCATCACCACCATCATCACCACCATCACCACCATCACCATTACCACCACCATCACCATCACCTCCATCACCATCACCACCACCATCACCACCCTCACCACCACCACCATCACCACCCTCACCACCACCATCACCACCACCATCACCCTCACCACTGTTGTATACGGCCCCTTTTTCCACATTTAATATCCATAAGACTATTTACGGATGCATACACATAGATTTATTTTTCCCTTCTTTCGTGACAAACAATATATTTTTTTAATAATGAATAAAACCCGTAAGCCAGAAAAACGAAAAACCAGATGTCGGTCATGAACAGGCCATATATATATAAAGAAATAATAAAACTCTCAAGGCGAGGATGTAACAGCTATCGGCGAAAATCTCCAGATGAACAAGAGTTTGATGGGCCCCTTAGGAAAGGTCCCTCCGAGGTCAGAACACCAAGAGAGTAGACACGGAGGCGCCAACAGGCTAAATCGTATACATTTTTTTGTTTCTTATTTGTCGGTAAAACAAAAATATATAATTAAAAGGCAACAACAAGAATAAGATCAAATTAACGGTCCTAACGCTCACTCCAATTAAGACCAGGCCACCAGATACATCAGTGAATTATTATCCGATAATTAATTCGCTATCAAATGATTTTCACCTTTAATACTTACTGTTAAAACAAAGCTTGGAGACAAATACCGAGTCACATCAAAGGTTTTCGAGAAGGAATGAGACAACGGGCAAACTTGCGAAAGAGTTTAAACAATATCCCAAGCAACCCCGACCACCTTTGTCTCTCGCAACGCGGAGAAGCAGGAATTACACCTGATCACGAGGGGCCATCTGGAAAAGCCGGCCGGGTTTGATGAGGAGGCACACCCCACCCCACACACGGCAATCAGGCAAACAAAGTTTTAAAGAAATTGCAATATAACATTAATAATAACGTGTTCACCTTACACGACATTCCATTATAGAACCTTACAGAACCAAGGGATATGGATTCCAACAATCAAGAAACGGACCTCTTAAACTCAGGATGATAATTATTTTTCTTTTTAATAATTCCATCATAACAATTCGAACCTCGGTAAAACCGAGAGGTGTCGGGAGGACGTAGTTACAAACACGAGTCTTGGCAAACATGGGACCAAATGGTATTTGAGAAATATAAGTCGAAAGTATAAAGAGATAGGTGCTCCCGACCACCTTTGTCTCTCCCGAAGAGCGCGAGAGAGGAATTTCACGCCAGGGCAAACAGATCGTTATCACAGGAACCATCTGCCACACACGGGACTTAGTAGTGGCCCCACCCCACCCTGCACACGGGCAGCAAAAGAGCGAGCGTGCTTTAAGTTAAATAAACTGTCACACATTTATAAACACAAAGTGACGAAAATTAAAAAAACTAAGTAAGAGCCAAGGTAACGGGGTGGATTAGGCTGGTAGAATGTGGAGTCGAAATGATATTTGCAAAGTATAGAGAGATGGGAAGATCCCGGCCACCTTTGTCTTTCCCTGCAGCACGTGATAAAATGCATACGCTCAGAAGAGCATCTTCACTTGGAAACATATCAAATACTATGAATCACAAGCATGATCATAACTGTGTATGATAAGATACCAACTGTGATGTGAAATGTTAAACTTAAAAAAAAATCGTAACCATTTCTTTGTGCGTCGAAAACGTGTACGAAAAGGGGGGGGAACCCGCCCCTCTCTCTGGGTGGATGGAGTAGACAACCAGACGCCTTCAAGATGAATCGAAGTGTCTGTTGTCTTGATGTTTATGGCTTGAGGAAAGACCCGAACAGAACCGTGTCATAAATGACACACACAAACATACACACTGACACACGAACCCCCCCCCCCCACCACCGACATACGATCAGATCAAAGATAGCTCCGCCTCGTGAGGGGGAGCCGAGAAGGAGAGAGATTTTTGGCATAAAAAGGAGCCGTTTCAGCATTGAAATCAACTCATCAGCCCTCGGGGGCAGCTCAACAGAAGAAGACTCATCTCAACTCAGCTCAACAGAAGAAGACTCATCTCTACTCATCTCAGCAGAAGACCCGCTCAACTCATCTCAGCAGAAGACCAGCCATCACCGACGCCGGAGACGCCTCTACAACTCGCCGAATTGGCGAGTGTCGCCGATTGGCGACCCGCTGCCGCTGTTAGCGGCCAGCGCCACCACGAGCGAATCGTGAGCCTGCAATCTACAACCGCCGACGACGGAGCACCAGCGTGCCAGCTGCTCGCAGACGCACTGCGCGCATTACCTACCGTCCGCGTACAACCGCACCGCTGCGGGCGTGCTTCTATCGCCATCTACCAGACGGTCATCGCAGCTACAAACAACGTATCTACTCGTTCACCAACGTCCGTCGAGTCCGAACCAACTACTGAAAGAAGAATCAACTGATACGTATGATGCACTGCCCCCCACTACACGACAAACCAGACGTCTGCTTGACGCAAAGAATCGATTCCGAACATTGGCCTACTCTTTCACCACTCATACCATTCAACACACACACGGGTCATTAACAAAGCCTAAAACCTCAAGCCATTGAATTATCCGTGATTGTGGAAACATCGCAACGACCGAGTGAATAATCCATCGTTTTTAAGAGTGTTCATAATTTTCCTCTGTAATATTGTGCTGGGGCTGTACTTCTAACCGCATAAATTACCAACTGACCCATTAACAAGGATTAATTCTTGGCACCTCACCACGGAGCGCCGCTCGCGGGGGTGAAGAGCGGGTTCAACCGGTTCCCTGTCAAGGGTCTGGCCACAATTAATTAAAAGATTTGCCCGAGATAAGGATCTCAAAAGGAAACATCGCCACCCATTGAGTTGCGTTGAGAAGTCGATTAGAAATACTTGAGTCGTTCGTTAATATTTTTCTTTCTACATAATCTTGCTGGTATCCACGAATGAAATAACGAATTCAAACGCATATTTGTGCCTCCAAGAATAATACTGGTTGGAGTGCCCTTTCAACGAGTAGCGTTGCATAATAATCAGTCATCCTATTGTTAACAACGTGACAATAATTGCATTAAGGGTCGCGCATGATCAATGACCGAATGCTGTGTTGTGTGACAATTCAAGTAACGAAGCATTGCGGCCATCGAGTGGTGTTGATAAGGCAATTAGAAGTATTTCAGTCGAACGCTTTGAATTCATAATCGTTATGAATCAATGAACGAACATCAACGTGGTACTGTGCTGACGATTTCAAGCATAATAACTTCGCATATCAGAATGTATTAAGGATTGGATACGAATCAAAGACCAAGTGCCGTGTTGTGTAACAATTCAAGCATACGAGTTTGTATATTATAAAGTTAAGGTTTGATAGAATAGTTCACATGTTTTTAATCTCTCTCTCAACAACCGATCGATTGCGTTACGCGTCGGGAATTAACCACAGGTGCCGCTATCGAGGTGAAACAACGCAATCGTGATGGTATCATGTTAACGCTGTGTTGAAATTCCAAAATCCCGAGATTGAGTTTTTATATTATCCAAAAATTAAAGTTAGCTAGAAATAAAATTGACTAAAGCAGAAGGTTTGTGTGTGATTCTTCCTGAAATTCTGCATAATATTGTTCTGCGTATGAGATCTGAATCCTGGGGACCTATCATAAGCACGCTATCACCACACATAATCCATAACACACATAATTCATAATGTTCAATCGAGAGTAATCGTATCCTTATCGATAATACGGAATTAAAGAGCAGAGTAGAATCGACTCTCTCTCATTCACGCTCACAACGCCTGCGTCACTGCATACGATTAATTGCGTTATTCCAATTCATAACACAATCCTCGTCACCGAGGCTCGACCTGATAATCCATAACGACCTGCATTGTCCTGACCACGCCCACTCGCATAAATTAATACAATTATCTCTGGAATCAGCATAATTTATGCGCATAATTACACTAATTAACATAATTTCCGATAAATTATGCAAATCTCAAATTTCATTTAATTTTCATTATTTTCATCAATTTTCATAACACCTATATATACAACATATTGGGGGCGTCGTCCGGGATCTCTCGCAGACAGTTTATGCTTGAACTAAGGAACAAATCACTGTTGTATTAACCAAGGTATTATGATCTATATATACAACAGTGTACTATAGTGTAGTGTTTACTGTAGTGTGGTGTGTACTATAGTGTAGTGTATACTATAGTGTAGTGTGTACTGTAGTGTAGTGTATACTATAGTGTAGTGTGTACTATAGAGTAGTGTATACTATAGTGTGTACTATAGTGTAGTGTATACTATAGTGTAGTGTGTACTATATACTATAGTGTAGTGTGTACTATAGTGTAGTGTATACTATAGTGTAGTGTATAGTGTAGTGTGTACTATAGTGTATACTATAGTGTGTACTATAGTGTAGTGTATACTATAGTGTACTGTATACTTCAGTGTAGTGTGCACTATATACTATAGTGTAGTGTGTACTATAGTGTAGTGTGTACTGTATACTATAGTGTATACTATATTGTAGTGTACTGTATACTACAGTGTAGTGTGTACTATATACTATACTGTAGTGTGTACTATAGTGTAGAGTGTACTGTATACTATAGTGTAGTGTGTACTATAGTGTTGTGTGTACTATAGTGTACTGTAGTGTGGTGTGTACTGTAATGTAGTGTGTACTGTAGTGTGGTGTGCACTATAGTGTAGTGTGTACTACAGTGTAGTGTGTACTATAGTGTAGTTTGTACTATAGTGTAGTGTGTACTATAGTGCAGTGTGTACTGTAGTGTAGTGTACTGTATACTACAGTATAGTGTGTACTATAGTGTAGTGTACTGTATACTACAGTGTAGTGTGTACTATAGTGTAGTGTGTACTGTAGTGTAGTGTACTGTATACTACAGTATAGTGTGTACTATAGTGTAGTGTACTGTATATTACAGTGTAGTGTGTACTATAGTGTAGTGTGTACTGTAGTGTGGTTTGTACTATAGTGTAGCGTGTACTATAGTGTAGTGTACTGTATACTACAGTATAGTGTGTACTATAGTGTAGTGTACTGTATACTATAGTGTAGCGTGTACTATAGTGTAGTGTGTACTATAGTGTAGTCTACTGTATACTACAGTGTAGTGTGTACTATATAGTATAGTCAAGTGTGTACTGTAGTGTAGTGTGTACTGTAGTGTGTACTATAGTGTAGTGTACTGTATACTACAGTGAGGAGTGTACTATATGCTGTAGTGTAGTGTGTACTATAGTGTAGTGTGTACTGTATACTATAGTGTAGTGTGTACTGTGTACTATAGTGTGTACTATAGTGTAGTGTGTACTGTATACTATAGTGTATACTATAGTGTAGTGTGTTCTATAGTGTCGTGTGTACTATAGTGTACTGTAGTGTAGTGTGTACTGTAGTGTGGTGTGTACTATAGTGTAGTGTGTACTGTAGTGTGTACTATAGTGTAGTGTACTGTATACTATAGTGTAGTGTGTACTATAGTGTAGTGTGTACTGTATACTACAGTGTATTGTGTACTATATACTATAGTGTAGTGTGTACGATAGTGTAGTGTGTACTGTATACTATAGTGTAGTGTGTGCTGTATACTATAGTGTATACTATAGTGTAGTGTATACTATAGTGTACTGTATACTACAGTGTAGTGTGTACTATATACTATACTGTAGTGTGTTCTATAGTGTAGTGTGTACTGTATACTATAGTGTACTGTAGTGTGTACTGTATGCGATAGTGTAGTGTGTACTGTATACTGTAGTGTAGTGTGTACTGTATACTATAGTGTAGTGTATACTATAGTTTAGTGTATACTATAATGTGTACTGTATACTATAGTGTAGTGTATACTGTATACTATAGTATAGTGTGTACTATAGTGTAGTGTATACTATAGTGTGTACTGTATACTATAGTGTAGTGTATACTGTATACTATAGTATAGTGTGTACTGTAGTGTAGTGTGTACTATAGTGTATACTATAGTGTAGTGTATACTATAGTGTAGTGTGTACTGTAGTGTAGTGTGTACTATAGTGTGTACTGCAGTGTATAGTGTAGTGTGTACTGTATACTATAGTGTATACTATAGTGTAGTGTATACTATAGTGTAGTGTGTACTATAGTGTGTACTGCAGTGTATAGTGTAGTGTAATAACGCGGGTTTGTGACAGTGTCAGGGCCGCTGACGGCAGGGGGCAGTGCACACGTGGGCGTGAGGAGATCACGTGGGGAGCCCAGGACAAAGCTCTGCCCCCCCCCCCCCCAAAAAAAATATAAAACATGATTCAAATCGCTTTAAACTATTGTTGTCATTGTAGTGCGTAGTTAATGTGGCGCTGCACTCTGATGTTGTAGGTAGAAAACATTAAAAAGTCTATTTAATTAAGGAGAACGTGTTGTCTATTTAAAGTTGCGCAATTTGATGTGACGTCACATTTCTCAAACCCCCCACCCCCCCCCCTTGTCACACATCGTTACAAATGTCTGACCCCCCCCCTAGGTGCGTGACGTCATTTACGGACGGCCCCTAACTGTCAACAGCCTCCACACGGAACAGGCAGTGACGTCACGCGTAACAGACCCAACAGTGACATCACGCATAACAGACCCAACATAGCAGTGACGTCATGTGTGTACAGACACAACACAGCAGTGACGTCACGCGTGTACTGGACCCGACACGGCAGTGACGTCACGCGCGCACCGGACCCGACACGGCAGTGACGTCATACATCGCTACGCATATATAAGGTATAATACAGTTTAGTGACGACGCCTAGCTCGCTGCTTTCTCGGCACTTGACGTTGATGGCACACCCGCCTTAGCGCAGTGTCAGTGGGTTCACTCGAGGAGGAGGGTGCAGCCCCTCGTGCTACTGCTGGTCCGTCGTGCTCCCCACCCGCCCCTGGTCCATCATGGCCCATGCACCTCCTACGTACATCGTGCTCAATTCTACGCTAATTCCTTTGTCAAAGCGTTTTGCTTCCTCCCACACAGCTTAAAGGACGCGTCCTGGGCTTGGCTGTTTTCACTCCAACGCTGTCCTCGTGACAGCACGGTCCCCTTCACCTGATGAAGGCCACTTGTGTTGTGGCCGAAACGTCGTGATTTTTTGTTATTTTATTTTTTGTTGTTTTTTACGTGACTTTACCGAATAGAACCAAAGAGTATGGAGGGTGGAGCTCTGTAGACCCCCTCTAAAGGGGATTCCCAAGCTGCCTCTTCCACGTTGGTCAGATGTCTTGGAGGCGGTGGCAGTACCACGCGGTTTACTCCACCACACGCGATCTCTTGATTCATTCACTGTTGTGATGGACCCGTGGATACTGCTCTAGACGAGACTGTCTGGAGGACAGCGCTGGAGTGAAAAAGCCACGCTCAGATTGCGACCTTTAAGCTGTGTGAGAAGAAACAAGCGCCTTAGAGTCGCGGCATCTGAGCGTGGCTTTGTTCACTCCAGCGCTGTCCTCCAGACAGTCTTGTCCCTTCACCTGATGAAGGCCGCTTGTGTTGTGGCCGAAACGTCGTGAGAATTTTATTGTGTTATTTTATTTTATCAATTTATTATTTTATTCTCATTCTACGTGGTGGTGACTTTACCGAAAGAACCAAAGAAGATGAATCCTTGCAGTCACGAAAGCTTTAAATCGAAAAATAAAATGTTTCGCTCCGGATGAGTATTATCTGCGTTTTGATTTAGCGTGCCGATCTTAAAGGTGCATTGAGAAATGTGATACTCCGACCGATGCTCCTGTTGTTTGTGGAGTAACTCATGTAGCCAGCTATGGCTCTAGGATTTGGTGTTACATGTTGTTTATGTAGTTTATTGTTAAAAATTCGGTCACAGTCCCTATGATCACTGTTACGTTGCATTTATGGCTTTATTTTGGTGATTTCGAAAAGTTTTTTGGTTTGACCATGTTTTTGTTTATTGTAGTACGGAGTTAGACTGATGGCCTCAATCTAAGTTGTCTTTTCTAGATTTAAAGCTTTCGTGACTGCTAGGATCCATACTCTTTGGTTCTATTGGGTAAAGTCACGTAGGTGAAAATAAAATAACAAAAAAATTTAACAATTAATTGTCTTGTGGTTGTTGTTGTTTGACTTGCATCCCACTGGGATTTTTTGCACACAGCGTTGGTGTTCGGTGCAATTTCAGGAATATTTTTGATGTTTTTTTTTCCCTGGATTTTCTGTTTGCACAGTCACACAAAGTCACTTTAAGATGTTTTCTTGTTCATGTTTTTTTGTGTTTGTTGCGGTTGCACCCGATTCAAGAGCCGAATGGCTCACAGGGCTATACCAAAATAAATGAAATTATGAACTAACTATGAGAACTCCACCACGACTCCGGGCAGTGGGCCCGAGCTCGCCACGACGTAAGGGGCCATGGGCAATTAGACGCAAGCCGAAACATAACATGTACAAAATAATGTTTAAGATATATGTTTATTTTAATGATAGAATATGGTATTGTCATCAGTATGACATAAGTATACCGAGTTTGCAGTCGATACCACATTGGGAAGTGGGTTAAAATTGAGTTACAAGATTTGAAGATACAACGACAGACAGAGAGAGTTAAAAGAAAGCGTGTACAATTGGAATCAGTGAGAGTATTCTTTGGTTTTTCCGGTAAAGTCACGTAGAAATAATAAAATAAGATAATAGTGTATGACGTTTCGATTGCAACACAAGCAATCATCATCAGGTACAGAAGAGCTAAATTTACGAGAGCGAGGAGACACGTAACCGCAGATATATGTACAGATACAGATACAACAGGGGATACAGAGAGAGAGAGAAACGTGGGAGCACACTAAATATAATTCCTGCAGTCACGAAAGCTCCAAATTCAAGTATCATTGAGAGTATTCTATATGAATAAAGCACTCTACCTAGCGTGTACCTGCATGTGTAGTAGTACCCCAGTAATTACTACCCTGTAATGGGGTCATTTGTATAGGGTAAGCGTAAAAGGTCGGGTAAAGGTAGGCTCGTTGTTTTTAACCTTTAACCTTACCTGCTGAAGGGTAAAAGGTAGGTAGAGTGATTGTATTGTGGTAAGGTAAAAGGTAGGGAAAAGGTAGGCTCGTTGTTTTTAACCTTTTTCCTTACCTGCTGAAGGGTAAAAGGTAGATAGAGTGATTGTATTGTGGTAAGGTAAAAGGTAGGAAAAAAGTAGGCTCGTTGTTTTTTTTACCTTTTACGTCACGACAACTTAAAATGTAGCAATGTGAGAGATCCTCGCCACGCGGTTGGCTAGGAGATGTTAACTCCCTCGCCTGGTCTACAGAGGTCCGTGGGTTCGATCCCGACCCTGGCAACACCTTCTGCTGCTGCTACTGAATGTTTGAAGTCTGTATCTCTCTGTCTCGCTCCCAGGTGCCCCTCGGACCACGAGGATGGAGGAGGAGATGAGGAGGGCCGGAGGTGGCGACCATCAGAGAGGAAGGGGAGGAGGAGGAGGTGGTGGAGGTGGTGGAGGTGGTGGAGGAGGTGGTGGAGGTGGTGGAGGTGGTGAAGAAGCTTGGGCGAGGATGTGGGCTGGTTGGGGAGGGTGGCATGGACTTACCAGAGAGGGGGCCTGGTGGCACTATGATGGCAGTGGTGGTGGTGGCTATGGTGGTGGCTATGGTGGTGGAGGTGGTGGTGGAGGTGGCTATAGTGGAGGTGTCTATGGTGGTGGTGGAGGTGGTGGTGCCACGATCTGTGACGTGCTACAGAGACCCCAGCAGGTGCAGAGGGGATACGTGGAAGGAGGTGAAGGATCTGGAGGAGGTGAAGGAGGAGGTGAAGGATCTGGAGGAGGTGAAGAAGCTTGGGCGTGGATGTGGGCTGGTTGGGGAGGGTGGTGTGCACTTGCCAGAGAGGGGGCCTGGTGGCGCTATGATGGCAGTGGTGGTGGTTGCTATAGCGGAGGTGTCTATGGTGGTGGCTATGGTGGTAGCTATAGCGGAGGTATCTCTGGTGGTGGCTATAGCGGAGGTGGCTATGGTGGTGGCTATGGTGGTAGCTATAGCGGAGGTGTCTCTGGTGGTGTCTATGGTGGTAGCTATAGCGGAGGTGTCTCTGGTGGTGGCTATGGTGGTAGCTATAGCGGAGGTGTCTATGGTGGTGTCTATGGTGGTAGCTATAGCGGAGGTGTCTCTGGTGGTGGCTATTTGGTGTCTATGGTGGTGCCACGATCGGTGACGTGCTACAGAGACACCAGCAGGTGCAGGGGGGAGACGTGGGAGGAGGTGAAGGATCTGGAGGAGGTGAAGCAGCTGGAGGAGGAGGAGGTGAAGGAGAAGGTGAAGGAGCTGGAGAAGATGAAGGAGGAGGTGAAGAAGAAGGAGCTGGAAGAGATGGAGGTGAAGGAGCTGGAGGAGACGAAGGAGGAGGTGAAGGAGGAGATGAAGGAGGAGGTGAAGGAGGAGGTGGAGGAGGAGGGGGTGGAGGAGGTGGAGGAGATGAAGGAGGAGGTGAAGGAGGAGGTGGAGGAGGAGGGGGTGGAGGAGGTGGAGGAGCTGGAGGAGGTGAAGCAGCTGGAGGAGGAGGAGGTGAAGGAGCTGGAGGAGATGAAGGAGGAGGTGAAGGAGGAGATGAAGGAGGAGGTGAAGGAGGAGGTGGAGGAGGAGGGGGTGCAAGAGGTGGAGGAGCTGGAGGAGGTAAAGCAGCTGGAGGAGGAGGAGGTGAAGGAGCTGGAGAAGATGAAGGAGGAGGTGAAGGAGGAGGTGAAGAAGCTGGAAGAGGAGGAGGTGAAGGAGCTGGAGGAGATGAAGGAGGAGGTGAAGGAGGAGATGAAGGAGGAGGTGAAGGAGGAGGTGGAGGAGGTAGAGGAGGTGGGGGGGTTGGGGGCCACCACCACCGTGGGAGGACAAGAAGGAGAGCGCCAACAGCAGAAGCAGGTGGTGAGTGTGGTGGTGGTGAGTGTGGTGGTGAGTGTGGTGGTGGTGAGTGTGGTGGTGGTGAGTGTGGTGGTGGTGAGTGTGGTGGTGAGTGTGGTGGTGAGTGTGGTGGTGACCTACCTGATGTTCATCTTCTCTCTCTGTCCCCTCTGTCCCCACTCCCCTCCCAGCTGACTCACCGCCCGGTGAGGAGTCAACGCGGCCTGACTCAACCTGGGGTCAATCTCCCCCCCTGGGGGAGTCGCTCCCAGGCGGTGTATCGCCAGGCTCCTGTCAGTCACCCCCAGCTTGTGAGCCGCCCACAGCTGGCTCAGCAGCTGAGTCACCCCTGGATGATGAACCCCCAGATCCAGTACCACTGGGTGATCCACCCCCCACAGCTGACTCACCCCCCCCAGCTGACTCACCCCCCACAGCTGACTCACCCCCCACAGCTGACTCACGCCCCCCAGCTGACTCAACCACGCCAGGTGATTTACCTACAGCTGACTCACCCCCCCAGCTGACTCACCCCCCCAGCTGACTCACCCCCCCAGCTGACTCAACCCCCAGGTGACTCACCCCCCCCAGCTGACTCACCCCCACAGCTGACTCAACCACGCCAGGTGATTTACCTACAGGTGACTCACCTCCCCCCAGCTGACTCACCCCCCTCAGCTGACTCACCCCCCCAGCTGACTCACCCCCCTCAGCTGACTCACCCCCCCAGCTGACTCACCCCCCACAGCTGACTCACCCCCCCAGCTGACTCACCCCCCACAGCTGACTCACCCCCCACAGCTGACTCACCCCCACAGCTGACTCACCCCCCCCAGCTGACTCAACCCCCAGGTGACTCACCCCCCCAGCTGACTCACCCCCACAGCTGACTCACCCCCCCCAGCTGACTCACCCCCCACAGCTGACTCACCCCCCCCAGCTGACTCACCCCCCACAGCTGACTCACCCCCCCCAGCTGACTCACCCCCCACAGCTGACTCACCCCCCTCAGCTGACTCACCCCCACAGCTGATTCACCCCCCCCCCCCAGCTGACTCACCCCCCACAGCTGACTCACCCCCCACAGCTGACTCACCCCCCCCAGCTGACTCACCCCCCACAGCTGACTCACCCCCCTCCCAGGTGACTCACCCCCCCAGGTGATTTACCCACAGCTGACTCACCCCCATTGGGTGGTGTGGGATTGTCAGGTGGTTCCTGCCATGGCCAGGACACGGCGCTCACCACACAATGTGAAGATGTAACGTGTACAGCCTGGGGTGTCAACAAGCCTGGAGTGTGGTACGTGTTGTGATGTTATTAAAGTTTTACTAAATATGGAAATGTAACATACAATCTGGATTGAGGTTGAATATTTTGTGATGTTATAAAAGTTGTACTAAATATGGAAATGTAACATACAATCTGGATTGAGGTTGTATATTTTGTGATGTTATAAAAGTTTAACTAAATATGGAAATGAAACATACAATCTGGATTGAGGTTGTATATTTTGTGATGTTATAAAAGTTTTACTAAATTTGGAAATGTAACATACAATCTGGATTGACGTTGTATATTTTGTGATATTATAAAAGTTTTACTAAATATGGAAATGTAACATACAATCTGGATTGGCGTTGAATAATTTGTGATGTTATAAAAGTTTTACTAAATATGGAAATGTAACGTACAATCTGGATTGGGGTTGTGTATTTTGTGATGTTATAAAAGTTTTACTAAAAATGGAAATGTAACATACAATCTGGATTGAGGTTGTATATTTTGTGATGTTATAAAAGTTTTACTAAATATGGAAATGTAACATACAATCTGGATTGGCATTGTTTATTTTGTGATGTTATAAAAGTTGTACTAAATATGGAAATGTAACATACAATCTGGATTGAGGTTGTATATTTTGTGATGTTATAAAAGTTTAACTAAATATGGAAATGAAACATACAATCTGGATTGAGGTTGTATATTTTGTGATGTTATAAAAGTTTTACTAAATTTGGAAATGTAACATACAATCTGGATTGACGTTGTATATTTTGTGATATTATAAAAGTTTTACTAAATATGGAAATGTAACATACAATCTGGATTGGCGTTGAATATTTTGTGATGTTATAAAAGTTTTACTAAATATGGAAATGTAACGTACAATCTGGATTGGGGTTGTGTATTTTGTGATGTTATAAAAGTTTTACTAAAAATGGAAATGTAACATACAATCTGGATTGAGGTTGTATATTTTGTGATGTTATAAAAGTTTTACTAAATATGGAAATGTAACATACAATCTGGATTGGCATTGTTTATTTTGTGATGTTATAAAAGTTTAACTAAATATGGAAATGAAACATACAATCTGGATTGAGGTTGTATATTTTGTGATGTTATAAAAGTTTTACTAAATATGGAAATGTAACATACAAACTGGATTGAGGTTGTATATTTTGTGATGTTATAAAAGTTTTACTAAATATGGAAATGAAACATACAATCTGGATTGGCGTTGTGTATTTTGTGATGTTATAAAAGTTTTAATAAATATGGAAATGTAACATACAATCTGGATTGGTGTTGTATATTTTGTGATTTTATAAAAGTTTTAATAAATATGGAAATGTAACATACAATCTGGATTGAGGTTGTGTATTTTGTGATGTTATAACAGTTTTACTAAATATGGAAATGTAACATACAATCTGGATTGGCGTTGTTCATTTTGTGATGTTATAAAAGTTTTACTAAATATGGAAATGAAACATACAATCTGGATTGGCGTTGTGTATTTTGTGATGTTATAAAAGTTTTAATAAATATGGAAATGTAACATACAATCTGGATTGGTGTTGTATATTTTGTGATTTTATAAAAGTTTTACTAAATATGGAAATGTAACATACAATCTGGATTGACGTTGTATATTTTGTGATCTTATAAAAGTTTTACTAAATGTGGAAATGTAACATACAATCTGGATTGGCGTTGTGTATTTTGTGATGTTATAAAAGTTTTACTAAATATGAAAATGTAACATACAATCTGGATTGACGTATATTTTGTGATGTTATAAAAGTTTTACTAAATATGGAAATGTAACATACAATCTGGATTGAGGTTGTATATTTTGTGATGTTATAAAAGTTTTACTAAATATGGAAATGTAACATACAATCTGGATTGGCGTTGTGTATTTTGTGATGTTATAAAAGTTTTAATAAATATGGAAATGTAACATACAATCTGGATTGGTGTTGTATATTTTGTGATTTTATAAAAGTTTTAATAAATATGGAAATGTAACATACAATCTGGATTGAGGTTGAATATTTTGTGATGTTATAAAAGTTTTACTAAATATGGAAATGTAACATACAATCTGGATTGGCGTTGTTTATTTTGTGATGTTATAAAAGTTTAACTAAATATGGAAATGAAACATACAATCTGGATTGAGGTTGTATATTTTGTGATGTTATAAAAGTTTTACTAAATATGGAAATGTAACATACAAACTGGATTGAGGTTGTATATTTTGTGATGTTATAAAAGTTTTACTAAATATGGAAATGAAACATACAATCTGGATTGGCGTTGTGTATTTTGTGATGTTATAAAAGTTTTAATAAATATGGAAATGTAACATACAATCTGGATTGGTGTTGTATATTTTGTGATTTTATAAAAGTTTTAATAAATATGGCAATGTAACATACAATCTGGATTGAGGTTGTGTATTTTGTGATGTTAATAAAGTTTTAATAAATATGGAAATGTAACATACAATCTGGATTGGCGTTGTTTATTTTGTGATGTTATAAAAATTTTACTAAATATGGAAATGAAACATACAATCTGGATTGGCGTTGTGTATTTTGTGATGTTATAAAAGTTTTAATAAATATGGAAATGTAACATACAATCTCGATTGGTGTTGTATATTTTGTGATTTTATTAAAGTTTTAATAAATATGGAAATGTAACATACAATCTGGATTGAGGTTGAATATTTTGTGATGTTATAAAAGTTTTACTAAATATGGAAATGTAACATACAATCTGGATTGACGTTGTATATTTTGTGATCTTATAAAAGTTTTACTAAATGTGGAAATGTAACATACAATCTGGATTGGCGTTGTGTATTTTGTGATGTTATAAAAGTTTTACTAAATATGAAAATGTAACATACAATCTGGATTGACATATATTTTGTGATGTTATAAAAGTTTTACTAAATATGGAAATGTAACATACAATCTGGATTGAGGTTGTATATTTTGTGATGTTATAAAAGTTTTACTAAATATGGAAATGTAACATACAATCTGGATTGGCGTTGTGTATTTTGTGATGTTATAAAAGTTTTAATAAATATGGAAATGTAACATACAATCTGGATTGGTGTTGTATATTTTGTGATTTTATAAAAGTTTTAATAAATATGGAAATGTAACATACAATCTGGATTGGCATTGTTTATTTTGTGATGTTATAAAAGTTGTACTAAATATGGAAATGTAACATACAATCTGGATTGGCGTTGTTTATTTTGTGATGTTATAAAAGTTTTAATAAATATGGAAATGTAACATACAATCTGGATTGAGGTTGTATATTTTGTGATGTTATAAAAGTTTTACTAAATATGGAAATGAAACATACAATCTGGATTGGCGTTGTGTATTTTGTGATGTTATAAAAGTTTTAATAAATATGGAAATGTAACATACAATCTGGATTGGTGTTGTATATTTTGTGATTTTATAAAAGTTTTAATAAATATGGCAATGTAACATACAATCTGGATTGAGGTTGTGTATTTTGTGATGTTAATAAAGTTTTAATAAATATGGAAATGTAACATACAATCTGGATTGGCGTTGTTTATTTTGTGATGTTATAAAAATTTTACTAAATATGGAAATGAAACATACAATCTGGATTGGCGTTGTGTATTTTGTGATGTTATAAAAGTTTTAATAAATATGGAAATGTAACATACAATCTCGATTGGTGTTGTATATTTTGTGATTTTATAAAAGTTTTAATAAATATGGAAATGTAGCATACAATCTGGATTGAGGTTGAATATTTTGTGATGTTATAAAAGTTTTACTAAATATGGAAATGTAACATACAATCTGGATTGACGTTGTATATTTTGTGATCTTATAAAAGTTTTACTAAATGTGGAAATGTAACATACAATCTGGATTGGCGTTGTGTATTTTGTGATGTTATAAAAGTTTTACTAAATATGAAAATGTAACATACAATCTGGATTGACATATATTTTGTGATGTTATAAAAGTTTTACTAAATATGGAAATGTAACATACAATCTGGATTGAGGTTGTATATTTTGTGATGTTATAAAAGTTTTACTAAATATGGAAATGTAACATACAATCTGGATTGGCGTTGTGTATTTTGTGATGTTATAAAAGTTTTAATAAATATGGAAATGTAACATACAATCTGGATTGGTGTTGTATATTTTGTGATTTTATAAAAGTTTTAATAAATATGGAAATGTAACATACAATCTGGATTGAGGTTGAATATTTTGTGATGTTATAAATGTTTTACTAAATATGGAAATGTAACATACAATCTGGATTGGCGTTGTTTATTTTGTGATGTTATAAAAGTTTAACTAAATATGGAAATGAAACATACAATCTGGATTGAGGTTGTATATTTTGTGATGTTATAAAAGTTTTACTAAATATGGAAATGTAACATACAAACTATATTGAGGTTGTATATTTTGTGATGTTATAAAAGTTTTACGAAATATGGAAATGAAACATACAATCTGGATTGGCGTTGTGTATTTTGTGATGTTATAAAAGTTTTAATAAATATGGAAATGTAACATACAATCTGGATTGGTGTTGTATATTTTGTGATTTTATAAAAATTTTAATACATATGGCAATGTAACATACAATCTGGATTGAGGTTGTGTATTTTGTGATGTTATAAAAGTTTTAATAAATATGGAAATGTAACATACAATCTGGATTGGCGTTGTTTATTTTGTGATGTTATAAAAGTTTAACTAAATATGGAAATGAAACATACAATCTGGATTGAGGTTGTATATTTTGTGATGTTATAAAAGTTTTACTAAATATGGAAATGTAACATACAAACTGGATTGAGGTTGTATATTTTGTGATGTTATAAAAGTTTTACTAAATATGGAAATGAAACATACAATCTGGATTGGCGTTGTGTATTTTGTGATGTTATAAAAGTTTTAATAAATATGGAAATGTAACATACAATCTGGATTGGTGTTGTATATTTTGTGATTTTATAAAAGTTTTAATAAATATGGCAATGTAACATACAATCTGGATTGAGGTTGTGTATTTTGTGATGTTAATAAAGTTTTAATAAATATGGAAATGTAACATACAATCTGGATTGGCGTTGTTTATTTTGTGATGTTATAAAAATTTTACTAAATATGGAAATGAAACATACAATCTGGATTGGCGTTGTGTATTTTGTGATGTTATAAAAGTTTTAATAAATATGGAAATGTAACATACAATCTCGATTGGTGTTGTATATTTTGTGATTTTATTAAAGTTTTAATAAATATGGAAATGTAACATACAATCTGGATTGAGGTTGAATATTTTGTGATGTTATAAAAGTTTTACTAAATATGGAAATGTAACATACAATCTGGATTGACGTTGTATATTTTGTGATCTTATAAAAGTTTTACTAAATGTGGAAATGTAACATACAATCTGGATTGGCGTTGTGTATTTTGTGATGTTATAAAAGTTTTACTAAATATGAAAATGTAACATACAATCTGGATTGACATATATTTTGTGATGTTATAAAAGTTTTAATAAATATGGAAATGTAACATACAATCTGGATTGGCATTGTTTATTTTGTGATGTTATAAAAGTTGTACTAAATATGGAAATGTAACATACAATCTGGATTGGCGTTGTTTATTTTGTGATGTTATAAAAGTTTAACTAAATATGGAAATGAAACATACAATCTGGATTGAGGTTGTATATTTTGTGATGTTATAAAAGTTTTACTAAATATGGAAATGAAACATACAATCTGGATTGGCGTTGTGTATTTTGTGATGTTATAAAAGTTTTAATAAATATGGAAATGTAACATACAATCTGGATTGGTGTTGTATATTTTGTGATTTTATAAAAGTTTTAATAAATATGGCAATGTAACATACAATCTGGATTGAGGTTGTGTATTTTGTGATGTTAATAAAGTTTTAATAAATATGGAAATGTAACATACAATCTGGATTGGCGTTGTTTATTTTGTGATGTTATAAAAATTTTACTAAATATGGAAATGAAACATACAATCTGGATTGGCGTTGTGTATTTTGTGATGTTATAAAAGTTTTAATAAATATGGAAATGTAACATACAATCTCGATTGGTGTTGTATATTTTGTGATTTTATAAAAGTTTTAATAAATATGGAAATGTAGCATACAATCTGGATTGAGGTTGAATATTTTGTGATGTTATAAAAGTTTTACTAAATATGGAAATGTAACATACAATCTGGATTGACGTTGTATATTTTGTGATCTTATAAAAGTTTTACTAAATGTGGAAATGTAACATACAATCTGGATTGGCGTTGTGTATTTTGTGATGTTATAAAAGTTTTACTAAATATGAAAATGTAACATACAATCTGGATTGACATATATTTTGTGATGTTATAAAAGTTTTACTAAATATGGAAATGTAACATACAATCTGGATTGAGGTTGTATATTTTGTGATGTTATAAAAGTTTTACTAAATATGGAAATGTAACATACAATCTGGATTGGCGTTGTGTATTTTGTGATGTTATAAAAGTTTTAATAAATATGGAAATGTAACATACAATCTGGATTGGTGTTGTATATTTTGTGATTTTATAAAAGTTTTAATAAATATGGAAATGTAACATACAATCTGGATTGAGGTTGAATATTTTGTGATGTTATAAATGTTTTACTAAATATGGAAATGTAACATACAATCTGGATTGGCGTTGTTTATTTTGTGATGTTATAAAAGTTTAACTAAATATGGAAATGAAACATACAATCTGGATTGAGGTTGTATATTTTGTGATGTTATAAAAGTTTTACTAAATATGGAAATGTAACATACAAACTATATTGAGGTTGTATATTTTGTGATGTTATAAAAGTTTTACGAAATATGGAAATGAAACATACAATCTGGATTGGCGTTGTGTATTTTGTGATGTTATAAAAGTTTTAATAAATATGGAAATGTAACATACAATCTGGATTGGTGTTGTATATTTTGTGATTTTATAAAATTTTTAATACATATGGCAATGTAACATACAATCTGGATTGAGGTTGTGTATTTTGTGATGTTATAAAAGTTTTAATAAATATGGAAATGTAACATACAATCTGGATTGGCGTTGTTTATTTTGTGATGTTATAAAAGTTTAACTAAATATGGAAATGAAACATACAATCTGGATTGAGGTTGTATATTTTGTGATGTTATAAAAGTTTTACTAAATATGGAAATGTAACATACAAACTGGATTGAGGTTGTATATTTTGTGATGTTATAAAAGTTTTACTAAATATGGAAATGAAACATACAATCTGGATTGGCGTTGTGTATTTTGTGATGTTATAAAAGTTTTAATAAATATGGAAATGTAACATACAATCTGGATTGGTGTTGTATATTTTGTGATTTTATAAAAGTTTTAATAAATATGGCAATGTAACATACAATCTGGATTGAGGTTGTGTATTTTGTGATGTTATAAAAGTTTTAATAAATATGGAAATGTAACATACAATCTGGATTGGCGTTGTTTATTTTGTGATGTTATAAAAATTTTACTAAATATGGAAATGAAACATACAATCTGGATTGGCGTTGTGTATTTTGTGATGTTATAAAAGTTTTAATAAATATGGAAATGTAACATACAATCTGGATTGGTGTTGTATATTTTGTGATTTTATAAAAGTTTTAATAAATATGGAAATGCAACATACAATCTGGATTGAGGTTGAATATTTCGTGATGTTATAAAAGTTTTACTAAATATGGAAATGTAACATACAATCTGGATTGACGTTGTATATTTTGTGATCTTATAAAAGTTTTACTAAATGTGGAAATGTAACATACAATCTGGATTGGCGTTGTATATTTTGTGATGTTATAAAAGTTTTACTAAATATGAAAATGTAACATACAATCTGGATTGACGTATATTTTGTGACGTTATAAAAGTTTTACTAAATATGGAAATGTAACATACAATCTGGATTGAGGTTGTATATTTTGTGATGTTATAAAAGTTTTAATAAATATGGAAATGTAACATACAATCTGGATTGAGGTTGTATATTTTGTGATGTTATAAAAGTTTTACTAAATGTAGTGCCGTGAATTCACTCGGACGACAACCGTCTCTTTTTCCGCCATCACTTTTATTCCATCGTTCCGTACACACAGTAATTCTCTCCGTGCTCCACCAACTCGGACACTCCGATTTACTTCAGCATCGTCCGTGCATCCCCTTCCACACACAGTGTTAGGTGAAGGGACCGTGCTGTCATGAGGACAGCGCTGGAGTGAAATCAGCCAAGCCCAGGTCGCGTCCTTTAAGCTGTGTGGGAGGAAGCAAAACGCTTTGACAAAGGAATTAGCATAACAATGAGCACGATGTACGTAGGAGGTGCATGGGCCATGATGGACCAGGAGCGGGTGGGGACCATGACGGACTAGCACTGGGGGGAGGGGGGGGGGGAGTGTAGTGAGTGTAGTGAGTGGAGTGAGTGAGTGGAGTGAGTGGGTGGAGTGAGTGGAGTGAGTGGAGTGAGTTAGTGGAGTGAGTGAGTGAGTGGAGTGAGTGAGTGAGTGGAGTGAGTGGAGTGAGTGAGTGTTCATAGTTCATTTATTTGGTATAGCCCTGTGAGCCATTCGGCTCTTGAATCGGGTGCAACCGCAACAAACAAAAAAACAAAAACGTGAACAAGAAAACATTTTAAAGTGACTATGTGCGACTGTGAAAACAGAAAATCCAGGAAAAAAAACATCAAAATATTCCTGAGATAGCACCGTACACCACCAACGCTGTGTGCAAAAATGCCAGTGGGATGCAAGTCAAACAACAACATCAAGAAAACCAAGATTAAGGCCATCAGTCTAACAAGGCCCGTGTGTCATTGGAACACACGGGCCGTCACGGATACGCGATTGTGTTGCCGTCACGTGACACGTCCCGCACAGTCACGTCGCAGCCCCGTGTCGAGCCATTAACAAGAAAGCAACATGTCACACGATTGTGTCACTGCCACACTGCCAATGCAGTGTGGCCAAATAACGAGCAATTACATGTCGTAGAATCCATTGTTGTAGCGTGATCCCTGGACGAATTGCGCATTATAAATGTCAATTATTTTTATTACAATTCCCCCATTGTAATAAGATGGTTTTATGGGTTCTTATTTTTGTTTTTGTGTTTGTTGATGGCTCACAGGGCTACACTAAATAAACTGAACTGAACTTAGTAATAGGTTTTTACCCTTTTATCTGGCACCAAAACTGACACCTTTATACAAGGGGATCATGTTTGCAATAACCACAACACAAGCAGTCAAAATGCAAACGAAAAAGAGACAACTCTGATAATGATATTGGCACTGTCCTTGAAGTTGATTGGTCCACGCCCGAGACGGCATTTCTTAGAGCCCAGTCTCCACTGGTGTTGGACCAGACGACACCAAAAGGCGTATCTTGCTACTGGCTAAGGAGGTCTCGTAATGACCTGAACTTAACCCATGTCTACGCTCCTGGCCTTCAACACGGCGACACAAACCGGCGTCCCGCGCGGTGCAGGCTACTCGCTGAAACCTCGCGCATCGTGCGGCATGGGGAGGCCTTCGTCCAGCAGTGGAGTGGAAGAGCAGCTGTCCGTGTGCGCAATGGGAACCGTCATGAGACCGGGACGCTCATGGAGCTTTGTTTTCAAGGAGTCTTTCGTTAAAGCCAGACGCCTGTTTGAACGATGAGCTCCTGCGGGCATATTGCCACGTGACGTTGGTGCCGATGTTACGTAGGCCAGGCGTTATTCGTAATGTTTGGGACGCTTTCAATTGGCAACCCAAGCAATCGGGATGGCGAGATTAATCTTCTTGGTTCTGTCGGTAAAGTCACCTAGAATGGGAATAAAATAATAAAATAATAAAAATAAAACATTAACTTAAGCGCTGTCTTCCCGACAGTTCTGTTTCTTCACCTGAGGAAGGCTACTTGTGTTGTGGCCGAAACGTCGTGAGAATTTTATTTTATTATGTTTTATGTTTATTATTTTATTATTTTATTATTTCCATTCTACGTGGTGACTTTACCGAAAGAAGCAAGAAGATGAATTCCTGCAGTCGCGAAAGCTTTAAAAAGGCAAGATTAATGTTTAGTTTTTGGCTGCTACAAATTTGCACGTACAATCTTATTTCGTTGAGCTTTAATTTGAGATAGCAAGGTCGCTTCTGAAATAGAGCTATATAGCTCACTGGGCCTTACCTGGTAAAATAATGAATAGTTGTAATAGTTTAGTTGTAATGTACCATCCAAGGTTGGCATGCTTATATATATGTGTGTGATATAATCTATCCTTGGTACATTAGCAGTGGGATGATTGGCTGCCACCGCGTTCTAAACTTGTATTTACTACTGCACTTGTAATGACTATCGATCAATGACTTAAAGTTCTCGCTTTTAAACTCCTGGGAATTTGATTGGACAAGCACACACACACATCTCATTTTCATTATTTCCTTTTGGGAGCACAAATCTGCTCTGGAGCTGATTTGTTCATACGTCAGAGGTATCCCTGTGAGTTCCAAAAGCGTTCTGGTTCCATACACCTGCAAATAGGATTAGAAGAACCAAACTTAGGTAAGAGAGGAAGGGCGGAGGTCAAGTAGAGAATTAAACAAATATTTGTTGCGACTAAGGTTGGGGGTGTTAATACTTTAGCTCTGTCTGTCTGTAACTTGGGCTCACAATTGCTCTCGTCAATATGATCCAATACCCGTACAACTTTAGTTTTAACTTGCGTTACTAGAGACTTGCCCAAAAAGAAAACGAGACAAATTGACCAAAGGGTTTCCCAAAACGTTTTCTGGCCAAGGTGATGACGTCAGAAAGCATGACGTCGTGTGACGTCATCTCATCGTCAAACTTAGAAGGCGATGCCATTGAATCATCACGTTCGTTACATACGAAACATCACATTAATCACACGTCAATAATCACAGGGAAAAAAAAACAGTTCTAAATAATCTTTGTTTTTTATCGGTAAAGTCACGTATAAATAAGAAATAATAAAATAACATAATAGCGTATGACATTTCGGTTGCAACACAAGCAGCCATCATCAGGTACAGAAGAGCTAAATTTAAGAGAGAGGGGAAACACATAACCCCAGATGTATACACAGACACCCAAGTAGGGGGAACTAACACCGACACAATAGGGGACACAGAGAGAGAAGCATACCAAACAGACAGAGCTTAGCAGAATTTGGAAACCAAATAAAGCAACACAGACGGTCGGTCAAAACACAATTAACGCATAGCCAGGTTGATTACGTTATTTCAAAGAATGCTAAATTGCAAGTTAAGTATGAAATTTAAGATACAGATGGCACACACACACACATAGACACACATAAACTCTGTTTGGTATGCTTCTCTCTTTGTGTCCCGTATTGTGTCGGTGTTAGTTCCCCCTACTTGGGTCTCTGTGTATACATCTAGGGTTATGTGTTTCCCCTCTCTCGTAAATTTAGCTCTTCTGTACCTGATGATGGCTGCTTGTGTCGCAACCGAAACGTCGTACGCTATTATTTTATTTTATTATTTCTTATTTATATGTGACTTTACCGAAAAAAAACAAAGATTAATTCCTGCAGTCACAAAAGCTTCGAACCAAGTTTAGTTCTAAAGAAATACATTTTAAATCCAGATGATTTAAAAGCGCATAGCTCCAGTGGCTTCCTAATATCGGAAGGAAGAGCGTTCCAGACGGCCGCGGCAGTGCATCTGAAAGCGTGCGAGCGGTGGCCGTCTTTGTTCGATGGCCAATCAAAACGTTGCGTTGCTACGTTTGATTTTATATATGGTAGGTTAAATTCGTGGAAATATCCTCAAATAACATTAACATATGAAATGTTATAACATGTTGAACTATCAAACATATGCGCCGTTTCAATTGTTTACTGCTTGTGACATTTGAATCCACAATTTATAACGCACGCAGCTAATTTGCCAGTCTAATCGTGGGTCGGGTCGGGTGTGCGATTGATGTCTCTGGTCTGGCGGGCACAGACCACGTGCAGGGAAACGCCGTAAACTCAGTGGTCACCACCTGGCTAGATACACCAATCACGTGATAACTAGTGTAGCTAGCCTGGTGGTCACCACCTGGCTAGCTACACTAGTCACGTGATAACTAGTGTAGCTACCCTGGTGGTCACCACCTGGCTAGATACACTAGTCACGTGATAACTAGTGTAGCTAGCCTGGTGGTCACCACCTGGCTAGATACACTAGTCACGTGATAACTAGTGTAGCTAGCCTGGTGGTCACCATCTGGCTAGCTACACCAGCCACGTGGTAACTAGTGTAGCTAGCCTGGTGTTCACCATCTGGCTAGCTACACCAGCCACGTGGTAACTAGTGTAGCTAGCCTGGTGGTGACCATCTGGCTAGCTACACTAGTCACGTGGTAACTAGTGCAGCTAGCCTGGTGGTCACCACCTGGCTAGCTACACCAGTCACGTGGTAACTAGTGCAGCTAGCCTGGTGGTCACCACCTGGCTAGCTCCACCAGTCACGTGGTCACCACCTGGCTAGCTACACTAGTCACGTGATAACTAGTGTAGCTAGCCTGGTGGTCACCACCTGGCTAGCTACACTAGTCACGTGATAACTAATGTAGCTAGCCTGGTGGTCACCACCTGGCTAGATACACCAGTCACGTGGTCACCACCTGGCTAGCTACACTAGTCACGTGATAACTAGTGTAGCTAGCCTGGTGGTCACCACCTAGCTAACTACACTAGTCACGTGATAACTAGTGTAGCTGGCCTGGTGGTCACCACCTGGCTAACTACACTAGTCACGTGGTAACTATTGTAGCTAGCCAGGTGGTGGTCACCACCTGGCTAGCTATACTAGTCACGTGATAACTAGTGTAGCTAGCCTGGTGGTCACCACCTGGCTAGCTACACTAGTCACGTGATAACTAGTGTAGCTAGCCTGGTGGTCACCACCTGGCTAGATACACCAGTCACGTGGTCACCACCTGGCTAGCTACACTAGTCACGTGGTACCTAGTGTAGCTAGCCTGGTGGTCACCACCTGGCTAGCTACACTAGTCACGTGTCTCTGGTCTGGCGGGCACAGACCACGTGCAGCGAGACGCCGTACACTCAGTGTTGCTGTGCTACATCAGTTAGAGTTTTTAATTTCCGCCAACAAACCGCGTCAAATATATCCTCAGCTATCAACAACAAATTAAATACGTCATTTAATATTTTCCTCTCACTCTCTCTCGAAAAACGAACCGTATTCCAAATATGTGCACGCAATATACATTCGCGAAAATCAAACACGCATGAACAAATATGAAATATCGCAACAAATATCGTGACACACCGCGATGAATTGACCTGCAAGACTTGTGGGAGGGGGGGGGACCTCCCTTGCAGTTTGCAGCGGAACGGCTGAGACGCTTGACTGGGAGGTACTCACTTGATGACTCCCACTAGCAAAGAAACCTCGTGTGCAATGTCTCTGAAGCATCGGGAATTAACGTAGCGTTAGCCCGGCCAACAAAAGATGCAGATCCCCGCCGTGGTAACCTTTAACAGACTGTTGGGGCAAGTGCCCGTTAGCGAGCACCTCAGAAGGAGAATGTTTATTTACACTGGAGAAATCCGATGAGCTATGAAGCTCTTTTTCACAGATGTCCAGTAGGCGCACGGGGTAAGAACGTCAAAACAACAGAAAGTAGAACACGTGATGGTAGTGCAATGTACAAAAATGGTAAATAAATCGCCCACACACACACACGCAACTAAACCATCCCCGTCCTACCAGGCAAAGCCCACTAGTTGCTATTCACTTATTTTACAGAAACGATTTGGCCTATGAGGGTCGACTGACCGAGATGACTGGCCAATGCACCGCCTTTGCCCCCCACTACACACACACAGTGTGTACACACACACAGTGTGTACACACACACAGTGTGTACACACACACAGTGTGTACGTACACACACAGTGTGTACACACACACTGTGTGTGTGTGTGTGCACACAGTGTGTGTGTGTACGTACACACAATAATGTCAACGTTGTTGTTGCTGAGTTCACGCACCCAAGGGAGGGGGCAATAGAAAATGAATCTAAATCAACTTAAACTCCATCCCTGCTCTGTGACGTCACCACTCAGCAGACCTCATCGGCATGAAGTGCCAGCGGGAGGTATACCTGGCTAGTGACGTCTTGTCACCAAGGTATCCACACTCCCCCAACCCCCGTCCACGGCGCTCTTGAGCGTGACGTCACCTCCGCTCAGATCACTGCCGATATCGTTCCAGTGGCAATCCTTGTTTGGGCAAAGCTTCGCCCAGTGACTGGCGAATCATTAACATATTGTATCCGTATTCTTAGTTTTTTCGGTAAAGTCACGTTGAAGAGAAACAACAAAATAATAAAATATATATAAAACAATAAACAATTCTCACGACGTTTCGACCATAACTCAAACGGTCATCTTCAGGTGTGTTGGTTTGCATAAATGTATTTTTATAAAAATATAATGTATCCGTTAAAGCCATCGGGTTCAGCAGCCACGCCCCATCCCTCGACGTATGGCCAGTGAACATTAACATAATTTATTCAATTTTGATTTAAAGCTTTCGTGACTGCAGTAATTCATATTCTTAGTTTTTTCGGTAAAGTCACGTTGAAGAGAAACAACAAAATAACAAAATATATATAAAACAATAAAAAATTCTCACGACGTTTCGACCATAACTCAAACGGTCATCATCAGGTGTGTGTGACACACCTGAAGTGTGTCATCATCAGGTGTGTGTGACACACCTGATGATGACCGTTTGAGTTATGGTCGAAACGTCGTGAGAATTTTTTATTGTTTTATATATATTTTGTTGTTTCTCTTCAACGTGACTTTACCGAAAAAACTAAGAATATAATTTATTCAGTTACAGAGCCACTCATTATGGGAGGGGCGTGTCTCTTACCGCGGAAGTGACGTCATGTTACCTGCTTACCCGCGTGACGTCGCGAGGTAACAGGAGGCTGCCGATCCGCGCTTGCACTGAAATCCGAGGTGAGAAATTCTCATCGTTGTGGTGGTGGTCGTTGTGGTGGTGGTGGTTGTTGTTTACCAAGGTAGAGCCTCTCTCTCTCTCGTAGGGATGTCAGTTGAGTAGCAGCGAGCATGGGAATCGATGTCCAGGTTGGAACTTTACAACGCGGGGCCTAGCCACGCGGGGCCTTGCCTCCTGCCCTCGCCTGATTGCATTCACTTTAATTATCTCGCTTAAGTTTAATTTGTCTTCACCCGGCTCGCCACTTTGTAACTTTGTTTTATTGTAAATATTCACGCAGTTTTTATTTTCTTTTGTTAGCAGGCCAAGCCCGCTTGAGCTGCTATACCGCTCTTGTTATCAGAAGCGACCTGCCCACAACAACACAAGGTGAGGCTTTGTCAACGTGTGTGAATGTTTTGACTTAAAACTTTGGTGACTGCAGGAATTAATATTCTTGGTTCTTTCGGTAAAGTCACGTAGATAGAAAATAAAATTAAAATAACATATAATAATTTATCTTTTTTAAAATGAAGCAAAAAACCCCACAACGTTTCTATGGCAACATTAATGTTGAAGATGCGATGGCTTACAGGAATGTTTATGACATTTGCCCTCTCATTGCGTGCCATGACAGTGCTGTTTGCACAGTCACACATAGTCACTGTAAGATGTTTTTCTTGGTCGTGTTTTTGTTTGGTTGCTTGTTGTGGTTGCACCCGATTCAAGAGCCGAATGGCTCACGGGACTATAACCAAAATAAATAAAACTGAAAATCAAAAAACTGAAACCACGTGATGAATTTTGGGAAAGTTTTTCACTGCATCTCCAAATATATATAAAAGGCAAAGTTGTGATTGTGTGTGTTGTCTGTTCAAATTGTTTAGCGTACTTACCGACATGCAACAAACTGGAAATTTGCCATGTGGGTACTTTCCAGACTGTACACCGTGCAAACATTATACAAATACACTTTTGTTTCTAGGGGGCGGGGGGGGAGCTCAATAATGTATAGATTTTTTGCACGGCAAGTGAGCTGTGACGTCAAATCTGTCACGTGACCCTCGCATGTGGAAGCGTCACTCATTGTAGTGTAGCGGTTAGCGTTGTCTGTGTGTGTGTCTGTGTGTGTGTGTTGGGAGCGATAGTGTAGCGGTTAGCGCGCTGCGCTATGAACCTGGCGACCCGGGTTCGATTCCCGCTCACGGCCAACACCAGTGACGATTATGTGAACCGGTCCCGGGCCTCCCCTAGGTCGACTCAGCCTCAAATGAGTACCTGGTGCGGTGTGTAAACATCGCCATTAGGGAGACAAAGGCGGTCGGGCGTGGTGCTGGCCACCCACCCCCTCGTGTACCGTTCTGGCCTTCATAGGTGCTCGCTAACAGCACTTGCCCCTACAGTCTGTTACAGGCTATATGGGGGATCTTTTGTCTGTGTGTGTGTGGAAGAGTAACGCATTGTAGTGTAGCGGTTAGCGTTGTCTGTGTGTGTGTCTGTGTGTGTCTGTGTGTGTGTGTCTGTGTGTGTCTGTGTGTGTGTCTGTGTGTGTAAGCGTAACGCATTGCAGTGTAGCGGTTAGCGCTACGCCGCGCTACGAACCCGGCGACCCGAGTTCAATTCCTGCTCACGGCCACCACCGGCGACGATTATTTGAACCGCTTCTGGGCCTCCCCTAGGTCGACTCAGCCTCAAACGAGTAACTGCTGTGGTGTGAACATCGCCACTGGGGAGACAAAGGCGGCCGGACGTGGTGGATCCAAGTCCCGGGCGAAGCCGGGTAGTACAGCTAGTCATGAATACATGAATGAATATAGACGTGTAAGTCACGTGTGACTGTTTATATTCATTCCTCCATGGCTCGATACTGAAGTGTAGATGGTGTGGATATTCTTATTTTCTGTCTGCAGCTGACGCTGGTCTGATGGAGCAAAGGCCCTCAGCACACCAGCGCGGTACGACAAGTCAACAATGCGACCAGCGTGCATACAGCACGGATCGGACTGGAAATTTGACACGGCACCAGAGAACTCGCACAGGAGAGAAACCCTTCAAGTGCACTGTGTGTGGGAAGGCATTTGCATGGCCATCAGTTCTTAAAATACACCAGAGAACACACACGGGAGAGAAACCTTTCAAGTGCAGTGTGTGTGGGAAGACATTTTCAGATTCATCGACTCTTACAAAACACCAGAGAACACACACGGGAGAGAAACCCTTCAAGTGCAGTGTGTGTGGGAAGGCATTTTCAGATTCATCTCATCTTCAAAGACACCAGAGAACACACACGGGAGAGAAACCCTTCAAGTGCAGTGTGTGTGAGAAGACATTTTCAGATTCATTTGCTCTTAAAACACACCAGAGAACACACACGGGAGATAAACCTTTCAAGTGCAGTGTGTGTGGGAAGACATTTTCAGATTTATCTACTCTTAAAAAACACCAGAGAACACACACGGGAGAGAAACCCTTCAAGTGCAGTGTGTGTGGGAAGACATTTTCATGGTCATCCGCTCAAAAAACACACCTGAGAACACACACGGGAGAGAAACCCTTCAAGTGCAGTGTGTGTGGGAAGACATTTTCAGATTCATCTACTCTTAAAACACACCAGAGAACACACACGGGAGAGAAACCCTTCAGGTGCAGTGTGTGTGGGAAGACATTTTCATGGTCATCTGCTCTTAAAGCACACCAGAGAACACACACGGGAGAGAAACCCTTCAAGTGCAGTGTGTGTGGGAAGGCATTTTCAGATTCATCTCATCTTCAAAGACACCAGAGAACACACACGGGAGAGAAACCCTTCAAATGCACTGTGTGTGGGAAGACTTATTCATATTCATCTACTCTTAAAACACACCAGAGAACACACACGGGAGAGAAACCCTTCAAATGCACTGTGTGTGGGAAGACTTTTTCAGATTCATCTACTCTTAAAAAACACCAGAGAACACACATGGGAGAGAAACCCTTCAGGTGCAGTGTGTGTCGGAAGACATTTTCGGGTTCATTTGCTCTTAAAACACACCAGAGAACACACACGGGAGAGAAACCCTTCAAGTGCAGTGTGTGTGGGAAGGCATTTTCAGATTCATCTCATCTTCAAAGACACCAGAGAACACACACGGGAGAGAAACCCTTCAAGTGCAGTGTGTGTGGAAAGGCATTTTCACAGTCATTTGCTCTTAAAACACACCAGAGTACACACACGGGAGAGAAACCCTTCAAGTGTAGTGTGTGCGGAAAGGCATTTGCACATTCATCAAATCTTCAAGTACACCAGAGAACACAAAAGCATCAGAAGATCCACAAGGAGTGCAGTCTGAAATCAGCTGGTGAATGTCAAAGTGCCGCAATGAGCCCATCCCTCATGAAACAAGAACCGGAAGAAAATCCCAGCTTGGACACTTTTAAAGGTATTGAGGTGAAATATGAAGAGGTGAAGGTGAAATATGAAGAGGTGATTGTGAAATGTGAAGAAGTGATGGTGAAGAGCGAAGAAGTGAAGGTAAAATGTGAGGATGAAGATTCAACTCGAAAATGGGACCTTCACATCGATGAAGGCAACGTGAAGCAGGAGGAGAATTCTGCGAGGCAGAGCGAGGCAACTCCCAGCAGTTTGTGGAAGTGGAGGTGTGGGTGGACTTCCTAGACAATACAAAGTCAAGTGGAGACCCGGTAGATGTGTAAGCTTGAGATGATGTCGCTCCAATAGATGCACCTTTGTCAAAGGCCTTTAATGACAAGAACGTGAAGTTGGACACTCAGTTTCTAGGTTCAACCTGCAGAGTAAGAGCGGCCAGTCTTTGTGGGCCCGTGGGTTGGGTAGATCTCTAACCAGGAGCGAGAGACAATAAGCCCCCAAGCATTCACGATGTTATAATATTTGCATTTTCACGGTGCTTGCTTAACCGCCTCAGCAACTCGGAGTTTTGTATCTCGTCTGAAGCACTCGAGCATCCCCAAGTAGCAGCTGCCCCTGTGTGGCACAAGGTGGTGGCCCTGCACCAGCCTGTATGTGGACAAGAGCCTGTCAGTAGGGGGCGATGATTGATGCGTAATTTCAGTTGTGTAGTTTGTCGGTAATCTTGATTCATAGCTTTCGTGACTGCAGGAATCCACACTCTTGAGTTATTTCGGTAAAGTCACCACGTGGGTAGAAACATAACAGACCACGGCGTTTAGATCACAACACAAGCAATCGTCATCAGGTGGGACAACCACAGCAAGAAGAAGACGCTGAAGTAGTAGGCGCCTACTCCAGCAGTTTCTGCTTATTGCTGCTGTGCTTGTCCCACCTGATGACGATTGCTTGTGTTGCCATCGAAACGCCGTGATCTATTATTTGTAGCTAATGTTTAGAATTTGCTACATTTTGACCCAGACGCCAGCATGCAACGGCCTACTCGTTTTGAATGACGCAACAATAGTACGGTGTACATACACTGTTAAGCAGACGGTGCGTATTTGTAAAATTACTTCTTGTTAATACGATGTAACGTGATGCAGTCAATTTCGCTGCAGTAATTCAATGTTGTTGATATGCCCGTCAATCATTTAGAATTAATACTTGTCTGATTGTGCGCATACATGTAACATTTTGTCTGAGGGTCACACATTGAATAAGTGATGTTAGGACAAAGTGTGTGTGTGTGTTTGGAAGTAACCTGTACAGATATCTCAAGTGAGACCCGTTGTTCTTGTGATACAGGTCAAAGGGTGCTTTTGTGTTTCACGAAGCGTCGGCCTCTGCAGCAACTCATCGTCTTTGAAATAGGGAGCACGCTCGGATCATTCATCGTTACAAGGCATACCACTTGAAAGTTACACGTATAGGAGGAGGTACATTCTCTACAACACGAATTGTAGTTTTGTCTTACGTGTTGACGTAGATTTTGTCTAACTAGGACTAGAAATGCACCTTGCTGGTTCACGTCTGGATGTTCGTACCTATCGCTTGAAGCAAACCGCACTGCTGCTGCTGTTGAGACGCTGTGCACCAATGAGGGTCCGAGCATTTTAGGGCCTTCGGCCAGGAAAGTCACAACATTTACGGCACACGAAGGACGCATTCACGCCAGCGCCCCGTGCTCCGTTTTGAAGATTTAAAATTAAACATCTTTGAATCGTGTTGTGTTTTGAACCGCCTCAGCATCTTGGAGTTTTGTGTCGTACCTCGTTTGAAATACTCGAAGAGCATCCCCAAGTTGCAGCTGCCCCTGTGTGGCACAGGGTGGTGGCCCTGCACCGGCCTGCATGTGGACAAGAGCCTGTCAGTAGGGGGCGATGATTGATGCGTCATCTCAGTTGTGTAGTTTGTAGGCAATCTTGATTCGAAGCTTTTGTGACTGCAGGAATCCACACTCTTGAGTTCTTTCGGTAAAGTCACCACGTGGGTAGAAACATAACAGGTCACGGCGTTTAGATCACAACACAAGCAATCGTCATCAGGTGGGACAACCACAGCAAGAGAAACTCCTGAAGTAGTAGGCGCCTACTCCAGCAGCTTCTTCTTGCTGCTGTGCTTGTCCCACCTGATGACGATTGCTTGTGTTGCCATCGAAACGCAGTGATCTATTATTTGTAGCGTAATGTTTAGAATTTGCTACATTTTGACCCAGACGCCAGCATGCAACGGCCTACTCGTTTTGAATGATGCAACAATAGTACGGTGTACATACACTGTTAAGCAGACGGTGCGTATTTGTAAAATAACTTCTTGTTAATACGATGTAACGTGATGCAGTCAATTTCGCTGCAGTAATTCAATGTTGCTAATATGCCTGTCAATGATTTAGAATGAATACTTGTCTGATTGTGCATGTAACATTTTGTCTGAGGGTCACACATTGAATAAGTGACGTTAGGACAAAGTGTGTGTGTTTTGGAAGTAACCTGTAAAGAGAACTCAGGTGAGACCCGTTGTTCTTGTGATACAGATCAAACGGTGTTTTTGTGTTTCACGAAGCGTCTGGAGCAACTCATTGTCTTTGAAATAGGGAGCACGCTCGGATCATTCATCAGTTACAAGGCATACCACTTAAAAGTTACACGTATAGGAGGAGGTACATTCTCTACAACACGAATTGTAGTTTTGTCTTACGTGTTGACGTAGATTTTGTCTAACTAGGACTAGAAATGCTCCTTGCTGATTCACGTCTGGATGTTCGTAACCATCGGTTGAAGCAAACCCCACTGCTGTTGTTGAGACGCTGTGCACCAATAAGGGTCCAACACATTGACGGCCTTCAGGCCAGGAAAGTCACAACATTTGCACACGAAGGACGCATTCACGCAAGTACCCCATGCTCCGTTTTGAAGTTTTAAAATGAAACATCTTTGAATTGTGTTGTGTTTTGAATTAGATGATTTTATTTCTTCATTAAAAGCTTGTATCAATTTACATCTGGATGACTCCATTGAAAAGGACATTTCGTGTGAATTATCTCTCGTCATTAAGTAGATGGCCTTGCCGGGGGTTTGGTTCAATGTGGACACAAACAGGGTACATACACAGTGTATACACACACAGTGACACACACAGTGTACACACACACAGTGACACAGTGTGCACACGCAGTGTACACACTGTCACAGTGTACACACACACAGTGTAAACTGTGTGTGTGTACACACACACAGTGTACACACTCAGTGACACACAGTGACACAGTGACACAACAACAACCGCCATTCGCCACTAAGTGGCGGTGACGTCACCACGACGCTTGTGCCAGGCACAGTGACACACACAGTGACACACACAGCGACACACAGTGACACAGTGTATACACAGTGTACACACACAGTGTACACACACAGTGTATACACAGTGTACACACACACACACACAGTGTACACACACACAGTGTACACACACAGTGACAGTGACACAGTGACACACATAGTGTGCACACACAGTGACACAGTGACACACAGTGTACACACACAGTGTACACACAGTGACACAGTGACATACACACAGTGACACAGTGACATAACCGCCATTCACCACTAAGTGGCGGTGACGTCACCACGACGCTTGTGCCAGGCACAGTGACACACACAGCGACACACAGTGACACACAGTGACACAGTGTATACACAGTGTACACACACACAGTGTACACACAGTGTATACACACGCAGTGTATACACAGTGACACACAGTGTACACACACACAGTGTACACACACAGTGTACACACACAATGTATATACGTACACACAGTGTACATACACACACTGTACACACACAGTGTACACACAGAGTAACACACAGTGACACACACAGTGACACAGTGTACACACACATAGTGTACACACACAGTGTACACACACACACAGTGTACACACACACAGTGTACACATAATAAAGGTTTTTGGGTTAGATCGCGTTTATTTATAAATGTGTCGTAACCCTCCACCACCCGACACGGCCAATCAGCAAAAAAAAAGTGTCACGTTGACAAAAGACAAATAATTCACTACTTTTGCTGATTGGCCGTGTCGGGTGGTGGAGGGTTACGACACATTTATAAATAAACGCGATCTAACCCAAAAACCTTTATTATGAATAATATTGGTCGCGAAAGCCTACGTGTTAAACTGACAGTGTACACACATAGTGTACACACAGTGTATACACAATAATGTCCACGTTGCTGAGCCCACACACCCAAGGGAGGGAGCAATGGAAAATGAATCTAAATCAACTAGAACTCCAACTCTGTGACGTCACCACTCCGCATTACCTCATCGGCGTGAAACGCCAGGGGAGGTGTACCTCGCTAGTGATGTCATGTCACCAAGGTGTTCACCCCAACCCCGTCCACCGAGCTCTTGAGCGTGACGTCACATCCGCTTGGGTCACTGCCGATATCGTTCCAGTGGCAATCCTTATTTGGGCAAAGCTACGCCCAGTACTCTTTGGTTCTATTGGGTAAATTCTAGATTTAAAGCTTGGGTAAAGTCACGTAGGTGAAAATAAAATAAATAAAAAATTAACAAAAAATCACGACGTTTCGGCCACAACACAAGCGGCCTTCATCAGGTGAAGGGACGAGACTGTCTGGAGGACAGCGCTGGAGTGGAAGAAGCCACGCTTAGATCACGACCTTTAAGCTGTGTGAAAAGAAAAAGACCAAGCGCCTTGACAAAGGAATTAGCATATAATTTAGCATTGAAATGGCTCATTGAAATAGCTAAGTTAAAGTATACACAACCGCAGAGATACCCCTTGACAAAGGAATTAGCATAGAATTTAGCATTGAAATAGCTGAGTGATTAGCTTGTAACTGGTCACAGAAATAGCTATGTTAAAGTCAGAGCATATACATTCACCGAGGCACCTAGTACTCATCACGCCCAGTGACTGGCGGCTCATTAACATAATGTATCCGTTAAAGTCGTCGCGAGTTTATTGCGACGGGTTCAGCGCCCATGCCCCCATCCCTCGACACATGTGCTGGCCTATTAACATAATTTATTCAGTTGGAGAGCCGCTCTTGGGAGGGAAGTGACGTCATACTACTTCCTGCTGTCGCGAGGTAACAGGAAGTTGCCGTGTGCGCGCTTGCACTGAAATCTCGAGGTGAGAAATTCTCATCGTGGTGGTGGTCGTTGTGGTTGTTGTGGTGGTGGTTGTGGTGGTGGTTGTTGTTGTTGTTTACCAAGGTAGAGCCTCGCTCTCTCTCTCAGGGATGTCAGTTGAGTAGCAGTGAGCATGGGAATCGATGTCCAGGTTGGAACTTTACAACGTGGGGCCTAGCCACGCGGGGCCTTGCCTCCTGCCCTCGCCTGATTGCATTCACTTTAATTATCTCGCTTAAGTTTAATTTGTCTTCACCCAGCTCGCCACTTTGTAACTTTGTTTTATTGTCAATATTCACGCAGTTTTTATTTTCTTTTGTCACCAGGCCAAGCCCGCTTGAGCTGCTATACCGCTCTTGTTATCAGAAGCGACCTGCCCACAACAACACAAGGTGAGGCTTTGTCAACGTGTGTGAATGTTTTGACTTTAAACTTTGGTGACTGCAGGAATTAATATTCTTGGTTCTTTTGGTAAAGTCACGTAGATAGAAAATAAAATAAAAATAACTGATAATAATTTTTCTTTTTTACAATGAAGCAAAAAACCCCACAACGTTTCTATGGCAACATTAATGTTGAAGATGCGAGGGCTTACAGGAATATTTATGACATTTGCCCTCTCATTGCGTGCCATGACAGTGCTGTTTGCACAGTCACACATAGTCACTGTAAGATGTTTTTCTTGGTCGTGTTGTTGTTTTGTTGCTTGTTGTGGTTGCACCCGATTCGAGAGCCGAATGGCTCACGGGACTATAACCAAAATAAATCAAACTGAAAATCAAAAAAACTGAAACCGCGTGATGAATTTGGGAAAGTTTTTCACTGCATCTCCAAATATATATAAAAGGCAAAGTTGTGATTGTGTGTGTTGTCTGTTCAAAATGTTTAGCGTACTTCCCGACATGCAACAAACTGGAAATTTGCCATGTGGGTACTTTCCAGACTGTACACCATGCAAACATTATACAAATACACTTTTGTGTTTTTGTTGGGGGGGGGGGGGGAGAGCTCAATAATGTATAGATTTTTTGGACGGCAAGTGAGCTGTGACGTCAAATCTGTCACGTGACCCTCGCATGTGGAAGCGTAACGCATTGTATTGTAGTGGTTAGCGTTGTCTGTCTGTGTGTGTGTCTGTGTGTGTCTGTGTGTGTGTCTGTGTGTGTGTGTGTCTGTGTGTGTGTGTCTGTGTGTGTGTGTCTGTGTGTGTGTGGAAGAGTAACGCATTGTAGTGTAGCGGTTAGCGCTACGCCGCGCTACGAACCCGGCGACCCGAGTTCGATTCCCGCTCACGGCCACCACCGGCGACGATTATTTGAACCGCTTCTGGGCCTCCCCTAGGTCGACTCAGCCTCAAACGAGTAACTGTTGTTGTGTGAACATCGCCACTGGGGAGACAAAGGCGGCCGGACGTGGTGGATCCAAGTCCCGGGCGAAGCCGGGTAGTACAGCTAGTCATGAATACATGAATGAATATAGACGTGTAAGTCACGTGTGACTGTTTATATTCATTCCTCCATGGCTCGATACTGACGTGTAGATGGTGTGGATATTCTTATTTGCTGTCTGCAGCTGACGCTGGTCTGATGGAGCAAAGGCAGTCAGCACAGCAGCTCGGTACGGCAAGTCAACAATGCGACCAGCGTGCATACAGCACGGATCGGACTGGAAAATTGACACGGCACCAGAGAACTCGCACAGGAGAGAAACCCTTCAAGTGCACTGTGTGTGGGAAGACATTTTCAGATTTATCGACTCTTAAAAAACACCAGAGAACACACACGGGAGAGAAACCCTTCAAGTGCAGTGTGTGTGGGAAGGCATTTTCACGGTCATCTGCTCTTAAAACACACCAGAGAACACACACGGGAGAGAAATCCTTCTTGTGCAGTGTTTGTGGGAAGACATTTTCTGATTCATCTGCTTTTAAAACACACCAGAGAACACACACGGGAGAGAAACCCTTCAAGTGCACTGTGTGTGGGAAGACATTTTCAGATTCATCTACTCTTAAAAAACACCACAGAACACACACGGGAGAGAAACCCTTCAAGTGCAGTGTGTGTGGGAAGGCATTTTCACGGTCATCTGTTCTTAAAAAACACCAGAAAACACACACGGGAGAGAAACCCTTCAAGTGCAGTGTGTGTGGGAAGGCATTTTCACAGTCATCTGGTCTTAAATCACACCAGAGAACACACACGGGAGAGAAACCCTTCAAGTGCAGTGTGTGTGTGAAGGCATTTTCACAGTCATCTACTCTTAAAACACACCAGACAACACACACAGGAGAGAAATCCTTCTTGTGCAGTGTGTGTGGGAAGACATTTTCTGATTCATCTGCTTTTAAAACACACCAGAGAACACACACGGGAGAGAAACCCTTCAGGTGCAGTGTGTGTGGGAAGACATTTTCAGATTCATCTACTCTTAAAAAACACCACAGAACACACACGGGAGAGAAACCCTTCAAGTGCAGTGTGTGTGGGAAGGCATTTTCACAGTCATCTGGTCTTAAATCACACCAGAGAACACACACGGGAGAGAAACCCTTCAAGTGCAGTGTGTGTGTGAAGGCATTTTCACGGTCATCTACTCTTAAAACACACCAGACAACACACACAGGAGAGAAATTCTTCTTGTGCAGTGTGTGTGGGAAGACATTTTCTGATTCATCTGCTCTTAAAACACACCAGAGAACACACACGGGAGAGAAACCCTTCAGGTGCACTGTGTGTGGGAAGACATTTTCAGATTCATCTACTCTTAAAAAACACCACAGAACACACACGGGAGAGAAACCCTTCAAGTGCAGTGTGTGTGGGAAGGCATTTTCACGGTCATCTGCTCTTAAAAAACACCAGAAAACACACACGGGAGAGAAACCCTTCAAATGCAGTGTGTGTGGGAAGGCATTTTCACAGTCATCTGGTCTTAAATCACACCGGAGAACACACACGGGAGAGAAACCCTTCAAGTGCAGTGTGTGTGGGAAGGCATTTTCACAGTCATCTGCTCTTAAAAAACACCAGAGTACACACGGGAGAGAAACCCTTCAAGTGCAGTGTGTGCGGGAAGGCATTTGCACATTCATCAAATCTTCAAGTACACCAGAGAACACAGAAGCATCAGAAGATCCACAAGGAGTGGCGTCTGAAATCAGCTTGTGAAAGTCAAAGTGCCGCAATGAGCCCATCCCTCATGAAACACGAACCGGAAGAAAATCCCAGCTTGGACATTTTTAAAGGTATCGAGGTGAAATGTGAAGAGGTGATGGTGAAATGTGAAGAAGTGATGGTGAAGAGTGAAGAAGTGATGGTGAAGAGTGAAGAAGTGATGGTGAAGAGCGAAGAAGTGATGGTGAAATGTGAAGAAGTGATGGTGAAGAGTGAAGAAGTGAAGGTGAAATGTGAAGAAGTGATGGTGAAGAGCGAAGAAGTGAAGGTAAAATGTGAAGATGAAGATTCAACTCCAAAATGGGACCTTCACATCGATGGAGGCAACGTGAAGCAGGAGGAGAATTCTGACTGTGAGGCAGAGCGAGGCAACTCCCAGCAGTTTGTGCAAGTGGAGGTGTGGGTGGACTTCCTAGACAATACAAAGTCAAGTGGAGACCCGGTAGATGTGTAAGCCAGAGACGATGTCGCTACAATAGATGCACCTTTGTCACAGGCCTTTAATGAAAAGAATGTGAAGTTGAACACTCAATTCCTAGGTTCAACCTGCAGAGTAAGAGCGAGCGGCCAGTCTTTGTGGACCTGTGGGTTGGGTCAATCTCTGACCAGGAGCGAGAGCCAATAAGCTCCCAAGCATTCACGATGTTCTAATGATAATTGCTTTTACATGGTGCTTGCTTAATCGCCTCGGCAACTTGGAGTTTCGTATCTCGTCTGAGACGCTCGAAGAGCATCCCCAAGTAGCAGCTGCCCCTGTGTGGCACAAGGTGGTGGCCCTGCACCGGCCTGCATGTGGACAAGAGCCTGTCAGTAGGGGGCGATGATTGATGCATCATCTCAGTTGTGTAGTTTGTCGGCAATCTTGATTCGAAGCTTTTGTGACCGCAGGAATCCACACTCTCTAGTTATTTCGGTAAAGTCACCACGTGGGCAGAAACATAACAGATCACGGCGTTTAGATCACAACACAAGCAATCGCCATCAGGTGGGACAACCACAGCAAAAAGAAGACGCTGAAGTAGACGCCTACTTCAGCAGTTTTGTCTTCTTGCTGCTGTGGTTGTCTCACCTGATGACGATTGCTTGTGTTGCGATCTAAACTCTGTGATCTATTATTTGTAGCTAATGTTTATAATTTGCTACATTTTGACCCAGACGCCAGCATGCAATGGCCTACTCGTTTTGAGTGACACTACAATAGTACGTTGTACATACACTGTTAAGCAGGCGGTGCGTATTTTTAAAATAGCTTCTTAATACGATGTAACCTGATGCAGTATATTTCACTGCAGTAATTAAATTTTGTTCATATGCCTGTCAATAATTACGAATGAATACTTGTCTGTGCGTATTTTAAATGTTATTATTTTATAAGGTGATGTTAATATCGAAAACTGACACATAACTGGCATGCCATAAATAGGAAATTAACTCTGCTTATTTGAATCAATGTATTCGTATATGTTGATAAACTTTTCAAGCAGATTGTCTCTAACGGCGACTACAGGGACCACCTGATTGTTTAAAAATGTCTTTGATTATAACTATGATTGCCTACAATTCGTCATGTGTAGCTTATTTAGACTATAATTTATTCACTACCCAAAATGAATTTACTTGAAAACATAGAGCTGATATTTGTAAGCAATGTCTTTTTTATTTATACGTTTGAAAAAAAATATTTGCATAAATTGAACGTGTTCAGATACAAGGTGAATTCACAAGGCTTTGTTAAAAATCCAATATTTCAGAATTTTGCCTTAACGGAGAATATTTTTTTAAATGTTGGTAAAAATAAAGATTCAGAAATATATATTGTGCCGTGTCTACAATTTTACTGTAAAGTGGAATTGGTAAAAAAAATTGATGGTTCAATGAGCCACTCCGTCTACGGGAAAGCTACCCATACGGATGTTTACCTGAAACCGGATTCCAACCACCATCCATCCCAGAATTCCCTCATCAAGACTCTGCACCATAGAGCCCAATACATATCCGACCAGGAACACATAGCCAGTGAACTCAAGCACGTACATCACGCTCTTAAGGCTAATGGTTACTCCGACTACAATCCGCAAAGCTATCACTCCAACCATGAAGAAGGACCCTCTTGAGGAGCCTTTCAAAACCATCACTTTGCCCTACATTGCGGGGATCACAAAAAAGATCTCCAAAATCTTGAGTAAACACAAGATCCAGGTCCGATTCAACACATTACATAAAATCCGTGATCTGGTTCCGTCTGTAAAAGATGTGATTCCGGACATACAGTACCCTGGCGTCTACAAACTAAGTTGCCTCTGTGGTAGTAGTTACATTGGAGAAACCAAACGACATGTCTCGGACCTCATTCGTGAACAGAATGCAGACCTAAAACACGGTAGGACCAACACCTCAGCCGTGGCAGATCACTGTTATAATTCAGTAGGCTCACATGACATTGACTTCTCCAAGACAGAGGTTCTTTGTAAGCCATCTGGCTACCATGAGAGATTCGTTCATGAGGCTATCCACATATACACAGAGACAATTGCAACCGGGAAGATGCATTCTGGCTTAGCAATCATTGGAAAGATTTGATAAACCATTTCGGGTCTTAATTGTTGTTCACGCTTACAGTGGCTTTCAGACCGCATTCCATTATTTTCGTCTCCCCCCTCCTCTATTCCGAACATAGATGGACTAGTCCTTCTAAATAAACTGTCAAATCGCTCTCTGTGGTGCTAACGTTAAAAAAACCCGCCACTTTTTTTCAAAATTTCTTGCTGTGGTTTTCACACCTGATGATTGCTCGTGTTGCAGTCGAAACGTCGTGAGAATTTTATTGTTTTATATTTTTATTATTTTATTGTTTCCCTTCTACGTGGTGGTGACTTTACCGAAAGAACCAAGAATATGAATTCCTCGCAGTCACGAAAGCTTTAAATCAAAATGTATTTTTACTTTGTTAACATCTTTCACTTTCGCACGCCGCTAATTTTTTGCGACAAGAGGTTTCATTATCACAGGTTACACATGCAGTGGGCCCAAGATGAGGCGAGACGGTTCGCTGGAGGCAACACGTTTATTCAACAAGGGAACCACAACACAGAGGGGTGACGACCCCTCACAGCCGATAACCTCAGGAGGCAGTCCCTCCACACTATGGTGCCCTTACTCTGGTTCTAGCGCATACCCTACACTGGTTATGTCTGAACCCGACCCTAGCCAGGGTCACTGGGCTCTTCGCTTCAGGGTATTCAGGGTCTTCAGGGTAGCGCTCAAGAGTCTTCTTCAGAGCTTCAGGTGGACGAGGACCGCCAAACCCGTTCAGGGGTCCGGCTTTTATCCCCGTTCCAGGGTCTCTCCGCCCCTGGCCAAGCCTTCTGGAACTCTCTAGGGGGCCCTGGAACATCCCCCAGCCCCCCCCCCCCCCTCTTGGGGTCTGGGGGCCCTGTTCGTCCCACCTGGTCTGTACACCACCCCCTGTTGACGCATGTCCGCTATTACAGGTCAGCTCCCGTGGTAATACGCAGCCCAACATGGCGCTACATCATCCCCCCCCCCCCCTTGTAGCATCCAGGCGTCTGCTACGTTCACAGGAAGCCCTAGACGCATGCACGAATATGCTCAAGGTGCCATGTCATACGTTCGAGCGTATGGATGTCCCCGACTTATTTATTATCTTTACATGTAATCCAACTTGGCCTCAGATAAAACAAAAAAAGTAATAACTTTCATTCGGCCAGACACCCAGCCGTCGATACGACTTCACAGCCAGGGTGTTCAGACAAAAGCAAGTCAAATTCATCGAGAGCATTCACCGAGAGTCGTGTTTTTTGGAGAAACAAGATGCTGGATGTACTCAATTGAGTGGCAGAAACGAGGACTTCCACATCATAGGGGTTTCCCCTTTTTTTCTGGCAACAAAACTGAAACCTTTTGGTGTCCTCTGGTCGAGCACCAATTGGGTCGAGGCTCTCAAGAAAGCCGTCCCTTGGTGTGGACCAATCGGTTTCAAGGACAATGCCACATATATTATCATAGTGTGTGTTTTGTTTGCATTTTGACTGCAGGTATTGTGGTTAATGCAGTAGACATGAATCCTTGTAAAAAGGTTTCAGTTTTGTTGCCAGAAAAAAGGAGAAAAACCCCTATTATATTTTGGTACTGGCAAAGGAGGTCTAATGATGTAGATGACTTGCCCACGCTCATATTTTAATCCGGCTGAAAGAAAAAAATCATCCAATCCAAATCGATGTTATATCTGCCGAGTTTCCAAATCCAGAGGAAGACCCAAAATCTGTTTGCAGTAGTGACCGCAAATATGATTCATGGACCATGTGGAAACCTTAATGTCAATGCAGCAGCATGTATGAAGGGGACATAGAGAGCAGCAAGAAATATCCGAGACAATTTAGTAAAGACACACAAACTGGAGATGATGGATATCCTCGCTATAGAAGGTGAGCTCCAGCAGACGGTGGATACACAGCAAGACTGAAGATTAGAGGCAACGCAGAAATCGAAATGGACAACAGGTGGGTTGTTCCGTATTCTCCACTTCTTTCTAAAATGTTTCAGGCGTAGATGTGTTGACCACACTCCACCTCCTCCAGTCAGTGTGTGTATCATGGTGTGTGTGTCAGTGTGTGTGTCAGTGTGTGTGTGTGTCAGTGTGTCTGAGTGTGTGTGTGTCAGTGTGTGTTTAACTCTCTGCTTTATTGACCTGGTCAAGGCCTATGATACCATCAGTAGGCCTGGGCTCTGGGTTGTTCTTCGTGCTTTTGGAGTACCTGACCCTCTGCTCACGAGCATTAAGGACCTTCATGATGGTGAGCGGGCCCGGGTAAAACTACGTGGCTGGGAGTCAGAGCCATTCCCTGTACACCTTGGGGTGCGACAGAGATGTACTCTGGCTCCCACATTATTTAACATCTATTTTGACCACGTAGTTCTTGAAGCCTTCAATAGCTGTACTGGGGGAATCTCCATATGGTACAGATATAATGGGAGGCTGATCGATGCCCGGGTGCGGTCAAGGGATGGCTCCCTATTGCTCAACCACGTTATGTATGCTGATGATTTGGTAATGGCTGCTCAGTCAGAGGAGGAGTTGGAGATGCTGCTGCTGAGACTGGAGCGTGCCACTAAGAGGTGGGGCCTTACCATCAGCCCCACCAAAACTAAGCACCTGCCTGGGTATGACTGGCTCCAGTTTAACAGCAGAGGTCTCACTCCGAATCAGTCGAGCGGCAATATCTTTTCATTGGTTGCGTAACGCTGTGTGGAAGCTACCTGGTCTGTCGCTCCGCACTAAGCTTCAGGTCTTCTTGGCCACGGTCATTCCCTCCCTTCTCTACGCTTGCGAAACGTGGACCCCCCCTAATGGAACATCTTCGCCAGTTAGAAACATTTAGTCTGGCCTGCCTACGATCCATCCTGGGTTTAACCAGACTGGATTGTGTGAGTTCACAAATCCTTGAAAGATCTGGGCAAGGTCCCATCAGTGAGCTTCTCCGGCGGGCAAGGCTGCGATGGCTGGGTCATGTAGCCCGCATGCCCAGCCACCGCATGCCGAAACAGCTTTTATTCGGCCGAATTGAGGGGGCTAGGCGGGCGCGGCACGGGCTAGAGAAGAGATGGAGTGATGTGGTACAGGAGGACGTGGAGCTGAGTGGACTTGCCGATGACTGGTACCAGCGGTGTCAAGATCGGCCTCTGTGGAGGAGGCTCGTGAAGGATGCTACTGGGCAGTTGGAGGCAGTCGCCCTCCAACAACGGAGGGCGGAGGAGCGACGCTCAGAAAAACGAGCGGACCGCCGGGTGGCTAAAGCACAGCAGGTTGGCACAGTAGGGGGCACAGGTGGTGCATCAGCCAGTCATCTCAGTCAGTCGACCCGTGGCACCTGGGTCTGCCCCATGACCTCCTGCCAGCGGGCGTTCGACACTTCACGTGGCCTCAGGGTGCGCATAGCCTGGCACAAGCGTCGTGGTGACGTCATCGCCACTTAGTGGCGAATGGCGGTTGTTGTTGTCAGTGTGTGTGTCAGTGTGTGTGTGTCAGTGTGTGTCTGAGTGACTGAGTGTATGAGTGAGTGACTGAGTGACTGTCTGAGTGAGTGACTGAGTGTCTGAGTACGTGTCTGAGTGACTGAGTGTCTGAGTGACTGAGTGTCTGAGTGAGTGTCTGAGTGAGTGACTGAGTGAGTGACTGAGTGTCTGAGTGAGTGACTGAGCGAGTGACTGAGTGAGTGTCTGATTGAGTAACTGAGTGATTGAGTGTCCGAGCGAGCGAGTGAACCACTCCCAACGCCCTCACCCGCTGCCCTGGAGTCTCCTCACCCTCCTCCTCACCACCCTACACCTCACCACCCAGCCCCTCCTCACCACCCTACACCTCACCACCCAGCCCCTCCTCACCACCCTACACCTCATCTCCTCCTCCTCACCCTGCATCTCCCCTCCAGCTGGTGTATCTCAGCCATGATGTCGTCTATCTGCTTGAGAATCCAGCACTCCTCCACCCTCTTGAGACTCGCCACCCTCTCCTCCACCTCCTCCTCGTCGCCCGACTTACAGTCGCCATCATCGGCTGCACTGCATGATCTCCGTAGTCCCCTCCTCCTCGTCCTCTTCTTCTTCCTCCTCCTCCTCGTCTTCCTCTCCTCCTCCTCCTCGTTCTCCTCCTCCTCGTTGTCCGCCACCTCCTCATCGTCTCGTGCTCTGTCGACGCTCGGCTGCAGGCGGCTGGCGCGAAACTTCAGCAGCAGCCTGCGGACGCCCCCCGTAGACTCCACCACCTCCTTCTCCTTGTCGTCCCTCCGCTCCTTCACCTCGTCACCCTCCACCACCACCTCCCCCTCCTTCTCCTCCTTGCCCCTCCGCTCCTTCACCTCGTCACCCTCCACCACCACCTCCCCCTCCTCCTCCTCATCGTCTCTCCGCTCCTTCACCTCATCACCCTCCACCACCTCCTCCTCCTCCTCGTCCCTCCGCTCCTTCACCTCGTCACCCTCCACCACCACCTCCCCCTCCTCCTCCTCGCCCCTCCGCTCCTTCGCCTCGTCACCCTCCACCACCTCCTCCGGCGATGAAGACGATGACGACGATGCGTCCGAGAACGACCAACAGCTGGACGACGAAGACAACGCTCTCTGCTGCCGGTATTGTTGCTGAATTTGTCTCCGTCGCTGCCGCTGCTTCTCCAGGGCGCGACCCCGGCGCCTCTCGGTGGGCGGCGGCGGCTCAGCCAGCGGCCGCGGCATCAGCGAGCAGAAGTGGAACGTCGCCCCACGCGGGGCCGAGCGCCGCTTGCCCGCGACCGCCGCCGCCGCCGGCAGCGGCGGCGGAGGAGGAGGCGGAGGAGCGCGGCAGGTAGAGGAGCCCGGGCAGGGATCGGGATTCGGTCCCACCGGGCAATCCGCCGCCGCCTCCCGCCGCTTGCTTAGCGGCGACCGCCCGGCCAAAACCTCCTCCTCCTCCTCTTCCTCCTCCGCCTTCATCGCCGCCTCGGCCTCCTCTTCCCCTCTTCCTCCTCCTCTCGCTCCGCCTCCTCCGCCCCTCCTGCTGCTCCCCCTCCTGCCCATGCCCTGCCACCAAAAGTCGAAGTGTCTCTTCCGCGCCGCACGTGGTCCAACCGCGGCCTCCCTGCGTCTCTCCGCCTCCTCCTCCTCCGCCTCCTCCTTGCCCGCCGCCTCGTCGGCACCGAGCGCCGGCCCCGACTCTCCGCCGCCGTCTCCGCGCTCCGGGGCGACCCTCGGGCTGATTCCCGGCGTCGGCCGGGCGCCGCTGCTGACGCCGCCGCGGGAGCTCTCCTGGGGGGGCGCCGCCGCCGCCGGAGTCTCCCGGCGGCGGCGCCCCCCCTCGAGAGCCCGGAACGTCACGGGGCGACGAAGACGACGGCCGCGGCGGGGAGGCCCCGGCGCGGGCCCCGGCCCCCCGGCGTCGTCGCCGAGCGGGCAAGCGACCTTGGAGGGCGCCGCGTGGGACTCGGCTCCTCCTCCTCCGGCGTCGTCCGTGGAGTGCTTGGGCACCCGGATGGGCCGGGAGGAGCGAGCCCTCGCGGAGGGGGCGGCCGTGGCCATGGCCGGGGTCGGGGCCGGGGCCCGGGCTGGGGGAGGCCGTCTGGGAGGCCGCTGGTGAGGGGGGAGGGCCGGAGGAGAGGGAGGAGACGCGGGATCAGATTCCAGCATTCAGCACGCAAACATCCCGGTAGCGGTGGTGTTATTAGTGGTAGCGGTGGTGGTCAGTGATTGTAGTGATGTTGGTAATGGTGGTGGTGATGGTAGTGTATGGTAGTAGTGGTGGTGGTGGTAATAGTGGAAGTGGTGGTAGAAGTGGTGGTGGTGATGGTGCTAGTGGTGGTGGTAGTAGTGGTGGTGTAATGGTGGTGGTAGCGTTGCTGGTAGTAGTGGTGGTAATGGTGGTGGTAGTGATGGTAGTGTATGGTAGTAGTGGTGGTAATGGTGGAAGTGGTGGAAGTGGTGGTGGTGATGGTGCTAGTGGTGGTGGTAGTAGTGGTGGTGTAATGGTGGTGGTAGTGTTGGTGGTAGTAGTGGTGGTAATGGTGGTGGTGTCCGGCAAAACAACCCCCTACCTCCTTGTGGTGCCGGACGGGCAACGCTGCCGTGGGCAGTGGCTAAGTGGGGGCTCTGGGCAGGTGTGAGGGGCTGGTAACCCCTCCACCTCCAATTAATTACCACTAAACCACGACCACAACATTTTATAAATAAGCTTGTGCCGGAGGCCCCGGGGGGACAGGCGTCTATGACGTCTCCTGGCCAAACCCCATTTGGCGGAGCCAGGAGACTGAATCCTTCCCCTCGGGGCTCCTCCAAAAACAACAAAAAACCACTACGTGTGGCCACGTGGAATGTTCGAACGCTCACTGCGGAGGAGAGGCTGCCACTCCTCTGTCAAGAGCTGGTCCGGTACCGCCTGGATCTCTGTGGTAATAAGGAGGTCCTGTGGACCGGCTCTGGCTCCTGCCACCATGAGGGGTGGACAGTCCTCTACGGGGCAGGAGACTGCCAAACAACAGGGTGTGGCTCTTCTTCTGAATAAAAGAATGAAGGGGGCGTGGGAGCGTGGTGATGAGGTGTGGGATGCTGTAAGCCCCACGCTACTTTGGGCTCGCCTTCCCATCAACCACAGGCGAGGAGTGGTGGTCATGGTAACTTATGCCCCAACCAAAGACGAACATCCGTGGAGGAATGCAAGCAAGGCCAATGAGTCAAATGCCTTCTATGACCTCCTGTCACAGGTGCTGGCTAAAGTAGCCCCTCGGGATAGTCATCTTGTTGGGTGACTTTAATGCCCGAGTTGGTCATGATGCTGGCACCTGGTCTGGAATAATTGGAAGGCATCGGGCAGATCAGCTCAATAACAACGGCAGGAGGCTGCTAAATTATTGTGCAGCCCATGGGCTTGTAATTACCAACACGCTGTTCCGGCATCGGCGCATCCACACCACATCATGGATGCATGCGGGTCCAAGCAAGAACATCTGCTGGACTACATAGTGACGGAACAGCGAATGCGGGCCCATGTCCTTGACACCAGGACCTACCGTGGAGCTGATCTGCCCACTGACCATCGACTTGTCATCTGTAAGATACACCTGCAATTCTTCCACTCCGGTGGTGGATGTACACCCAGGACCCCATTCAAACCCTTAGTGGCATGGTCTCAGCTAGCTGATGAAAGTTATAAACGAGAATTTCATCATAGCTTGTGGCTGGGATTGGCATCATCCCCCACTCCTCTTGATGTCGAGGGGAAATGGGCGAGGTTTAGGACTGTAGCTCATGTAGCTGCAGTGGCTGCTTTGGGTACCGCTACAGTCTACATTATAGACTCTCAGTACACTCACTCAGCTTAATAACCAGGCTACATTCTACATTATAGACTGTCAGTACACTCACTCAGCTTAATAACCATTACTACAGTCTACATTATAGACTGTCAGTACACTCACCATACTTAATAACCATTACTACAGTCTACATTATAGACTGTCAGTACACTCACCCAGCTTAATAACCAGGCTACAGTCTACATTATAGACTGCTAGTACACTCACTCAGCTTAATAACCATTACTACAGTCTACATTATAGACTGCCAGTACACTCACCATACTTAATAACCATTACTACAGTCTACATTAAAGACTGTCAGTAAACTCACTCAGCTTAATAACCATTACTACAGTCTACATTATAGACTGTCAGTACACTCATCCAGAATTAATAACCATTACTACAGTCTACATTATAGACTCTCAGTACACTCACCATACTTAATAACCAGGCTACAGTTTACATTATAGACTGTCAGTACACTCACCATACTTAATAACCAGGCTACAGTCTACATTATAGACTCTCAGTACACTCACCATACTTAATAACCATTACTACAGTCTACATTATAGACTGTCAGTACACTCATCCAGAATTAATAACCATTACTACAGTCTACATTATAGACTCTCAGTACACTCACCATACTTAATAACCAGGCTACAGTTTACATTATAGACTGTCAGTACACTCACCATACTTAATAACCAGGCTACAGTCTACATTATAGACTCTCAGTACACTCACCATACTTAATAACCATTACTACAGTCTACATTATAGACTGTCAGTACACTCACCATACTTAATAACCAGGCTACAGTCTACATTATAGACTGTCAGTACACTCACCATACTTAATAACCATTACTACAGTCTACATTATAGACTGTCAGTACACTCACAACACCTAATAACCATTACTACAGTCTACATTATAGACTGCCAGTACACTCACTCAGCTTAATAACCAGGCTACAGTCTACATTATAGACTGTCAGTACACTCACCATACTTAATAACCATTACTACAGTCTACATTATAGACTGTCAGTACACTCACTCAGCTTAATAACCATTACTACAGTCTACATTATAGACTGTCAGTACACTCACTCAGCTTAATAACCATTACTACAGTCTACATTATAGACTGCCAGTACACTCACCATACTTAATAACAATTACTACAGTCTACATTATAGACTGTCAGTACACTCACTCAGCTTAATAACCATTACTACAGTCTACATTATAGACTGTCAGTACACTCACTCAGCTTAATAACCATTACTACAGTCTACATTATAGACTGTCAGTACACTCACCATACTTAATAACCATTACTACAGTCTACATTATAGACTGTCAGTACACTCACCCAGCTTAATAACCAGGCTACAGTCTACATTATAGACTGCCAGTACACTCACCATACTTAATAACCATTACTACAGTCTACATTATAGACTGTCAGTACACTCACCATACTTAATAACCATTACTAGTCTACATTATAGACTGTCAGTACACTCACCATACTTAATAACCATTACTACAGTCTACATTATAGACTGTCAGTACACTCACCATACTTAATAACCATTACTACAGTCTACATTATAGACTGTCAGTACACTCACCATACTTAATAACCATTACTACAGTCTACATTATAGACTGTCAGTACACTCACCATACTTAATAACCATTACTACAGTCTACATTATAGACTGTCAGTACACTCACCATACTTAATAACCATTACTACAGTCTACATTATAGACTGTCAGTACACTCACCATACTTAATAACCATTACTACAGTCTACATTATAGACTGTCAGTACACTCACCATACTTAATAACCATTACTACAGTCTACATTATAGACTGTCAGTACACTCACCATACTTAATAACCAGGCTACAGTCTACATTATAGACTGTCAGTACACTCACCATACTTAATAACCATTACTACAGTCTACATTATAGACTGTCAGTACACTCACCATACTTAATAACCATTACTACAGTCTACATTATAGACTGTCAGTACACTCACCATACTTAATAACCATTACTACAGTCTACATTATAGACTGTCAGTACACTCACCATACTTAATAACCAGGCTACAGTCTACATTATAGACTGTCAGTACACTCACCATACTTAATAACCAGGCTACAGTCTACATTATAGACTGTCAGTACACTCACCAAACTTAATAACCATTACAACAGTCTACATTATAGACTGTCAGTAGACTCACCATACTTAATAACCATTACTACAGTCTACATTATAGACTGTCAGTACACTCACTCAGCTTAATAACCATTACTACAGTCTACATTATAGACTGTCAGTACACTCACCATACTTAATAACCAGGCTACAGTCTACATTATTATTCACAAATTAAATCGTTTGTATTTTGTCAATGGCCATAGACTCAGCACTGCCCTATAGACTGAACACTGCCCCATAGACCCAACACTGTCCATAAATTCAACAGTGCATATTTAAACTATCTGCGAATCACGGGCTGGACATTTGAGGCCACTTTTTACCTCACGTTTTCCCTCACGAGAGGCGATCTCGCACCCCTGGGGGGTCGTCATCGTCGTTAATTTCTGCTCCGAAATAAAAAAAAAATTCAAATCCGCACCTCACGACTCTCAAAATGGCGCCTGGCCGAGGAGGAGTCTCAAAAATTTGGCGGGAAAAAAAATCCCGCGTCACGTGGCTAGGGAGGAACCAAATCTGATTGGCTACAAGTCGCCGCTTGGACCAATCAGAGAGCTCCAAGCGCCTCGCCTCACAGCAGCTCCGCTCCTGCACTGATAGATCACTGCAGGTCTCTCGTCTATAGTTGAATAGTGTAATAGTGTGTGTATCTGTGTGTATGTAGCTGTGTGTATATGTGTGTATCTGTGTGTGTCTCTGTGTGTGTATCTGTGTGTATGTGTGTCTCCGTGTGTATCTGTGTGTGTGTGTATCTGTATGTACGTGTGTGTATGTATGTGTATCTGTGTGTATGTATCTGTGTGTACGTCTCTGTGTGTGTATCCGTGTGTGATGTGTCTCTTTGATCTTTGTGTCTGTGTGGGTGCACATAGCCTGGCACAAGCGTCGTGGTGACGTCACCGCCACTTAGTGGCGAATGGCGGTTGTTGTTGTTTGTGTGTGTCTCTGTGTGTGTCTCCGTGTGTGTGGTGTGTGTCTCTGTGTCTCCGTGTGTGTGGTGTGTGTCTCTGTGTGTGGTGTGTGTCTCTGTGTGTGGTGTGTGTCTCTGTGTGTATCTCTGTTTGATGTGTGTGTGTCTCGTGTGTGTGTCTCTGTGTGTGTGATGTGTCTTTGTGTGTGTGTCTGTATGTGTCTCTGTGTGTCTTTGTGTGTCTGTGTGTGTCTCTGTGTGTGTCTCTGTGTGTCTCTGTGTGTGTTGTATTGCCTCGTTACGCGGTAAATGCTGCGGCACAACAGGAGGGAACTGCAGGGATGAGGCTCTCCACTCTTGGTGCCGTGAATTAAAACAGCGCCAGGGTGGAGCGTCCCATCCCTACAGATCGTAGCTGTGACGGAGTGAGAGTGATCAGCGGACAGCCATCATGGTTGCCAGGTAAGGGGAGACTTCACCCGGAACTCGCCTCCACACGTGTTTTCCGTGAACATTGTCGCAATAAACGTACGATCAGGAATCTTTAAAATATCCGACCTTTGTCGTTCCGCAAGAATATTAACGCTCAAACTCGTATCGAACTCTTCATGAATTCACTTGGTCAAACAGTTCAGGTACTCGGCAAAGCATTTCACCACCCGGTATGCAACAGTTAAACAATCTACTCCAAATCAACACCGAAATGTCAAATCATCATCCACCATTGACTTCCACATCGATGGAAGCCGTTTGCCACGACGTCCAAGCCATTAATTACCGGAACAACGAACGTGCCATTCAAGTACATCTTGAAAGCCATTATCTGAAGTAGTTGGTATTAAACAACAATAACTAAATAATAGAAACACGTTTACAATATTGAGCGAAGTTATAGTCACGGACTCTTTCCAACTTGATCTCAACAGGACCACAAAAGCTCAGATATGTGTTGCATAATAATGAATCAATCTGATTGAAATCATCAAACACTTTCCGATTTCAACATCACCTTATAAAAGAATAACATTTTAAATATAAGCGCACAACTTTATCTATCTGTGATGAGCGCTGCATTTTCCGTTGTTTTCATGCAGGGGGCGCTGTAAACCTACGCACCCCCTGCATGGACAACGGAGGCGCAGGGACAGACGTTCGATTACGTTGGAATCGATCTGCAGACGGCGGTCTTCTCGCACGGCCAGCTGTGTGTCGCCTTATCTCGATCCCGCAATCCCAAACAGGTGAAAGTCCGCATCGAACCGAACCCCCAGCAAGGCCATCTACTTAACGACAAGAGAAAATTCACACGAAATGTCCTTTTCAATGAAGTCTTCCAGATGTAAATTGATAGAAGCTTTTAATGAGGGAATAAAATCATCTAATTCAAAACACAACACAATTCAAATGTTTCATTTTAAAACTTCAAAACGGAGCATGGGTTACTTGCGTGAATGCGTCCTTCATGTGCAAATGTTGTGACTTTCCTGGCCTGAAGGCCGTCAATGTGTTGGACCCTTATTGGTGCACAGCGTCTCAACAACAGCAGTGGGGTTTGCTTCAACTGATAGGTAACGAACATGCAGACGTCAATCAGCAAGGAGCATTTCTAGTCCTAGTTAGACAAAATCTACGTCAACACGTAAGACAAAACTACAATTCGTGTTGTAGAGAATGTACCTCCTCCTATACGTGTAACCTTTAAATGGTATGCCTTGTAACTGATGAATGATCCGAGCGTACTACCTATTTCAAAGACAATGAGTTTCTCCAGATGCTTCATGGAACACAAAAGTACCCTTTGACCTGTATCACAAGAACAACGGGTCTCACCTGAGTTATCTGTACAGGTTACTTTCAAACACACACACACACACTTTGTCCTAACATCACTTAATCAATGTTTGACCCTTACAGATCAAATGTTACAAGTATGCAAAAAACCAGACAAGTATACATTCTAAATTATTGACAGGCATATTAACAAAATTGAATTACTGCAGTGAAATATCCTGCATCACGTTACATCGTATTAACAAGAAGCTTTAAAAAAAAGTTGCACATTCTGCTTGACAGTGTATGTAAAACATACTATTGTGTCATTCAAAACGAGGCCATTGCATACTGGCGTCTGAGTGAAAATGTAGCAAATTCTAAACATTACCTACAAACTACACAACTGAGATGACACATCAATCATCGCCCACTACGGACAGGCTCTTGTCCACATGCAGGCCGGTGCAGGGCCACCACCTTGTGCCACACAGGAGCAGCTGCTACTTGGGGATGCTCTTTGAGTGTTTCAGGCGAGGTACGACACAGAACTCCGAGTTGCTGAGGCGATTAAGCAAGCACCATGTAAAAGCAATTATTATGATTACATAGTGAATGCTTGGGAGCTTATTGGCTCTTGCTCCTGGTTAAAGAGCTACCCAACCCATGGGCCCACAAAGTGTTCAACTTCACATTCTTGTCATTAAAGGCCTGTGACAAAGGTGCATCTATTGTAGCGACATCGTCTCTGGCTTACACATCTACCGGGTCTCCGCTTGACTTCGTATTGTCTAGGAGCAAGTCCACCCACACCTCCACTTCCACAAACTGCTGGGAGTTGCCTCACTCTGACTCACAGTCAGAATTCTCCTCCTGCTTTACGATGTGAAGGTCCCATTTTGGAGTTGAATCTTCATCTTCACATTTTACCTTCACTTCTTCACTCATCACTTCTTCACATTTCACCATCACCTCTTCATATTTCACCTTTATACCTTTAAAAGTGTCCAAGCTGGGATTTTCGTCCGGTTCTTGTTTCATGAGGGATGGGCTCATTGCGGCACTTTGACTTTCACAAGCTGATTTCAGACTCCGACTCCGCTCCTTGTGGATCTTCTGATGCTTTTGTGTTCTCTGATGTCTTCGAAGATTTGATGAATCTGCAAATGGCTTCCCGCACAGAGTACACTTGAAGGGTTTCTCTCCTGTGTGTCTTCTCTGGTGTGTTACAAGATCAGATGACTGTGCAAATGCCTTCAAGCACACACTGCACTTGAAAGGTTTCTCTCCCGTGTGTGTTCTCTGGTGTTTTACAAGAGCAGATGACTGTGCAAATGCCTTCACACACACACTGCACTTGAAGGGTTTCTCTCCCGTGTGTGTTCTTTGGTGTACTTTAAGATTTGGTGAAACTGTAAATGCCTTCCCGCACAGAGTGCACCTGAAAGGTTTCTCTCCTGTGTGTGTTCTCTGGTGTTTTACAAGATTAGATGAATCTGCAAACGCCTTCACGCACACACTGCACTTGAAGGGTTTCTCTCCCGTGTGTGTTCTCTGGTGTGTTACAAGATTATATGACTGTGTAAACGCCATCCGGCACATCGTGCACCTGAAGGGTTTCTCTCCCTTGTGTGTTCTCTGGTGTTTTACAAGATCAGATGAATGTGCAAATGCCTTCCCGCACACAGTGCACTTGAAGGGTTTCTCTCCCGTGTGTGTTTTCTGGTGTTTTTTAAGAGCAGATGACCATGAAAAAGCCTTCCCACACACAGTACATTTGAAGGGTTTCTCTCCTGTGTGACTTCTCTGGTGCCGTGTCAAATTTCCAGTCCGGTCCGTGCTGTATGCACGCTGGTCGCATTGTTGACTTGTCGTACCGAGCTGCGCTGAGTGCCTTTGCTCCATCAGACCAAATCTGCAGAGGAAGCGTCAGCTGCAGACAGAAAAAAAGAATATCCACACCATCTACACGTCAAGCATAGAGGAATACACACGTGACTTACACGTCTATACTTATTAATATATTCATGATGTAGTGAAAAAGTTTCCCAAATTCATCAGATTTGATGAACGTGCAAACGCCTTCCCGCACAGAGTGCACCTGAAGGGTTTCTCTCCACGGGCTGCTATGGCACGCAATGAGAGGGAAAATGTCATTAATATGCCTGGAAGCCTTCATATCATCAAGATGAATGTTAACCCAAAACTCTAAGCACACCATTTCGGCTGTCTGACTACAAAAGGAATATTTATGAAAGCTAAATTCAGCTAACATAGCAAAGGGTGTTGAAAACAATACTATTTGTGTGATGCAGAAATGCATAAATTAATGTTCAATCGCAACTTAGAGGTGTGAATCCAGGCTCAGATGTCCTTGAATGCTGGGATTAACAGTTCTGACTTCAGCTGCATGTGTGTGGTGTGTTCACATCCTGTTTCCATTCTTATAAAGAGTTCCAGAGGAAAACAAAAATAAACTATTGTTTTGATATAACCTCCGTGTGCAATAGAGTTAATAGACTATACTACAAACACAAACTTGACACTGTCACACACTGCCATGAGTAAACAAGTGGTGGTGTGACCAGAACCATGCCTGGCCACCTTCATCTGCTCAGCATTAATTCTTCCTCACTCCACCAAGTAATGAATCGAGGATCATCAACATAGCCGAGGCTATCCGTGTCTCTGTCTCTCTCTCCCCGTGGTGAAGGTGTTCCCCTCCACACATTCAGAGTCAACAGCGTCACGCGCTTAGCGTCTTTGACCGATAGACATTGACACACGTATTGTTGGTTCTTTCAGTAAAGTCACGTAGATAGAAAATAAAAATAACAGATTAAATTTAATAAGATAAAGACCACTTGTGTTGCAATCGAAACCTCGTGGGTTTTTTGCTTTATTTAAAATTTTAAATTTAATTAAATTTTTATTTTATTTTCTATCTACGTGACTTTACCGAAAGAACCAAGAATATTAATTCCTGCATTCACCAAAGTTTTAAGTCAAAACATTCACACACGTTGACAAAGCCTCACCTTGTGTTGTTGTGGGCAGGTCGCTTCTGATAACAAGAGCGGTATAGCTGCTCAAGCGGGCTTGGCCTGCTAACAAAAGAAAATAAAAACTGGATGAATATTTACAATAAAACAAAGTTACAAAGTGGCGAGCCGGGTGAAGACAAATTAAACTTAAGCGAGATAAATAAAGTGAACGCAATCAGGCGAGGGCAGGAGGCAAGGCCCCGCGTGGCTAGGCCCCGCGTTGTAAAGTTCCAACCTGGACATCGATTCCCATGCTCGCTGCTACTCAACTGACATCCCTACGAGAGAGAGCGAGGCTCTACCTTGGTAAACAACAACAACAACCACCACCACAACAACCACGACCACCAACACGATGAAAATTTCTCACCTCGGATTTCAGTGCAAGAGCGAAGCGATCGCTTCCTGTTACCTCGTGACGTCACGCGGCAGCAGCAGGTGACATGACGTCAATCCGGGGTACAAGACACTCCTCTCACGATCGGCTAACTGAATAAATTATGTTAATGAGTCTGGGCCATATGTCGAGGGATGGGGGCGTGGGTGCTGAACCTGTCGCAATAAACTCGCGACGGCTTTCACGAACACATTATGTTAATGAGCCGCCAGTCAGAGCGTCGCTTTGCCCAAATAAGGATTGTACGGAACAGATATCGCCAGTGACCAAGCAGAGGTGACGTCACGCTCAAGGGCGCGGTGGAAGGGGTGGGGTGAATACCTTGGTGACATGACGTCACTAGCGAGGCACACCTGCCCCTGGCGTTTCACAGCGATGAGGTCATGCTGAGTGGCGACATCACAGAGCGGGAATGGAGTTTAAGTTGATTTAGATTCATTTTCCATCGCTCCATCTCTTGAACAGAGACCCCTTGCGTGCGTGAGCTCAGCAACTACAACGTGGACATTACTGTGTGTACACACTGTTTCTGTGTGTACACACTGTGTGTACACTATGTGTTTACACTGTGTGTGTGTACACTGTGTGTGTACACACTGTGTGTGCCTGTATCTCTGTGTGTGACTGTCTCTTGTGTGTGTGCCTGTGTGTGACACCTGATGATGACTGCTTGTGTTGCAGTCGAAACGTCGTGAGAATGTAATTGTTTTATATTTTTGTTATTTTGTTTCCCTTCTACGTGACTTTACCGAAAGAACCAAGAATAAATATCAGATCTATGTTTTCAAGTAAATACATTTTGGGTAGTGAATAAATTATAGTGTAAATAAGCTACACATGACGAATTGTAGGCAACCATAGTTATAATCAAAGACATTTTTAAACAATCACGTGGTCCCTGTAGTCGCCGTTAGAGACACAAAATCTGCTTGAAAACAGTTCATCAACATATATGAATACATTGATTCGAATAAGCAGAGTTAATTTCCTATTTATGGCATGCCGTTTATGTGTCAGTTTTCGATATCAACATCACCTTATAAAAGAATAACATTTAAAATATAAGCGCACAACTTTATCCGTGATGAACGCTGCACTTTGTCGTTTTCCTGCAGGGGGCGCTGTAAACCTACACGCGCCCCCTGCATGCGATCGACGGACGCGCAGGGACAGACGTTCGATTACGTTGGAATCGATCTGCAGACGGCCAGCAGCTCCGTGTCGCCTCATCTCGTGAAAGTCCGCATCGAACCGAACCCCCGGCAAGGCCGTCTACTTAACGACGAGAGAAAATTCACACGAAATGTCCTTTTCAATGAAGTCTTCCAGATGTAAATTGAGACAAGCTTTTAATGAAGAAATACAATTATCTAATTCAAAACACAACACAATTCAAAGATGCTTCATTTTAAAACTTCAAAACGGAGCATGGGGTACTTGCGTGAATGCGTCCTTCGTGTGCCGTAAATGTTGTGACTTTCCTGGCCTGAAGGCCGTCAACGTGTTGGACCCTTATTGGTGCACAGCGTTTCAACAACAGCAGTGGGGTTTGCTTCAAACGATAGGTACGAACATCCAGACGTGAATCAGCAAGGTGCATTTCTAGTCCTAGTCAGACAAAATCTACGTCAACACGTAAGACAAAACTACAATTCGTGTTGTAGAGAATGTACCTCCTATACGTGTAACTTTTAAGTGGTATGCCTTGTAACTGATTAATGATCCGAGCGTGCTACCTATTTCAAAGACAATGAGTTGCTCCAGATGCTTCGTGGAACACAAAAGTACCCTTTGACCTGTATCACAAGAACAACGGGTCTCACCTGAGTAATCTGTACAGGTTACTTTCAAACACACACACACTTTGTCCTAACATCACTTAATCAATGTTTGACCCTTATAGATCAAATGTTACAAGTATGCACAAAACCAGACAAGTATACATTCTAAATTATTGACAGGCATATTAACAAAATTGGATTACTGCAGTGAAATATACTGCATCACGTTACATCATATTAACAAGAAGCTTTTTAAAAAAGTTGCACAGTCTGCTTCACCGTGTATGTAAAACATACTATTGTCATTCAAAACGAGGCCATTGCATGCTGGCGTCTGAGTGAAAATGTAGCAAATTCTAAACATTACCTACAAACCACACAACTGAGATGACACATCAATCATCGCCCCCTACTGACAGGCTCTTGTCCACATGCAGGCCGGTGCAGGGCCACCACCTTGTGCCACACAGGGGCAGCTGCTACTTGGGGATGCTCTTTGAGTGTTTCAGGCGAGGTACGACACAAAACTCTGAGTTGCTGAGGCGATTAAGCAAGCACCGTGTAAAAGCAATTATTATAACATAGTGAATGCTTGGGAGCTTATTGGCTCTTGCTCCTGGTTAGAGATCTACCCAACCCACGGGCCCACAAAGTGTTCAACTTCACATTGTCATTAAAGGCTTGTGACAAAGGTGCATCTATTGTAGCGACATCGTCTCTGGCTTACACATCTACCGGGTCTCCACTTGACTTTGGATTGTCTCGGAGGAAGTCCACCCACACCTCCACTTCCACAAAATGCTGGGAGTTGCCTCGCTCTGCCTCACAGTCAGAATTCTCCTCCTGCTTTACGTTGCCTCCATCGATGTGAAGGTCCCATTTTGGAGTTGAATCTTCATCTTCACATTTCACCTTCACTTCTTCCCTCTTCACCATCACTTCTTCCCTCTTCACCATCACCTCTTCATATTTCACCTCGATACCTTTAAAAGTGTCCAAGCTGCGATTTTCGTCCGGTTCTTGTTTCATGAGGGATGGGCTTATTGTGGCACTTTGACTTTCACAAGCTGATTTCAGATTCCACTCCTTGCAGATCTTCTGATGCTTCCGTGTTTTCTGGTGTACTTGAAGATTTTATGAATGTGCAAACGCCTTCCCGCAGAGTGCACCTGTGTTCTCCGGTGTACTATAAGATTTGATGACTGTTCAAACATCCCACGTAGAGTGTACCTCTACGGTTTCTCTCCTGTCTGTGTTCTCTGGTGTACTAGAAGATTTGATGAATGTGCAAATGCCTTTCCGCACACACTGCACTTGAAGGGTTTCTCTCCCGTGTGTACTCTGGTGTTTTTTAAGAGTAGATGACTGTGAAAATGCCTTCCCACACACACTGCACTTGAAGGGTTTCTCTCCCGTGTGTGTTCTCTGGTGTGATTTAAGACCAGATGACTGTGAAAATGCCTTCCCACACACAGTGCACTAGAAGGGTTTCTCTCCCGTGTGTGTTTTCTGGTGTGATTTAAGACCAGATGACTGTGAAAATGCCTTCCCACACACACTGCACTTGAAGGGTTTCTCTCCCGTGTGTTTTCTGGTGTGTTTTAAGAGCAGATGACTGTGAAAATGCCTTCACACACACAGTGCACTTGAAGGGTTTCTCTCCCGTGTGTGTTCTCTGGTGTTTTTTAAGAGCAGATGACCATGAAAATGTCTTCCCACAAACACTGCACTTGAAGGGTTTCTCTCCCGTGTGTGTTCTCTGGTGTGTTTTAAGAGTAGATGACCGTGAAAATGCCTTCCCACACACAGTGCACTTGAAGGGTTTCTCTCCCGTGTGTGTTTTCTGGTGTGATTTAAGACTAGATGACTGTGAAAATGCCTTCCCACACACACTGCACTTGAAGGGTTTCTCTCCCGTGTGTGTTCTCTGGTGTGTTTTAAGAGTAGATGAATCTGAAAATGTCCTCCCACACACACTGCACTTGAAGGGTTTCTCTCCCGTGTGTGTTCTCTGGTGTGTTTTAAGAGTAGATGAATCTGAAAAAGTCTTCCCACACACACTGCACTTGAAGGGTTTCTCTCCCGTGTGTGTTCTCTGGTGTCTTTGAAGATGAGATGAATCTGAAAATGCCTTCCCACACACACTGCACTTGAAGGGTTTCTCTCCCGTGTGTGTTCTCTGGTGTGTTTTAAGAGTAGATGAATCTGAAAATGTCCTCCCACACACACTGCACTTGAAGGGTTTCTCTCCCGTGTGTGTTCTCTGGTGTGTTTTAAGAGCAAATGAATCTGAAAATGCCTTCCCCCACACACTGTACTCGAAGGGTTTCTCTCCCGTGTGTGTTCTCTGGTGTTTTTTAAGAGTAGTAGAATCTGAAAATGCCTTCCCACACACATTGCACTTGAAGGGTTTCTCTCCCGTGTGTGTTCTCTGGTGTGTTTTAAGAGCAGATGAATCTGAAAATGCCTTCCCACACACAGTGCACTTGAAGGGTTTCTCTCCTGTGTGTGTTCTCTGGTCTTTTTTAAGAGTAGATGAACCTGAAAATGCCTTGTCACACACAGTGCACTTGAAGGGTTTCTCTCCTGTGTGTGTTCTCTGGTGCTGTGTCAAATTTCCAGTCCGATCCGTGCTGTATGCACGCCGGTCGCATTGTTGACTTGTCGTCCCGGCTTGCTGTGCTGAGGGCCTTTGCTCCATCAGACCAGCGTCAGCTGCAGACAGAAAATAAGAATATCCACACCATCTACACGTCAGTATCGAGCCATGGAGGAATGAATATATACAGTCACACGTGACTTAGACGTCTATATTCATTCATGTATTCACGACTAGCTGTACTACCCAGCTTCGCCCGGGACTTGGATCCACCACGTCCGGCCGCCTTTGTCTCCCCAGTGGCGATGTTCACACGACAGCAGTTACTCGTTTGAGGCTGAGTCGACCTAGGGGAGGCCCAGAAGCGGTTCAAATAATCGTCACTGGTGGTGGCCGTGAGCGCGAATCGAACTCGGGTCGCAGGGTTCGTAGCGCGGCGTAGCGCTAACCGCTACACTACAATGCGTTACGCTTCCACACAAACACAGACACACACAGACACAAACAGACACACACAGACACACACACAGACACACACACAGACAGCGCTAACCGCTACACTACAATGCGTGACGCTTCCACATGCGAGGGTCACGTGACAGATTTGACGTCACAGCTCACTTGCCGTCCAAAAAATCTATACATTATTGAGCTCCCCCCCCAAAAAACAACACAAAAGTGTATTTGTATAATGTTTGCACGGTGTACAGTCTGGAAAGTACCCACATGGCAAATTTCCAGTTTTGTTGCATGTCGGGAAGTACGCTAAACATTTTGAACAGACAACACACACAATCACAACCTTGCATATTTTTATATATATGGAGGTATACAGTAAGAGCCAATTTGTTAATCCATTGCCAGACGAGGGTCTCCCCACGCCGCCCCGGGTCGTGATTTGACCATACTTCACCACGCTCGTCCGTGTGGCGGCTTGGTGGAGGAGGGTAGCGTAGACGTGGGAGCGTAGTGACATTGTACTCTACAATGGATGTTGCCCCCACCGCTCCTATGCCGCTCACCAACGTTGCACAGTCCCGCAGCCGCCTAAAACAACAACAAAGTGCCATCACAAGGGAGAAACACAAATAGACATTCACTTCGAGTACACTCACCACCACGTAGCTGTCAACCCCCTATCAATCAGTGCCCCTACCTTATTACAGATCAATTCAGACCGTATCGGCCACCACGTGTCTTTATAAATATCAACGTTCGTCCTACGGAGTCCCATCACAATGTAGAAACACAAACAAACAGACAATATTATGTTACCAAATCATGTTTTTTTTGCCCGTATTGAAACGGCTGTACCCCGTATGGGCGTGAAAACTCAATGTCTCTGTACAAGAATACGGGGTAAACCGTACGGGTTATGACAGCTGTGATGCATCAAGAGATAACTTGACCCGTCGTTGTGTTACCTCGTTTAACCAAAGGCTTCAAACTCGCGTGGAACAGCCCGAAACCCAAAGCATGAGGACAAACACAAAGACGGGTATATCACGAGAGAAAAACCCCTACAAATTTACCAATAACACTGCCCTTAAAAGTAAATACTGTAGTGCATAATCGTGCAATGGCCCTTTTTCATAACGCCTCTGTTACTGACGATTGTATTTCAGCCTTTCTTCTTACGACTGCTGCCTGTGTATCTTACTGTGAAAACAGTTCCACAAAGCATGTATAAATGTTTATTTTCTTTGTGACAGACTAGGCCCGAGACGCCAGGGAGGGCCTGAATGGCCTGGATTGCCTACCGAGAAGGAGACGCCTTCCCCGGCGGGGAGCAACCACAGCCTGCGGTGTCACCGCCGCAACGGGGGTCACACAACACCGGATTTTTTTTTTCGTAAAAATTTTAAAACCAAAACACCCACTTACCGGTTCGCGTGAGTTCAATCCTGCTCAGAGTTTTAAGGGGCGAGAGGAATTGTTCGTGCAAGTTTAGGGTGGGGTGGGTGGGGGTGGGGAGTCGTTATGTTCCGAACAGTTTCGAAGCGTCCTGGGAGCCGCGCTTGAGGCGTCAGCCATTGGCACTTGGAAGCTACCACTCCCAGCGAAGGGTTGATGCTCAAACTATCAATCTTATACTTTCACTTCCATCACATAATTTGAATTGTATAAACTCAAACAATATATGCTGAATGATCTGTAATAGTCACGGTCGCTCCGTCATTGTATTGCTGTTGTAGATGTATATATTTATATATTTTAAAAAATATTACCGTGTCTGCGACCCCCCCTATTTAAAGCGGTAAGTTGGTTCGTTCCAAATGATGACGTTCACACAACGCGATCAAAGTTCGGAACGCTCTTGCAGAATTGTAGAACATTTAACTCCGACAGTTATCGCGATATGGCGATACTACGATATTACCTAATCATATCCACCATAAGCGTATCGTACATTTTTTTCCACACGCACACGGCACGTGCACACACTCAAAGCACTTGCAATTTAGATTTAAAGCTTTCGTGACTGCAGGGATTCATCTTCTTGGTTATTTGGGTAAAGTCACCACGTAGAATGGAAACAATAAAATAAAAAATATATTTTGATCCCCTGCTGATTTTGTACGTTTGCCCACTGACAAAGAAATGATCAGTCTATAATTTTAATGGTAGATTTATTTGAACAGTGAGACAGAATAACAACAAAAATCCAGAGAAACGCATGTCAAAAATGTTATAAATTTATTTGCATTTAATGAGTGAAATGAGTATTTGGCCCATCAGAAAGATTTCTGGCTCCCAGGTGTCTATGTGTACACTGTATGTGTGTACACTGTTTGTATACACTGTGTGTGTACACTGTGTGTACACTGTATACAGTGCGTGTACACTGTGTGTATACACTGTGTGTGTACACTGTGTGTGTATACACTGTGTGTGTGTGTGTCACTGTGTGTACACTGTGTGTCACTGTGTGTGTGTACACTGTGTGTGTGTACACTGTGTGTGTACACTGTGTGTGTATACACTGTGTGTGTACCCTATGTGTGTACGCTGTGTGTGTGTACACTATGTGTATACACTGTGTGTGTACACTGCATATGTGTACACTGTGTGTATAAATTGTGTGTGTACACTGTGTGTGTGTACACTGTGTGTGTACACTGTGTGTGTGTACACTGTGTGTGTACATTGTGTATATTGTGTATACACTGTGTGTGTACACTGTGTGTGTACACTATGTGTATACACTGTGTGTGTACACTGCGTGTGTACGCTGTGTGTGTACACTATGTGTATACACTGTGTGTGTACACTGCGTGTGTACACTGTGTGTGTGTACACTGTGTGTGTACACTGTGTGTGTACGCTGTGTGTGTACACTATGTGTATACACTGTGTGTGTACACTGCGTGTGTACGCTGTGTGTGTGTACACTATGTGTATACACTGTGTGTGTACACTGCGTATGTGTACACTGTGTGTATAAATTGTGTGAGTACACTGTGTGTGTGTACACTGTGTGTGTGTGTACACTGTGTGTACATTGTGTACATTGTGTGTGTACACTATGTGTGTGTGTACATTGTGTGTGTACACTGTGTACAGACACTGTGTGTGTACACTGTGTGTGTGTACACTATGTGTATACACTGTGTGTGTGTACACTGCGTATGTGTACACTGTGTGTGTACAGTGTGTACACTGTGTGTGTACACTGTGTGTGTACGCTGTGTGTGTACACTATGTGTATACACTGTGTGTGTACACTGCGTGTGTACGCTGTGTGTGTGTACACTATGTGTATACACTGTGTGTGTACACTGCGTATGTGTACACTGTGTGTATAAATTGTGTGAGTACACTGTGTGTGTGTACACTGTGTGTGTGTGTACACTGTGTGTACATTGTGTACATTGTGTGTGTACACTATGTGTGTGTGTACATTGTGTGTGTACACTGTGTACAGACACTGTGTGTGTACACTGTGTGTGTGTACACTATGTGTATACACTGTGTGTGTGTACACTGCGTATGTGTACACTGTGTGTGTACAGTGTGTACACTGTGTGTGTACACTGTGTGTGTACACTGCGTATGTGTACACTGTGTGTGTACAGTGTGTGTACACTGTGTGTACATTGTGTGTGTACACTGTGTGTGTGTACACTGTATACACTGTGTGTGTGTATACACTGTGTATACCGTGTGTCACTGTGTGTACACTGTGTGTGTGTATATATACACTGTCTGTACCCTGTGTGTGTACACTGGGTGTATACACTGCATGTACACCGTGTGTACACTGTGTGTGTACACTGTGTATACCCTGTGTGTGTGTACACTGTGTGTTTACACTGTGTATACACTGTGTATGTGTACACTGTGTGTGTGTACATTGTGTGTGTACACTGTGTGTGTACACTGTGTGTATACACTGTGTGCACACTGTGTATATACACTGTGTGTGTGTACACTGTGTGTACACTGTTTGTATACACTGTGTGTGTACACTGTGTGTATACACTGTGTGTGTGTACACTGTGTGTATACAGTGTGTGTCACTGTGTGTCGCTGTGTGTGTCACTGTGTCACTGTGTGTCACTGTGCTTGGCACAAGCGTCGTGGTGACGTCACCGCCACTTAGTAGCAAATGGCGGTTGTTGTTGTGTCACTGTGTCACTGTGTGTGTGTCACTGTGTGTGTACACTGTCACTGTGTGTGCGTCACTGTGTCACTGTGTGTGTACACTGTGTGTGCACACACAGTGTACACACACAGTGTACACACAGTGTACACTGTGTGTGTCACTGTGTCACTGTGTGCGTGTACACTGTGTGTGTACACTGTGTGTGTGTACACTGTGTGTGTGTACACTGTTTGTGTTCGCATTGAACCGAACCCCCGGCAAGGCCGTCTACTTAATGACGAGAGAAAATTCACACGAAATGTCCTTTTCAATGAAGTCTTCCAGATGTAAATTGATACAAGCTTTTAATGAAGAAATAAAAATCATCTAATTCAAAACACAAGACAATTCAAAGATGTTTCATTTTAAAACTTCAAAACGGAGCACCGGGTGTTTGCGTGAATGCGTCCTTCGTGTGCAAATGTTGTGACTTTCCTGGCCTGAAGGCCGTCAATGTGTTGGACCCTTATTGGTGCACAGCGTCTCAACAACAGCAGTGGGGTTTGCTTCAACCGACAGGTACGAACATCCAGACGTTAATCAGCAAGGTGCATTTCTAGTCCTAGTTAGACAAAATCTACGTCAACACGTAAGACAAAACTACAATTCGTGTTGTAGAGAATGTACCTCCTCCGCTACATGTAACTTTTAAGTGGTATGCCTTGTAACTGATGAATGATCCGAGCGTGCTACCTATTTCAAAGACGATGAGTTGCTCCAGAGGCAGACGCTTCGTGGAACACAAAAACACCATTTGACCTGTATCACAAGAACAACGGGTCCCACCTGAGTTCTCTGTACAGGTTACTTCCAAAACACACACACACACTGTCCTAACATCACTTATTCAATGTTTGACCCTTACAGATCAAATGTTACAAGTATGCACAAAATCAAGCAAGTATTAATTCTAAATTATTGACAGGCACATTAACAAAATTGGATTACTTCAGTGAAACATACTGCATCACGTTACATCGCATTAACAAGAAGCTTTTACAAAAAAGTTGCACAGTCTGCTTCACAGTGTATGTAAAACATACTATTGTGTCATTCAAAACGAGTAGGCCATTGCATGCTGGCGTCTGAGTGAAAATGTAGCAAATTCTAAACATTACCTACAAACTACACAACTGAGATGACGCATCAATCATCGCTCCCTACTGACAGGCTCTTGTCCACATGCAGGCCGGTGCAGGGCCACCACCTTGTGCTGCACAGGGGCAGCTGCTACTTGGGGATGCTCTTCGAGTGTTTCAGACGAGGTACGACACAAAACTCCGAGTTGCTGAGGCGATTAAGCAAGCACCATGTAAAAGCAATTATAACATAGTGAATGCTTGGGAGCTTATTGGCTCTTGCTCCTGGTTAGAGATCTACCCAACCCATGGGCCCACAAAGTGTCCAACTTCACATTCTTGTCATTAAAGGCCTGTGACAAAGGTGCATCCATTGTAGCGACATCGTCTCTGGCTTACACATCTACCGGGTCTCCATTTGACTTTGTATTGTCTAGGAGCAAGTCCACCCACACCTCCAATTCCACAAACTGCTGGGAGTTGCCTCACTCTGCCTCAGTCAGAATTCTCCTCCTGCTTTACGATGTGAAGGTCCCATTTTGGAGTTGAATCTTCATCTTCACATTTTACCTTCACTTCTTTGCTCTTCACTTCTTCACATTTCACCATCACCTCTTCATATTTCACCTCGATACCTTTAAAAGTGTCCAAGCTGGGATTTTCGTCCGGTTCGTGTTTCATGAGGGATGGGCTCATTGCGGTACTTTGACTTTCACAAGCTGATTTCAGACTGCACTCCTTGTGGATCTTCTGATGCTTCTGTGTTCTCTGGTGTACTTGAAGAGTTGATGAACGTGCAAACGACTTCCCGCACAGAGTGCACCTGAAGGGTTTCTCCCGTGTGTGTTCTCTCGTGTAATACGAGATTATATGACTGTGTAAACGCCATCCCGCACATCGTGCACCTGAAGGGTTTTTCGCCTGTGTGTGTTCTCTGGTGTTTTTTAAGAGTAGATAAATCTGAAAATGCCTTCCCACACACACTGCACTTGAAGGGTTTCTCTCCCGTGTGTGTTCTCTGGTGTGTTACAAGATTACATGACTGTGTAAACGCCATCCCGCACATCGTGCACCTGAAGGGTTTCTCTCCCGTGTGTGTTCTCTGGTGTTCTTTAAGAGCAGATGACTGTGCAAACGCCTTCACGCACACACTGCACTTGAAGGGTTTCTCTCCCGTGTGTGTTCTCTGGTGTGTTACAAGATTACATGACTGTGTAAACGCCTTCACGCACATACTGCACTTGAAGGGTTTCTCTCCCGTGTGTGTTCTCTGGTGGTTCTGAAAAACTGATGGCCATGCAAATGCCTTGTTACACACAGTACATTTGAAGGGTTTCTCTCCTGTGTGACTTCTCTGGTGCCATGTCAAATTTCCAGTCCGGTCCGTGCTGTATGCACGCTGGTCGCATTGTTGACTTGTCGTACAGAGCTGCGCTGAGTGCCTTTGCTCCATCAGACCAAATCTGCAGAGGAAGCGTCAGCTGCAGACAGAAAAAAAGAATATCCACACCATCTACACGTCAGGCACAGAGGAATGCACACGTGACTTACACGTCTATACTTATTAATATATTCATGATGTGAAAAAGTTTCCCAAATTCATCAGATTTGATGAACGTGCAAACGCCTTCACGCACACACTGCAACTTGAAGGGTTTCTCTCCACAGGCTGTTATGGCACACAATGAGAGGGAAAATGTCATTAATATGCCTGGAAGCCTTCATATCTTCAAGATGAATGTTAACCCAAAACTCTAAGCACACAATTTCCGCTGTCTGACTACAAAATGAATATTTATGAAAACTAAATTCAGCTGACATAGCAAAGGGTTTTGAAAACAATACTATTTGTGTTTTGCAGAAATGCATGAATTAATGTTCAATCGCAACTCAGGTGTGAGTCCAGGCTCAGATGTTCTTGAATGCTGGGGATGAACAGTTCTGACTTCAGCTGAATGTGTGTGCTGTGTTCACATCCTGTTTCCATTCTTACAAAGAGTTCCAGAGGAAAACAAAAATAAACTATTGCTTTGATATAACCTCCGTGTTCAACCTAGTTAATAGACTTTACTGCAAACACAAACTTGACACTGTCACACACTGCCATGAGTAAACAGGTGGTGGTGTGACCAGCACCATGCCTGGCCACCTTCATCTGCTCAGCATTAATTCTTCCTCACTCCACCAAATAATGAATCGAGGATCATCAACATAGCCGAGGCTATCCGTGTCTCTGTCTCTCTCTCCCCGTGGTGAAGGTGTTCCCATCCACACATTCAGAGTCAACAGCGGCACGCGCTTAGCGTCTTTGACCGATAGATACATTGACGCACGTATTGTTGGTTCTTTCAGTAAAGTAACGTAGATAGAAAATAAAAATAACAGATTAAATTCAATAAGATAAAGACCACTTGTGTTGCGATCGAAACGTCGTGGGTTTTTTGCTTCATTTTCAATTTTTTTTATTTTTCATTAAATTTATTATCTGTTATTTTAAGTTAATTTTCTATCTACGTGACTTTACCGAAAGAACCAAGAATATTAATTCCTGCAGTCACCAAAGTTTTAAGTCAAAACATTCACACACGTTGACAAAGCCTCACCTTGTGTTGTTGTGGGCAGGTCGCTTCTGATAACAAGAGCGGTATAGCAGCTCAAGCGGGCTTGGCCTGGTAACAAAAGAACGAAAATAAAAACTGCGTGAATATTTACAATAAAACAAAGTTACAAAGTGGCGAGCCGGGTGAAGACAAATTAAACTTAAGCGAGATAATTAAAGTGAATGCAATCAGGCGAGGGCAGGAGGCAAGGCCCCGCGTGGCTAGGCCCCGCGTTGTAAAGTTCCAACCTGGACATCGATCCCCATGCTCGCTGCTACTCAACTGACATCCCTACGAGAGAGAGAGAGGCTCTACCTTGGTAAACAACAACAACCACCACCATGAGAATTTCTCACCTCGGATTTCAATGCAAGCGTGGATCGGCAGCCTCCTGTTACCTCGCGACATCACACGGGTAAGCAGGTAACATGACGTCACTTCCGGGGTAAGAGACACGCCCCTCCCTTATGTCGAGGGATGGGGCGTGGCTGCTGAACCCAACGGCTTCAACGAATACATTATATTTTGATTTAAAGCTTTCGTGACTGCAGTAATTCATGACTTTACCGAAAAAACTAAGAATACGAACACATTATGTTAATGAACCTCAGTCACTTGGGCGTAGCTTTGCCCAAACAAGGATTGCCACTGGATATCGGCAGTGACCCAAGCGGAGGTGACGTCACGCTCAAGAGCGCTGTGGACGGGGTTGGGGGAGTGTGAATACCTTGGTGACATGACGTCCCTAGCGAGGTACACCTCCCGCTGGCACTTCATGCCGATGAGGTCATGCTGAGTGATGACGTCACAGAGCATGGATGGAGTTTAAGTTGATTTAGCTTCATTTTCCATTGCCCCCTCCCTTGGGTGCGTGAACTCAGCAACTACAACGTGGACATTATTGTGTGTACGTACATACTGTGTGTATACACACTGTGTGTGTGTGTACGCACACACACACAGTGTGTACGTATACACTGTGTATGTACGTACATACTGTGTACGTACAGCCACTGTGTGTGTGTGTACGTACACACTGTGTGTGTGTAGTGGGGGGCAAAGGCGGTGCATTGGCCAGTCATCTGAGTCAGTCGACCCATGGCATCTTATCATCAATTAATTTTTTTAAATGTATTATTTTTATTTGTTATTTGTATTACATTTTTTCATTTTTTTATCTTTTATTTTGTTTATTTTTTTGTTTTCTATCTACGTTAATCTTTACCGAAAGAACCAGGAATATGGTAGCGCATTCTCTATTTGTTGCAGAGGTTCAAAGTTCAAATCCGACAGGCACACCTGGCTACTCCAGTAACAGTCACCACATTATGTGCTGTTCTGCTTCACGGCGGATGTCAAACAGAGTATTGTGTCACTCACAACGCACAGGTCATTGCATGTTGGTGTCACGGTCAAAATTGTGGTAATTCCAAACATTATCCGGAAACTCCACAATGTAGATGACGTGTCAATGATCGCCCCGTACCGACAGACTCATGCCAGGTGCAGGCCGGTGGAGGGCCACCTTGTGCCACGCAGGGGCAGCTGCCACTTAGGGGCGCCCTTCGATTGTTTGAGATGAGATTCGATACGAAACACCGAGTTGCTGAGGCAATTAGGCAAGCGACTTATGAGTGCAAATATGTTGTTTATAACGTAGTGAATGCTTGGGAGCTTAATTGTACCTCGCTCCTGCTCGCAGATTTACCCAGCCCACAGATCTTACATATGAAAAGCTAATGGTCAGTGAGGTCAGCAGCACTGTAGGTTCTGGTGTCAAGGACATGGGCCTGCATTAGCAGGTCCACTGCTATATAGTCCTGCGGATGTTCTTGCTTGGACCCGGCGTGAATCCATGATGTTGTCTGGATGCACAGATGCCAGAACAGCGTGTTGGCAATGACAAGCCCATAGGCTGCACAGAAGTCTAACAGCCTCCTACCATTGTTATTGAGTTGATCTGGCCCATGCCTTCCAATCGCTCCAGACCAGGTGCCAGCATCATCACCAACTCGGGCATTGAAGTCACCCAACAGGATGACTCTATCCCGAGGAGCCACTTTTAGCTAACACCTGTGACAGGAGGTCACAGAAGGAATCTGAATCCACGGGCTTGCCTGCATCCCTCCACTGATGTTCATCTTCGGTGGGGGCGTAAGCAGCCACCACCACCACCACCATTCTCTGCCTCCTGTTGATGGGGAGGCGAGCCCAAAGTAGCCTGGGGCTTACAGCTTCCCACACCTCGCTGCCACCTTCCCATGCCGCCTTCATTCTTTTTTTCAGAATAAGAGCCACTCCTTGTTGTTTGGCAGTCTCCTGCCCCGAGTGGAGGACTCTGCACCCCTCATGATGATTGGAGCCAGAGCCGGTCCACTGGATCTCCTGAATGCCACAGAGATCCAGGTAGTACCGGTCCAGCTCTGTACAGAGTAGCAGCCTCTCCTCCACGTGGCCACTCTCAGTGGCTTTTTGCCATTTCTAGAGGAACCCCAATGGTAAGGATTCAGGCATTGCTCCTCACAATGTTATCATCTGCCATCACAACCACCAACAACACACCTGTCTTTGAATTGCAAGTAACTTTAATGAACACAACGCAACCCACACAACCGTTCGTTTGAAAAACATATCCTTAATATTTCCGTTCTTCTCCGTGTGAGTCCCACGCCACACACCCGCTGCATTTAAATTCCAAATCGTGTTCATGAACACACCGCCAGTCACTTGAAACCGAGTCGGTGCTTAGAGGAGGGTGGCCCAGGACCGGTTCAGATAATCGTCACTGTTGTTGTTGGCCAGGAGCGGGAATCGAACTGGGGTCTCTGCTGTGTTGGTAGTGCAGTGTAGCCTGAATCTCTGCGCCGCTGCTTTCTCCTCACCCCCCTCAAAGTCCCCCCTCCCTGCAAACATCATCTATCAGCGGTCGTTGATGCAACAACGACAAGCCGGGGTCTTGTCTCTCTCTCTCCCTCCCTCTCTGTCCACCCACCTTCGCCCCCTGTTCCCAATACCCAGCACCCTATCTACCACTCCCACCAAGCGGTTCTCTCTCACGATATGCCGCATCATGTGCATTAACTGTCCCCTCCCTCCCCCCTCTCCCCCTTCTCTTGTCCCCCCCTCCCCCCTCTCCCTTTGCCGTCTATCTCTCTCCGCGACTCCTCTGTCTCTCACGACCACCTCCCCCCCCGCCCCCCGGTCTCGACCCTTCTCGGCCTCCACGACTCTCCACGCTCTGTCCAAGTATTGCCTAACCCTCTCAATCGACACTTCTACCTCTCTACCACCTCTGATCCTTCCAGCCCCCTCCATGCCCCTGTGTGCCACCTCTCTCTCATTTCTTCTATCTACCTCTCTCCCTCCCCTCCTTCCAAGCCCCTCTCTCTCCCACCTTAGCATCTCTCCCGCTCTCTCTCTTATCTGCTGCTCTCTACCCTGGCCACCGGCCCATCTGACAATGTCTGCCTCCGCTCTTTCCCTCTCTGCTCCCCTATCTACCCCTCTGTTATCTCTCCTTCGTGCTCCCTCTCTCTCCCACCTTAGCATCTCTCCCGCTCTCTCTCTTATCTGCTGCTCTCCACCCGGGCCACCGGCCCCTCTGACAATGTCCACCTCCGCTCTTCCCCTGTCCATTGGCCTACGCACCTCTCCCTCTGCCCTCAATCTGGCCGCCTCTCTCTCCAATCGAGGCCTGTTTACTAACATCCTCTCCACTCTATTATCTACCTCTCTCATTGCCCTCAATCTGGCCCCCTCCATGTCCTACACACGCCGCTCTGCCGCCTGAACCACATCTCCCACTCCCCTCTGCCTGACCGGGTCCCTCTCCCCCCGCCCGTCCACCCCTCTCGCCCTCCCTCGCCCGCATCTCCCTCTCTTGTCCCCCCCGGTCCACGTTCTCCCTCGCTCCCAAAGCCCCGCCCGCATCCTCCCGTTCTCCGCGCACGTCTCTCCCTCCCCTCCGTCGAGCAAGCTCTCTACGAGCCCACTGCTCCTCCTCTAGCCCCATGACCCCCTCTTCCAACCGTCCACCTCCTCCTGCCCCCTCCCTCGCCCGCGTCTCATGCTCTCTTCCCGCCCGCCCCCGCTCCACATTCTCCCTCACTCTCCGTGGCCTCTCTCCGCCCTCTCCTCCGCCCCTCTCAATTCTGGCCATCTCCCTCTGTGCCCTCTGCCTCACGAGCTCTCTCATCTCACCCCATCTATCTCCCCCTGGTCGATCCCCCCCACCCCCTGGTCCTCTCTGTCCTCCCCCATCCCCGCCTCTCCTCTCTCTCTCCATCGTGGTACTCCGATTGCGCTCTTCCTCCTGGCCCCTCCCGCAGCGTCTTGCCGGGGGTAGCGATGCACCACGCGCACCTGTACCATGACAATGGCCGCCGTCGACACCGACATCAACGACCGCCGTTCGCCAGTAAGTGGCAGTGACATCGCCGTGGCGCCCGTGCCAGGCCAGGTACACTTTGAGGCCATGTGAAGTGTCAAAGGCTCGCTGGAAGGAGGAAGTCGCGTGACAGACTCAGCAGTTGCGATGGGTTAACTGACGGATGGCTATCGATTAGAAATCACATATCCCCGAGTCTCACCTGTGAGTGGCACCGCCTCACGCTGTTGTGGATCCCCACGTGGCTCGGAGCCTCAAAAGCTCCGTGACTCCTGGGTGGTGATACAAAGACAAAGAACCCCCGTGTAGCCTTAACAGACTGTTGGGGCAAGTGCTGTTAGCAAGTAGCAGCGCCACCTATGAAGGCCGGAACGGTACACGACGGGGTGGGTGGCCAGCACCGTGCCCGACCGCCTTTGTCTCCCAAAGTGGCGATGTTTGTACACCACACCGGGTACTCATTTGAGGCTGAGTCGACCTAGGGGAGGCCCAGAACCGGTTCAAATAATCGTCACTGGGTGTTGGCTGTGAGCGGGAATCAAACTCGAGTCGTTATGTTCGTAAGCAGCGTACTAACCGCTAGACTACCGCCACACACGTTACACACACACGCACAGTACACACACATGGTACACACACAGTACACACAGTGTACACACAGTACACACACGCACAGTACACACACACACGCACAGTACACACGCACGGTACACACAGACACACAGTACACACACACGGTGCACACATGCACAGTACACACACACGGTACACACAAACTCACAGTACACACACACACGCACAGTACACACACACACAGTACACACGCACGGTACACACACACAGTACACACAAACTCACAGTACACACGCACAGTACACACACAGTACACGCACAGTACACACACAAAGTACACACACAAAGTACACACACATAGTACACACACACGCACGGCACGCCCACACTGCTTCCGTCACGTGACTAAGGTTGACGCGCCGCCCCGTCTCCCAAGGTGACCTCTTGGCTCTCTCGTCTCTCCTCGACACGTAGATTAATTTCTTACTCTTACCTAGAAACGTCATTGTCAGTCTGTCTGTCTCTGTGGACGCAACTTGCGAGGAATTGTACTCACAAACTGTACTCACAAACTGTGGGGTCAAATTATAGTGCCCAGATACCACGCGATAAGCCCCGTGGTGAGCCAGTGCTATTCCTATTTCCAATCCATCAACATGAAAGTAGTTAAATTAACAATTTATTACTAATCATATATATCAAAGGCAAAGTTGTGAATGTGTGTGTCTGTTCACACAGTTCCACAGAGGAAACTAAAATGACATTACGCAATCCCCAAAGTCGCACGCGGTAGGCTACACGACTCGGAGAACAGCGTCAGACTTCAAGACTTGCATCGCCATCATCATCATTCTTCCTCTCCACAAGTCATCGCACGTCAATATTCAACAAGCTGCACACACGTGCAAGTCACCTCTCGACCCGCCACCTGCACAGTTAACGCGATCAGACCCGGGGGTCAAATTAAAATTGTGTCGTCTTTGGTGACGTATTGCAATCGGTGTAATTTTAATGATGTACATACAGCAACTGCTGTACGTGCATCAAATTATATCATTGACAACGGGGTCCACTTTTGCGACATCTGTGTGCGGTCTTTTAATTATATAGATACGTAGTCAGTTCATTAGCATGGGGTTCCTCTATAAGGAATTGTAATTGTAAAATGTATTACTTAATAATACGCTTCCAGGCCACACTTAGCTTGTAGCAGTCAGAGCAGTTAAAATGACTGTACATGTGTAGGTATGAAATAAAATAAATTTAAAATAAAATAAAATAAATTTAAATTATTAAAACATTTAATTTAACGTAGGTATTAGATAAATTTAAATTAAATAAATTTACTAAAAATAATAATTTAACGTAGGTATAAAATTAATGTAATTTATAAAAAAATTATTTAACGTAGGTATAAAATAAAATAAATTGAAATAAATGTAATTTATAAAAAAATTAAATTAAACGTAGGTATAAAATAAATTTAAATAAATTTGATTCACAAAAAAATTCAATTTTATTTAACATATGTATGAAATAAAATTTAATTTATTACACATTTAAATTAAATTTAACGTAGGTATAAAATAAAATGAATTTAAATTATAAAAAAAATATTCATTTATAAAAAAAATTACGTAGGTATAAAATACATTTTAAATTAATCAAAATTTCAAATTAAATTTAACGTACATATAAATTTAATAACATAATAAATAAATTTTATTTTCTACCTCCGTCACTTTTCCGAAAGACGCAAAGAGTGTGGACCCACGTGACATCAAGGCTGTCCTAGTCTAGGCAAGGCCTCAGGGTGTACCGAGCCTTTCACAACAATAACAGCAGCAGCAGCAACAACGGTTCTCTTGAGAAAATGCTTTAAAAAAAAGTCAACGTAGCTTACCTTGACACTCGCGAACTTTAATGATTAAAATAATTAAAACAAAACTAAACACTCACACGCACAAGGGCAAACCTGGGCGCGTCTCCGGCGATGGTGCGCAGCGATTGGTCAACGGTTGTCCTATGCTAATTTTGGTATGCTAATTAATTTTAATCTGTATGCTAATGCAGTATATTTATCCATACTCATTAAGTTTAATGTTTATCCTAAATTAGTTAAAAATGTATGTTCGTTTCGTTAACATTCTATAATAGTATCGTTATATATTTTTATGCTATGATAACAGCAGTGCATACTGTGGTGGTACCTGCTATGATTACAGTAGTACATACTGACTGTGGTGGTACCTGCTATGATTACAGCAGTACATACTGACTAGTGGTACCTGCTATAATTACATCAGGGCATACTGTGGTGGTACTTGCTAAGATTACAGCAGGTATACTGACTAGTGGTACCTACTTTCACTACAGCAGTGCATACTGCTGTGGTGGTACCTGCTATGATTACAGTAGGTATACCAACTAGTGGTACCTACTATAATTACATCAGTGCATACCGTGGTGGTACCTGCTTTCACTACAGCAGTGCATACTGTGGTAGGACCTGCTAAGGTTACAGCAGTGCATACTGCTTATATGCTTTATCACGTGTTGTGAATGTGAGATAGTTTCATCCCAGAAATGGAATCCTTGACCGGCCCAGAGCAGACATTTCACTTTGCCTTAGAACCTGAGGTGGCACAGCATTAGCAATTCCAAGTTCTTTATGTGACCAATAGCGACGAATTGTGGCAAGCATTTGACATGAGTGGGTTATGACGTACTGTACTTCACTCTTATCGACCATTAACATAAGTCTGTGTTACTGGCGTTGTGCTGCCTCGGCTGGTACCAACTTCTTCTTTGACCACGTGCACCACGCGGATGAATGGTCTACGCGAGCCCAGCGACCGATGGAGAAGACCTATGGGGGCACGCAGCAGGAGACTCTCAGGCGAAATCGTGGAAGTCGCGTGACAGAATCCACGCGTGGATGATAGACGCATGCTGGCGAGACGTCGTCTTCAGTTTAATTTAAGTTTCATGTGTTAGGTGTAGAGCCCTGTGAGCCGTGCGGCCCTTGACTCGGGTACAACCGCAACAAATAAAAACGTGAACATATTCATGTTGTGGGTCACTGTTGACGATGTGGGTCCCTGATGACGATTTGGGTCCGTGTTAACGATGTTAGCACTGAATTGGTCCTCGTCTAATAGCCTATATGTTCTACCATATGTAAACCCATAAGACAATAAATGTTACAATACATAGCATGTATAAGAATTCAAATTCATGTCAACCACCACTCATCCTCCCCTCGACTCACTCCCACGCTCAGCCCTCCACTAGGGTACCCCCCCCCCCGCCCACACCGGTGGCAGAGGGCCTTGTTTGACCCAAGACACCTCTCCTTCTTTCCACAGAGCTACAAGACAATCAGAGTCTAGTCGTCCCACACATCGTCAGCAAGACGGATGAGGTGAGCTACGTCTGGCTGTGTGTGGCGCCGAGCGTGACGATTTTCTCCTCTTCTGCAGCGTGCGTCCACGACAACTTTCACCATCATGCGCGCCTAGACTCCTCCAAGGCTCCGCTGTCTCTCCTGCCCTCGTCCTCCTGCTTCCGCTCCGTCCGATCGCCCCCCTCTCCTCCCGCCCCTTGCCGTCTCTCTTCACACGCGCACTCCGACCTCCCTCGCTTTCCACGTCAGGAGGTACGCCCAAGATCACTCGTCCTGCCCGCACCAACGGCTCACCCATCGTCTGACCGCGTCTCCGTTCATGCAGGTAAGGGCACCATCGCGGCGTAGCGGTTAGCGGCGCTGCGCCATTCTCGCTCACGGCCAATACCAGCGACAATTAGGGGCCGTCCGTGAATGACGTCACGCACCTAGAGGGGGGGGGGCGGGGTCAGACGTTTGTGACGATGTGTGGCAAGGGGGGGGGGGGTTGAGAAATGTGACGTCACATCAAATTACGCAACTTTAAATAAATATAAACGCGTTCTACTTAAATAGACTTTGTAATGTTTTCTACCGACAACATCAGAGTGCAGCGCCACATTTACAACGCACTACAATGACAACAATAGTTTAAAGAGATTTGAAGCATGTTTTATATTTTTTTTGGGGGGGGGGGGGCAGAGCTTTGTGACGTCATATTTGAGGGGGAGGGGTCTGACTTTGTGACGTCGTGTGACGATTGGGGGGGGGGTCAAAAATCCTCTAAAATCACGTGACGTCATTTAAGGTCGGCCCCTTACCTGAAGCAGTCCTGAGCGTCACTTAGGTGGACTCAGCCATAATTAAGGAGGTGGTGAGGTGGGTGGGGGTGCTAACATCAGAATGTGAGAGACGAGCGGCCAGCCGTGGTTCTGTCCACACCAGCCCCTGGTGTTGTTCCATCACGATCCTCACCGGTGCTCGCTAACAGCGCACGCCCAGTGGGAGTCGATGAGTCCGTGGGTTTCTGTGCGAGTCCGTGGGTCCATGAGTGGGTCTGTGGATGCGTCAGTCTACATTGGGGAGCCTTTGTCTTTGCAGTTTGGGGACTAGTGCAGCACTAGTGTGTAGTAGTGTATAGTGTAGTGTAGTAGTGTAGTGTATAGTAGTGTAGTGTATAGTGTAGTGTATAGTAGTGTATAGTGTAGTGTATAATAGTGTATTGCATAGTAGTGTATAGTGTAGTGTATAGTAGTGTATAGTGGTGTATAGTGTAGTGTATAGTAGTGTATAGTGTAGTGTATAGTGTAGTGTATAGTAGTGTATAGTAGTGTAGTGTATAGTAGTGTATAGTGTAGTGTATAGTAGCGTAGTGTATAGTGTAGTGTGTAGTGTAGTGTATAATAGTGTTTAGTGTAGTGTATAGTGTAGTGTATAGTAGTGTAGTGTATAGTGTAGTGTATAATAGTGTATAGTGTAGTGTATAGTTTAGTATAGTGTAGTGTATAGTGTAGTCTATAGTAGTGTATAGTGTAGTGTATAGTTTACTATACTAGTTATCACGTGACTAGTGTAGCTAGCCAGGTGGTGACCACACTCGTGCGTGCATCTCCACTCGTCCGTGTATGCAAGTAAGCGCTCGTGTGTGTATGTGCACCCGCGTGTTTGTTCGTGTCTGTATGTACGCACACTGTTGCACATGGTTCGCTCGTGTGGGTGTGTAGTGGAACGCACTGCTCATGAAAACGTTGCCTCGTTACGCGGTAAATGCTGCGGCACAACAGGAGGGCACTACAGGGATGAGGCTCTCCACTCTTGGTGCTGTGAATTAAAACAGCGCCAGCGTGGAGAATCCTGATCCCTACAGCTCGTAGCTGTGACGGAGTGAGAGTGATCAGCGGACAGCCACCATGGTTGCCAGGTAAGGGGAGACTTCACCCGGAACTCTCCTCCACACGTGTTCCCCTTGAACATTGTCGCAATAAACGTACGATCAGGAATCTTTAAAATATCCGACCTTTGTTGTTCTGCAAGAATATTGACGCTTAAACTCGTATCGAACTCTTCATGAATTCACTTGGTCAAACAGTTCAGGTACTCGGCAAAGCATTTCACCACCCGGTATTCAACAGTTGAACAATCTACTCTAAATCAACACCGAAATGTCAAATTATCATCCACCATTGACTTCCACATCGATGGAAGCCATTTGCCATGACGTCCAAGCCATTAAACACCGGAACAACGAACGTGCCATTCAAGTACATCATGAAACCCATTATCTGAAGTAGTTTGTATTAAACAATAACTGAATAATAGAAACACGTTTACAATATTGAGCGAAGTTATAGTCACGGACTTTTTCTAACTTTAGCTCAACAGGACCACAAAAGCTCAGATGTGGTTCATAATAAATGAATCAATCTGATTGAAATCATGACCTGGCCAAACACTTTTCGATTTCAACATCACCTTATAAAAGAATAACATTTTAAATATAAGCGCACAACTTTATCTATCTGTGATGAGCACTGCACTTTCCGTTGTTTTCATGCAGGGGGCGCTGCAAACCTACGCACCCCCTGTATGGACGACGGAGGCGCAGGGACAGACGTTCGATTACGTTGGAATCGATCTGCAGACGGCGGTCTTCTCGCACGGCCAGCAGCTCGATGTCGCCTTATCTCGATCCCGCAATCCCAAACAGGTGAAAGTCCGCATCGAACCAAACCCCCGGCAAGGCCATCTACTTAACGAGAGAAAATTCAAACGAAATGTCGTTTTCAATTAAGTCTTCCACATGTGAATTGATACAAGCTTTTAATGAAGAAATAAAATCATCTAATTCAAAACACAACACAATTCAAAGATGTTTCATTGCAAATGTTGTGACTTTCCTGGCCTGAAGGCCGTCAATGTGTTGGACCATTATTGGTGCACAGCGTCTCAACAACAGCAGTGGGGTTTGCTTCAACCGATAGGTACGAACATCCAGACGTGAATTAGCAAGGTGCATTTCTAGTCCCAGTTAGACAAAATCTACGTCAACACGTAAGACAAAACTACAATTCGTGTTGTAGAGAATGTACCTCCTCCTATACGTGTAACTTTTAAGTGGTATGCCTTGTAACTGATGAATGATCCGAGCGTGCTCCCTATTTCAAAGACGAGTTGCTCCAGAGGCAGACGCTTCGTGAAACACAAAAGTACCCTTTGACCTGTATCACAAGAACAACGGGTCTCACCCGAGTTCTCTGTACAGGTTACTTCCAAAACACACACACACTTTGTCCTAACATCACTTAATCAATGTTTGACCGTCACAGAAAAAATGTTCCATGCACGCGCACAGTATTAATTCTAAATTATTGACGGGCATATTAAGAACATTGCATTACTGCAGCGAAATTGACTGCATCACGTTACATCGTATTAACAAGTTATTTAACAAATACGCACCGTCTGCTTAACAGTGTATGTACACCGTAGTATTGTTGCGTCATTCAAAACGAGTAGGCCATTGCATGCTGGCGTCTGGGTCAAAATGTAGCAAATTCAAACCATTACGCTACAAATAATAAATCACGGCACTTCGATGGCAACACAAGCAATCGTCATCAGGTGGGACAAGCACAGCAGCAAGAAGACAAAACTGCTGAAGTAGGCGCCTACTTCAGAGTCTTCTTCTTGCTGTGGTTGTCCCACCTGATGACGATTGCTTGTGCTGTGATCTAAACGCCGTGGTCTGTTAAGCTTCGAATCAAGATTGCCTACAAACTACACAACTGAGATGACGCATCAATCATCCCCCCCTACTGACAGGCTCTTGTCCACATGCAGGCCGGTGCAGGGCCACCACCCTGTGCCACACAGGGGCAGCTGCTACTTGGGGATGCTCTTCGAGAGTTTCAGACGAGATACAAAACTCCTAGTTGCTGAGGCGATTAAGTAAGCACCATGTAAAAGCAATTATCATTAGAACATCGTGAATGCTTGGGAGCTTATTGGCTCTCGCTCCTGGTGAGAGATTGACCCAACCCACAGGTCCACAAAGACTGGCCGCTCTTACTCTGCAGGTTGAACCTAGGAGCTGAGTGTTCAACTTCACATTCTTGTCATTAAAGGCCTGTGACAAAGGTGCATCTATTGGAGCGACATCGTCTCTGGCTTACACATCTACTGGGTCTCCACTTGACTTTGGATTGTCTCGGAGGAAGTCCACCCACACCTCCACTTCCACAAACTGCTGGGAGTTGCCTCGCTCTGCCTCACAGTCAGAATTCTCCTTCCTGCGTCACGTTGCCTCCATCGATGTGAAGGTCCCATTTTGGAGTTGAATCTTCATCTTCACATTTCACCTTCACTTCTTCGCATTTCACCATCACCTCTTCCCTCTTCACCATCACCTCTTCATATTTCACCTCGATACCTTTAAAAGTGTCCACGCTGGGATTTTCTTCCGGTTCGTGTTTCATGAGGGATGGGCTCATGGTGGCACTTTGACTTTCACAAGCCGATTTCAGACTCCACTCCTTGCGGATCTTCTGATGCTTCTGTGTTCTCTGGTGTACTTGAAGATTTTATGAATGTGCAAACACCTTCTTGCAGAGTGCACATGAAGGGTTTCTCTCCCGTGTGTGTTCTCTGGTGTGTTACAAGAGGAGATGACCGTGCAAACGCCTTCCCACACACACTGCACATGAAGGGTTTCTCTCCTGTGTGTGTTCTCTGGTGTACTTTAAGATGTGATGACTGTGCAAACGCCATCATACACAGAGTGCACCTGAAGGGTTTCTCTCCTGTATGTGTTCTCTGGTGTACTTGAAGATTTGATGACTGTGCAAACATCATCCCGCACAAAATGCACTTGAAGGGTTTCTCTCCCGTGTGTGTACTCTGGTGTCTTTGCAGATTTGATGAATGTGGAAATACCTTCACACACACACTGCACTTGAAGGGTTTCTCTCCCGTGTGTGTTCTCTGGTGTAGTTGAAGATGTGATGACTGTGCAAACGCCTTCCCGCACATTGTGCACTTGAAGGGTTTCTCTCCTGTGTGTGTTCTCTGGTGTTTTTTAAGAGTAGATGACTGTGAAAATGCCTTCCCACACACAGTGCACTTGAAGGGTTTCTCTCCCGTGTGAGTTCTCTTGTGCCGTGTGAAATATCCAGTACGATCCGTGCTGTATGCACACCGGTCGCATTGTTGACTCGTCATACCGAGCTGCGCCGAGCGCCTTTGCTCCATCAGACCAATTCTGCAGAGGAAGTGTCAGAGGAAGGGTCAGCTGCAGACATAAAAAAATAATATCCACACCATCTACACGACAGTATCGAGGCACAGAGGAATGCATATATAGTCACATGTGACTTATACGTCTATACTTATTCATATATTCATGATGCAGTAAAAACGTTTCCCAAATTCATCACAGGGCTGTTATGGCACACAATGAGAGGGCAAATGGTCATAAACATGCATGGAAGCCCTCGATTCTTCAAAATTAATGTTCACCCAAAACCCCGAGCACACAATTTCGGCTGTCTGGCTACAAAAGGAATATTTATGAGAGCTAAATTCAGCTGACATAGCAAAGGGTGTTGAAAACAATACTATTTGTGTTAGGCAGAAATGCATAAATTAATGTTCAATCGCAACTTAGAGGTGTGAATCCAGGCTCAGATGTCCTTAAATGCTGGGATGAACAGTTCCGACTTCAGCTGCATGTGTGTGCTGTGTTAACTTCCTGTTTCCATTCTTAAAAAGAGTTCCAGAGGAAAACAAAAGTAAACTATTGTTATGATATAACCTCCGTGTTCAACAGATTTAATAGACGTTACTGCAAACACAAACTGTACACTGTCACTGGGTAAACAGGCGGTGGTGTGTCTAGAATCACGCCTGGCCACCTTCATCTACTTGGCATGAATGCTTCCTCACTGCACCAAGTAATTGAGGATCAACGAACATAGCCGAGGCTAACTGGAGTTTGCGTGTCTCTCTCCGTGGTGAGATGTTATCTACCTCACCTGGTATACAGGAAGTCGTGGGTTCGATCCCGACCCTGACGCCTGCTGTATATTTGGAGTTTGCGCGTCACTCCGTTTAGCGTCTTTGACCGATAGACATTGACACACATATTCTTGGTTCTTTCTGTAAAGTTACGTAGATAGAAAATAACAATAACAGATAATACAATTACATTAAATAAAGACTACTTGTGCTGCGATCAAAACGTGGGTTTTTTTGCTTTATTTACTATTTTTTACGTTTGTTATGTTATTTTTATTTTATTTTCTATCTACGTGACTTTACCGAAATAACCAAGAATATTAATTCCTGCAGTCACCAAAGTTTTAAGTCAAAACATTCACACACGTTGACAAAGCCTCACCTTGTGTTGTTGTGGGTAGGTCGCTTCTGATAACAAGAGCGGTATAGCAGCTCAAGCGGGCTTGGCCTGGTGAAAAAGAAAATAAAAACTGCGTGAATATTTACAATAAAACAAAGTTACAAAGTGGCGAGCCGGGTGAAGACAAATTAAACTTAAGCGAGATAAAGTAAACGCAATCAGGCGAGGGCAGGAGGCAAGGCCCCGCGTGGCTAGGCCCCGCGTTGTAAAGTTCCAACCTGGACATCGATTCCCATGCTCGCTGCTACTCAACTGACATCCCTACGAGAGAGAGCGAGGCTCTACCTTGGTAAACAACAACAACCACCACCACCACAACGACCACCACAACGATGAGAATTTCTCACCTCGGATTTCAGTGCAAGCGCGCACAGGGCAGCTTCCTGTTGCATAGCGACAGCAGGAAGTAGTATGACGTCACTTCCCTCCCAAGAGCGGCTCTGTACCTGAATAAATTATGTTAATGAGGCCGGCCCATATGTGGAGGGATGGGGGCGTGGGCGCTGAACCCGTCGCAATAAAATCGAGACGGCTTTAACGGTCACATTATGTTAATGAGCCGCCAGTCACTGGGCGTAGCTTTGCCCAAATAAGGATTGCCACTGGAAAGATATCGGCAGTGACACTGGCGGAGGTGACGTCACGTTCAAGAGCACGGTGGAATACCTTGGTGACATGACGTCACTAGCGAGGTACACCTCACCCTGGCGTTTCACGCCGATGAGGTATGCAGAGTGGTGACGTCACAGAGTTGGAGTTTAAGCTGATTTAGATTAATTTTCCATTGCTCCCTCCCTTTGGTGTGTGAGCTCAGCAACAACGTGGACATTATTGTGCATACACTGTGTGTGTGTACATATATACACTGTGTGGACATACACTGTGTATACACTGTGTGCGTGTACACTGTGTGTGTGTACACTATGTGTATACACTGTGTGTCACTGTGTGTCGCTCTGTGTCACTGTGCGTGTCACTGTGCCTGGCACAAGCGTCGTGGTGACGTCACCGCCACTTAGTGGCGAATTGCGGTTGTTGTTGTGTCACTGTGTCACTGTGTGTACACTGCGTGTGTACACTGTGTACACATACAGTGTGTGTACACTGCGTGTGCACACTATGTGTCACTGTGTGTATATACACTGTGTGTGTACCGTGTGTGTACACTGTGTGTATACACTGTATGTGTGTACACTGTGTGTGTACAGTGTATACCCTGTGTATGTGTACAGTGTATACACTGTGTGCGTGTACAATGTGTGTGTACACTGTGTGTGTGTACACTGTGTATACACTGTGTGTGTGTACGCTATGTGTGTATGCACTGTGTGTGTGTACACTGTGTGCATGTGTACACTGTGTGTAAACTGTGTGTGTACACTGTGTGTCCGAACCCCCGGCAAAGGCCATCTACTTAATGACGAGAGAAAATTCACACGAAATGTCCTTTTCAATGAAGTCTTCCAGATGTAAATTGATACAAGCTTTTAATGAAAAAATAAAATCATCTAATTCATAACACAACACAATTCAAAGATGTTTCATTTTAAAACTTCAAAACGGAGCATGGGGTACTTGTGTGAATGTGTCCTTCGTGTGCAAATGTTGTGACTTTCCTGGCCTGAAGGCCGTCAATGTGTTGGACCATTATTGGTGCACAGCCTCTCAACAACAGCAGTGGGGTTTGCTTCAACCGATAGGTAACGAACATCCAGACGTCAATTAGCAAGGAGCATTTCTAGTCCTAGTTAGACAAAATCTACGTTAACACGTAAGACAAAACTACAATTCGTGTTTTAGAGAATGTACCTCCTCCTATACGTGTAACTTTCAAGTGGTATGCCTTGTAACTGATGAATGATCCGAGCGTGCTCCCTATTTCAAAGACGATGAGTTGCTCCAGAGGCAGACGCTTCGTGAAACACAAAAGTACCCTTTGACCTGTATCACAAGAACAACTGGTCTCACCTGAGTTCTCTGTACAGGTTACTTCCAAACACACACACACACACTTTGTCCTAACATCACTTGTTCAATGTGTGACCCTCAGATAATGTTACATGCACAATCAGACAAGTATTCATTATAAATCATTGACGGGCATATCAGCAACATTGAATTACTGCAGCGAAATCGACTGTCTGTATGTAAGTGTCTTTATGTAAGAGTCTGTATGTAAGTGTCTGTATGTAAGTGTCTAAGTGTCTGTATGTAAGTGTCTTTATGTAAGAGTCTGTATGTAAGTGTCTGTATGTAAGTGTCTAAGGGCCTGTATGTAAGGTTCTGTATGTAAGTGTCTGTATGTAAGTGTCTGTATTTTAGTGTCTGTATGTAAGTGTATGTATGTAAGTGTCTGTATGTAAGTGTCTCAGTGTCTGTTTGTGTCAGTATGTAAGTGTCTGTATGTAAGTGTCTATGTAAGTGTCTGTATGTAAGTGCCTGTATGTAAGTGTCTGTATGTAAGTGTGTGTATGTAAGTGTCTGTATGTAAGTGTCTGTATGTAAGTATCTCTATGTAAATGTCTGTGTGTAAGTGTCTGTATGTAAGTGTCTTAGTGTCTGTATGTAAGTGTCTGTATGTAAGTGTCTGTATGTAAGTGTCTGTATGTAAGTGTCTGTATGTAAGTGTCTGTATGTAAGTGTCTGTATGTAAGTGGCTGTATGTAAGTGTCTGTAAGTGTCTGTATGTAAGTATCTGTATGTAAGTGTCTGTATATAAGTTTCTGTATGTAAGTGTCTCTATGCAAGTATCTGTATGTAAGTGTCTGTATGTAAGTGTCTGTATGTAAATGTCTCAGTGTCTGTATGTAAGTGTCTGTATGTAAGCGTCTGTATATAAGTGTCTCAGTGTCTGTATGTAAGTGTCTGTATGTAAGTGTCTGTATGTAAGTGTCTCAGTGTCTGTATGTAAGTGTCTGTATGTAAGCGTCTGTATGTAAGTGTCTATGTAAGTGTCTCAGTGTCTTTATGTAAATGTCTGTATGTAAGTGTCTCAGTGTCTGTATGTAAGTGTCTCAGTGTCTGTATGTAAGTGTCTGTATGTAAGTGTCTGTATGTAAGTGTCTGTATGTAAGTGTCTGTATGTAAGTGTCTCAGTGTCTGTATGTAAGTGTCTGTATGTAAGTGTCTCAGTGTCTGTATGTAAATGTCTGTATGTAAGTGTCTGTATGTAAGTGTCTTAGTGTCTGTATGTAAGTGTCTGTATGTTATTGTCTGTATGTAAGTATCTTTATGTAAGAGTCTGTATGTAAGTGTCTGTATGTAAGTGTCTAAGTGTCTGTATGTAAAGGTCTGTATGTAAGTGTCTGTATGTAAGTGTCTGTATGTAAGTGTCTGTATGTAAGTGTCTGTATGTAAGTGTCTCAGTGTCTGTATGTAAGTGTCTGTATGTAATTGTCTGTATGTAAGTGTCTTTATGTAAGAGTCTGTATGTAAGTGTCTGTATGTAAGTGTCTAAGTGTCTGTATGTAAGTGTCTTTATGTAAGAGTCTGTATGTAAGTGTCTGTATGTAAGTGTCTAAGTGCCTGTATGTAAGGTTCTGTATGTAAGTGTCTGTATGTAAGTGTCTGTATTTTAGTGTCTGTATGTAAGTGTATGTATGTAAGTGTCTGTATGTAAGTGTCTCAGTGTCTGTTTGTGTCAGTATGTAAGTGTCTGTATGTAAGTGTCTATGTAAGTGTCTGTATGTAAGTGCCTGTATGTAAGTGTCTGTATGTAAGTGTGTGTGTATGTAAGTGTCTGTATGTAAGTGTCTGTATGTAAGTATCTCTATGTAAATGTCTGTGTGTAAGTGTCTGTATGTAAGTGTCTTAGTGTCTGTATGTAAGTGTCTGTATGTAAGTGTCTGTATGTAAGTGGCTGTATGTAAGTGTCTGTAAGTGTCTGTATGTAAGTATCTGTATGTAAGTGTCTGTATGTAAGTTTCTGTATGTAAGTGTCTCTATGCAAGTATCTGTATGTAAGTGTCTGTATGTAAGTGTCTGTATGTAAATGTCTCAGTGTCTGTATGTAAGTGTCTGTATGTAAGCGTCTGTATATAAGTGTCTCAGTGTCTGTATGTAAGTGTCTGTATGTAAGTGTCTGTATGTAAGTGTCTCAGTGTCTGTATGTAAGTGTCTGTATGTAAGCGTCTGTATGTAAGTGTCTATGTAAGTGTCTCAGTATCTTTATGTAAATGTCTGTATGTAAGTGTCTCAGTGTCTGTATGTAAGTGTCTCAGTGTCTGTATGTAAGTGTCTGTATGTAAGTGTCTGTATGTAAGTGTCTGTATGTAAGTGTCTCAGTGTCTGTATGTAAGTGTCTGTATGTAAGTGTCTCAGTGTCTGTATGTAAATGTCTGTATGTAAGTGTCTGTATGTAAGTGTCTTAGTGTCTGTATGTAAGTGTCTGTATGTTATTGTCTGTATGTAAGTATCTTTATGTAAGAGTCTGTATGTAAGTGTCTGTATGTAAGTGTCTGTATGTAAGTGTCTGTATGTAAGTGTCTGTATGTAAGTGTTTGTATGTAAGTGTCTGTATGTAAGTGTCTCAGTGTCTGTTTGTGTCAGTATGTAAGTGTCTGTATGTAAGTTTCTGTATGTAAGTGTCTGTATGTAAGTCTCAGTGTCTGTAAGTAAGTGTCTGTATGTAAGTGCCTGTATGTAAGTGTCTGTATGTAATTGTGTGTATGTAAGTGTCTGTATGTAAGTGTCTGTATGTAAGTGTCTCAGTGTCTGTATGTAAATGTCTTTATGTAAGTGTCTATATGTAAGTGTCTGTATGTAAGTGTCTGAATGTAAGTCTCAGTGTCTGTAAGTAAGTGTCTAAGTAAGTGTCTGTATGTAAGTGTCTGTATGTAAGTGTCTGTATGTTAAGTGTTTGTATGTAAGTGTCTGTATGTGAATATCTCAGTGTCTGTATGTAAGTGTCTGTATGTAAGTGTCTGTATGTAAGTGTCTCAGTGTCTGTATGTAAGTGTCTGTATGTAAGAGTCTGTATGTAAGTGTCTCTATGTAAGTGTCTGTATGTAAGTGTCTGTATGTAAGTATCTCAGTGTCTGTATGTAAGTTTCTGTATGTAAGTGTCTGTATGTAAGTGTCTCAGTGTCTGTATGTAAGTGTCTGTATGTAAGTGTCTGTATGTAAGTATCTGTATGTAAATGTCTGTGTGTAAGTGTCTGTATGTAAGTGTCTTAGTGTCTGTATGTAAGTGTCTGTATGTAATTGTCTGTATGTAAGTGTCTTTATGTAAGAGTCTGTATGTAAGTGTCTGTATGTAAGTGTCTAAGTGCCTGTATGTAAGGGTCTGTATGTAAGTGTCTGTATGTAAGTGTCTGTATTTAAGTGTCTGTATGTAAGTGTATGTATGTAAGTGTCTGTATGTAAGTGTCTCAGTGTCTGTTTGTGTCAGTATGTAAGTGTCTGTATGTAAGTGTCTATGTAAGTGTCTGTATGTAAGTGCCTGTATGTAAGTGTCTGTATGTAAGTGTGTGTATGTAAGTGTCTCAGTGTCTGTATGTAAGTGTCTGTATGTAAGCGTCTGTATGTAAGTGTCTATGTAAGTGTCTCAGTGTCTTTATGTAAATGTCTGTATGTAAGTGTCTCAGTGTCTGGATGTAAGTGTCTCAGTGTCTGTATGTAAGTGTCTGTATGTAAGTGTCTGTATGTAAGTGTCTGTATGTAAGTGTCTGTATGTAAGTGTCTCAGTGTCTGTATGTAAGTGTCTGTATGTAAGTATCTCAGTGTCTGTATGTAAATGTCTGCATGTAAGTGTCTGTATGTAAGTGTCTTAGTGTCTGTATGTAAGTGTCTGTATGTTATTGTCTGTATGTAAGTATCTTTATGTAAGAGTCTATATGTAAGTGTCTATATGTAAGTGTCTAAGTGTCTGTATGTAAGGGTCTGTATGTAAGTGTCTGTATGTAAGTGTCTGTATGTAAGTGTCTGTATGTAAGTGTTTGTATGTAAGTGTCTGTATGTAAGTGTCTCAGTGTCTGTTTGTGTCAGTATGTAAGTGTCTGTATGTAAGTTTCTGTATGTAAGTGTCTGTATGTAAGTCTCAGTGTCTGTAAGTAAGTGTCTGTATGTAAGTGCCTGTATGTAAGTGTCTGTATGTAAGTGTGTGTATGTAAGTGTCTGTATGTAAATGTCTGTATGTAAGTGTCTCAGTGTCTGTATGTAAATGTCTTTATGTAAGTGTCTGTATGTAAGTGTCTGTATGTAAGTGTCTGAATGTAAGTCTCAGTGTCTGTAAGTAAGTGTCTACGTAAGTGTCTGTATGTAAGAGTCTGTATGTAAGTGTCTGTATGTTAAGTGTTTGTATGTAAGTGTCTGTATGTGAATATCTCAGTGTCTGTATGTAAGTGTCTGTATGTAAGTGTCTGTATGTAAGTGTCTCAGTGTCTGTATGTAAGTGTCTGTATGTAAGAGTCTTAGTGTCTATATGTAAGTGTCTGTATGTAATTGTCTGTATGTAAGTGTCTTTATGTAAGAGTCTGTATGTAAGTGTCTGTATGTAAGTGTCTAAGTGTCTGTATGTAAGTGTCTTTATGTAAGAGTCTGTATGTAAGTGTATGTATGTAAGTGTCTAAGTGCCTGTATGTAAGGGTCTGTATGTAAGTGTCTGTATGTAAGTGTCTGTATTTAAGTGTCTGTATGTAAGTGTATGTATGTAAGTGTCTATGTAAGTGTCTGTATGTAAGTGCCTGTATGTAAGTGTCTGTATGTAAGTGTGTGTATGTAAGTGTCTGTATGTAAGTGTCTGTATGTAAGTATCTCTATGTAAATGTCTGTGTGTAAGTGTCTGTATGTAAGTGTCTTAGTGTCTGTATGTAAGTGTCTGTATGTAAGTGTCTGTATGTAAGTGTCTGTATGTAAGTGTCTGTATGTAAGTGTCTGTATGTAAGTGTCTGTATGTAAGTGGCTGTATGTAAGTGTCTGTAAGTGTCTGTATGTAAGTATCCGTATGTAAGTGTCTGTATGTAAGTTTCTGTATGTAAGTGTCTCTATGTAAGTATCTGTATGTAAGTGTCTGTATGTAAGTGTCTGTATGTAAATGTCTCAGTGTCTGTATGTAAGTGTCTGTATGTAAGCATCTGTATATAAGTGTCTCAGTGTCTGTATGTAAGTGTCTGTATGTAAGTGTCTGTATGTAAGTGTCTCAGTGTCTGTATGTAAGTGTCTGTATGTAAGCGTCTGTATGTAAGTGTCTATGTAAGTGTCTCAGTGTCTTTATGTAAATGTCTGTATGTAAGTGTCTCAGTGTCTGTATGTAAGTGTCTCAGTGTCTGTATGTAAGTGTCTGTATGTAAGTGTCTGTATGTAAGTGTCTGTATGTAAGTGTCTGTATGTAAGTGTCTCAGTGTCTGTATGTAAGTGTCTGTATGTAAGTGTCTCAGTGTCTGTATGTAAATGTCTGTATGTAAGTGTCTGTATGTAAGTGTCTTAGTGTCTGTATGTAAGTGTCTGTATGTTATTGTCTGTATGTAAGTATCTTTATGTAAGAGTCTGTATGTAAGTGTCTGTATGTAAGTGTCTAAGTGTCTGTATGTAAGGGTCTGTATGTAAGTGTCTGTATGTAAGTGTCTGTATGTAAGTGTCTGTATGTAAGTGTTTGTATGTAAGTGTCTGTATGTAAGTGTCTCAGTGTCTGTTTGTGTCAGTATGTAAGTGTCTGTATGTAAGTTTCTGTATGTAAGTGTCTGTATGTAAGTCTCAGTGTCTGTAAGTAAGTGTCTGTATGTAAGTGCCTGTATGTAAGTGTCTGTATGTAAGTGTGTGTATGTAAGTGTCTGTATGTAAGTGTCTGTATGTAAGTGTCTCAGTGTCTGTATGTAAATGTCTTTATGTAAGTGTCTGTATGTAAGTGTCTGTATGTAAGTGTCTGAATGTAAGTCTCAGTGTCTGTAAGTAAGTGTCTAAGTAAGTGTCTGTATGTAAGTGTCTGTATGTAAGTGTCTGTATGTTAAGTGTTTGTATGTAAGTGTCTGTATGTGAATATCTCAGTGTCTGTATGTAAGTGTCTGTATGTAATTGTCTGTATGTAAGTGTCTCAGTGTCTGTATGTAAGTGTCTGTATGTAAGAGTCTGTATGTAAGTGTCTGTATGTAAGTGTCTGTATGTAAGTGTCTGTATGTAAGTATCTCTATGTAAATGTCTGTGTGTAAGTGTCTGTATGTAAGTGTCTTAGTGTCTGTATGTAAGTGTCTGTATGTAAGTGTCTATGTAAGTGTCTGTATGTAAGTGCCTGTATGTAAGTGTCTGTATGTAAGTGTGTGTATGTAAGTGTCTGTATGTAAGTGTCTGTATGTAAGTATCTCTATGTAAATGTCTGTGTGTAAGTGTCTGTATGTAAGTGTCTTAGTGTCTGTATGTAAGTGTCTGTATGTAAGTGTCTGTATGTAAGTGTCTGTATGTAAGTGTCTGTATGTAAGTGTCTGTATGTAAGTGTCTGTATGTAAGTGGCTGTATGTAAGTGTCTGTAAGTGTCTGTATGTAAGTATCTGTATGTAAGTGTCTGTATGTAAGTTTCTGTATGTAAGTGTCTCTATGTAAGTATCTGTATGTAAGTGTCTGTATGTAAGTGTCTGTATGTAAATGTCTCAGTGTCTCTATGTAAGTGTCTGTATGTAAGCATCTGTATATAAGTGTCTCAGTGTCTGTATGTAAGTGTCTGTATGTAAGTGTCTGTATGTAAGTGTCTCAGTGTCTGTATGTAAGTGTCTGTATGTAAGCGTCTGTATGTAAGTGTCTATGTAAGTGTCTCAGTGTCTTTATGTAAATGTCTGTATGTAAGTGTCTCAGTGTCTGTATGTAAGTGTCTCAGTGTCTGTATGTAAGTGTCTGTATGTAAGTGTCTGTATGTAAGTGTCTGTATGTAAGTGTCTGTATGTAAGTGTCTCAGTGTCTGTATGTAAGTGTCTGTATGTAAGTGTCTCAGTGTCTGTATGTAAATGTCTGTATGTAAGTGTCTGTATGTAAGTGTCTTAGTGTCTGTATGTAAGTGTCTGTATGTTATTGTCTGTATGTAAGTATCTTTATGTAAGAGTCTGTATGTAAGTGTCTGTATGTAAGTGTCTAAGTGTCTGTATGTAAGGGTCTGTATGTAAGTGTCTGTATGTAAGTGTCTGTATGTAAGTGTCTGTATGTAAGTGTTTGTATGTAAGTGTCTGTATGTAAGTGTCTCAGTGTCTGTTTGTGTCAGTATGTAAGTGTCTGTATGTAAGTTTCTGTATGTAAGTGTCTGTATGTAAGTCTCAGTGTCTGTAAGTAAGTGTCTGTATGTAAGTGCCTGTATGTAAGTGTCTGTATGTAAGTGTGTGTTTGTAAGTGTCTGTATGTAAGTGTCTGTATGTAAGTGTCTCAGTGTCTGTATGTAAATGTCTTTATGTAAGTGTCTGTATGTAAGTGTCTGTATGTAAGTGTCTGAATGTAAGTCTCAGTGTCTGTAAGTAAGTGTCTAAGTAAGTGTCTGTATGTAAGTGTCTGTATGTAAGTGTCTGTATGTTAAGTGTTTGTATGTAAGTGTCTGTATGTGAATATCTCAGTGTCTGTATGTAAGTGTCTGTATGTAATTGTCTGTATGTAAGTGTCTCAGTGTCTGTATGTAAGTGTCTGTATGTAAGAGTCTGTATGTAAGTGTCTGTATGTAAGTGTCTGTATGTAAGTGTCTGTATGTAAGTATCTCAGTGTCTGTATGTAAGTTTCTGTATGTAAGTGTCTGTATGTAAGTGTCTCAGTGTCTGTATGTAAGTGTCTGTATGTAAGTATCTGTATGTAAATGTCTGTGTGTAAGTGTCTGTATGTAAGTGTCTTAGTGTCTGTATGTAAGTGTCTGTATGTAATTGTCTGTATGTAAGGGTCTTTATGTAAGAGTCTGTATGTAAGTGTCTGTATGTAAGTGTCTAAGTGTCTGTATGTAAGTGTCTTTATGTAAGACTCTGTATGTAAGTGTCTGTATGTAAGTGTCTAAGTGTCTTTATGTAAGGGTCTGTATGTAAGTGTCTGTATGTAAGTGTCTGTATTTAAGTGTCTGTATGTAAGTGTTTGTATGTAAGTGTCTGTATGTAAGTGTCTCAGTGTCTGTTTGTGTCAGTATGTAAGTGTCTGTATGTAAGTGTCTATGTAAGTGTCTGTATGTAAGTGCCTGTATGTAAGTGTCTGTATGTAAGTGTGTGTATGTAAGTGTCTGTTTGTAAGTGTCTGTATGTAAGTATCTCTATGTAAATGTCTGTGTGTAAGTGTCTGTATGTAAGTATCTCAGTGTCTGTAAGTAAGTTTCTGTATGTAAGTGTCTGTATGTAAGTGTCTCAGTGTCTGTATGTAAATGTCTTTATGTAAGTGTCTATATGTAAGTGTCTGTATGTAAGTGTCTGAATGTAAGTCTCAGTGTCTGTAAGTAAGTGTCTAAGTAAGTGTCTGTATGTAAGTGTCTGTATGTAAGTGTCTGTATGTTAAGTGTTTGTATGTAAGTGTCTGTATGTGAATATCTCAGTGTCTGTATGTAAGTGTCTGTATGTAAGTGTCTCAGTGTCTGTATGTAAGTGTCTGTATGTAAGTGTCTCAATGTCTGTATGTATGTGTCTGTATGTAAGTGTCTGTATGTAAGTGTCTGTATGTAAGTGTCTGTATGTAAGTGTCTCAGTGTCTGTATGTAAGTGTCTGTATGTAAGTGTCTCAGTGTCTGTATGTAAATGTCTGTATGTAAGTGTCTGTATGTAAGTGTCTTAGTGTCTGTATGTAAGTGTCTGTATGTAATTGTCTGTATGTAAGTGTCTTTATGTAAGAGTCTGTATGTAAGTGTCTGTATGTAAGTGTCTAAGTGTCTGTATGTAAGTATCTTTATGTAAGAGTCTGTATGTAAGTGTCTGTATGTAAGTGTCTAAGTGTCTGTATGTAAGGGTCTGTATGTAAGTGTCTGTATGTAAGTGTCTGTATGTAAGTGTCTGTATGTAAGTGTTTGTATGTAAGTGTCTGTATGTAAGTGTCTCAGTGTCTTTATGTAAATGTCTGTATGTAAGTGTCTCAGTGTCTGTATGTAAGTGTCTCAGTGTCTGTATGTAAGTGTCTGTATGTAAGTGTCTGTATGTAAGTGTCTGTATGTAAGTGTCTGTATGTAAGTGTCTCAGTGTCTGTATGTAAGTGTCTGTATGTAAGTGTCTCAGTGTCTGTATGTAAATGTCTGTATGTAAGTGTCTGTATGTAAGTGTCTTAGTGTCTGTATGTAAGTGTCTGTATGTTATTGTCTGTATGTAAGTATCTTTATGTAAGAGTCTGTATGTAAGTGTCTGTATGTAAGTGTCTAAGTGTCTGTATGTAAGGGTCTGTATGTAAGTGTCTGTATGTAAGTGTCTGTATGTAAGTGTCTGTATGTAAGTGTTTGTATGTAAGTGTCTGTATGTAAGTGTCTCAGTGTCTGTTTGTGTCAGTATGTAAGTGTCTGTATGTAAGTTTCTGTATGTAAGTGTCTGTATGTAAGTCTCAGTGTCTGTAAGTAAGTGTCTGTATGTAAGTGCCTGTATGTAAGTGTCTGTATGTAAGTGTGTGTATGTAAGTGTCTGTATGTAAGTGTCTGTATGTAAGTGTCTCAGTGTCTGTATGTAAATGTCTTTATGTAAGTGTCTGTATGTAAGTGTCTGTATGTAAGTGTCTGAATGTAAGTCTCAGTGTCTGTAAGTAAGTGTCTAAGTAAGTGTCTGTATGTAAGTGTCTGTATGTAAGTGTCTGTATGTTAAGTGTTTGTATGTAAGTGTCTGTATGTGAATATCTCAGTGTCTGTATGTAAGTGTCTGTATGTAATTGTCTGTATGTAAGTGTCTCAGTGTCTGTATGTAAGTGTCTGTATGTAAGAGTCTGTATGTAAGTGTCTGTATGTAAGTGTCTGTATGTAAGTGTCTGTATGTAAGTATCTCTATGTAAATGTCTGTGTGTAAGTGTCTGTATGTAAGTGTCTTAGTGTCTGTATGTAAGTGTCTGTATGTAAGTGTCTATGTAAGTGTCTGTATGTAAGTGCCTGTATGTAAGTGTCTGTATGTAAGTGTGTGTATGTAAGTGTCTGTATGTAAGTGTCTGTATGTAAGTATCTCTATGTAAATGTCTGTGTGTAAGTGTCTGTATGTAAGTGTCTTAGTGTCTGTATGTAAGTGTCTGTATGTAAGTGTCTGTATGTAAGTGTCTGTATGTAAGTGTCTGTATGTAAGTGTCTGTATGTAAGTGTCTGTATGTAAGTGGCTGTATGTAAGTGTCTGTAAGTGTCTGTATGTAAGTATCTGTATGTAAGTGTCTGTATGTAAGTTTCTGTATGTAAGTGTCTCTATGTAAGTATCTGTATGTAAGTGTCTGTATGTAAGTGTCTGTATGTAAATGTCTCAGTGTCTCTATGTAAGTGTCTGTATGTAAGCATCTGTATATAAGTGTCTCAGTGTCTGTATGTAAGTGTCTGTATGTAAGTGTCTGTATGTAAGTGTCTCAGTGTCTGTATGTAAGTGTCTGTATGTAAGCGTCTGTATGTAAGTGTCTATGTAAGTGTCTCAGTGTCTTTATGTAAATGTCTGTATGTAAGTGTCTCAGTGTCTGTATGTAAGTGTCTCAGTGTCTGTATGTAAGTGTCTGTATGTAAGTGTCTGTATGTAAGTGTCTGTATGTAAGTGTCTGTATGTAAGTGTCTCAGTGTCTGTATGTAAGTGTCTGTATGTAAGTGTCTCAGTGTCTGTATGTAAATGTCTGTATGTAAGTGTCTGTATGTAAGTGTCTTAGTGTCTGTATGTAAGTGTCTGTATGTTATTGTCTGTATGTAAGTATCTTTATGTAAGAGTCTGTATGTAAGTGTCTGTATGTAAGTGTCTAAGTGTCTGTATGTAAGGGTCTGTATGTAAGTGTCTGTATGTAAGTGTCTGTATGTAAGTGTCTGTATGTAAGTGTTTGTATGTAAGTGTCTGTATGTAAGTGTCTCAGTGTCTGTTTGTGTCAGTATGTAAGTGTCTGTATGTAAGTTTCTGTATGTAAGTGTCTGTATGTAAGTCTCAGTGTCTGTAAGTAAGTGTCTGTATGTAAGTGCCTGTATGTAAGTGTCTGTATGTAAGTGTGTGTTTGTAAGTGTCTGTATGTAAGTGTCTGTATGTAAGTGTCTCAGTGTCTGTATGTAAATGTCTTTATGTAAGTGTCTGTATGTAAGTGTCTGTATGTAAGTGTCTGAATGTAAGTCTCAGTGTCTGTAAGTAAGTGTCTAAGTAAGTGTCTGTATGTAAGTGTCTGTATGTAAGTGTCTGTATGTTAAGTGTTTGTATGTAAGTGTCTGTATGTGAATATCTCAGTGTCTGTATGTAAGTGTCTGTATGTAATTGTCTGTATGTAAGTGTCTCAGTGTCTGTATGTAAGTGTCTGTATGTAAGAGTCTGTATGTAAGTGTCTGTATGTAAGTGTCTGTATGTAAGTGTCTGTATGTAAGTATCTCAGTGTCTGTATGTAAGTTTCTGTATGTAAGTGTCTGTATGTAAGTGTCTCAGTGTCTGTATGTAAGTGTCTGTATGTAAGTATCTGTATGTAAATGTCTGTGTGTAAGTGTCTGTATGTAAGTGTCTTAGTGTCTGTATGTAAGTGTCTGTATGTAATTGTCTGTATGTAAGGGTCTTTATGTAAGAGTCTGTATGTAAGTGTCTGTATGTAAGTGTCTAAGTGTCTGTATGTAAGTGTCTTTATGTAAGACTCTGTATGTAAGTGTCTGTATGTAAGTGTCTAAGTGTCTTTATGTAAGGGTCTGTATGTAAGTGTCTGTATGTAAGTGTCTGTATTTAAGTGTCTGTATGTAAGTGTTTGTATGTAAGTGTCTGTATGTAAGTGTCTCAGTGTCTGTTTGTGTCAGTATGTAAGTGTCTGTATGTAAGTGTCTATGTAAGTGTCTGTATGTAAGTGCCTGTATGTAAGTGTCTGTATGTAAGTGTGTGTATGTAAGTGTCTGTTTGTAAGTGTCTGTATGTAAGTATCTCTATGTAAATGTCTGTGTGTAAGTGTCTGTATGTAAGTATCTCAGTGTCTGTAAGTAAGTTTCTGTATGTAAGTGTCTGTATGTAAGTGTCTCAGTGTCTGTATGTAAATGTCTTTATGTAAGTGTCTATATGTAAGTGTCTGTATGTAAGTGTCTGAATGTAAGTCTCAGTGTCTGTAAGTAAGTGTCTAAGTAAGTGTCTGTATGTAAGTGTCTGTATGTAAGTGTCTGTATGTTAAGTGTTTGTATGTAAGTGTCTGTATGTGAATATCTCAGTGTCTGTATGTAAGTGTCTGTATGTAAGTGTCTCAGTGTCTGTATGTAAGTGTCTGTATGTAAGTGTCTCAATGTCTGTATGTATGTGTCTGTATGTAAGTGTCTGTATGTAAGTGTCTGTATGTAAGTGTCTGTATGTAAGTGTCTCAGTGTCTGTATGTAAGTGTCTGTATGTAAGTGTCTCAGTGTCTGTATGTAAATGTCTGTATGTAAGTGTCTGTATGTAAGTGTCTTAGTGTCTGTATGTAAGTGTCTGTATGTAATTGTCTGTATGTAAGTGTCTTTATGTAAGAGTCTGTATGTAAGTGTCTGTATGTAAGTGTCTAAGTGTCTGTATGTAAGTATCTTTATGTAAGAGTCTGTATGTAAGTGTCTGTATGTAAGTGTCTAAGTGTCTGTATGTAAGGGTCTGTATGTAAGTGTCTGTATGTAAGTGTCTGTATGTAAGTGTCTGTATGTAAGTGTTTGTATGTAAGTGTCTGTATGTAAGTGTCTCAGTGTCTTTATGTAAATGTCTGTATGTAAGTGTCTCAGTGTCTGTATGTAAGTGTCTCAGTGTCTGTATGTAAGTGTCTGTATGTAAGTGTCTGTATGTAAGTGTCTGTATGTAAGTGTCTGTATGTAAGTGTCTCAGTGTCTGTATGTAAGTGTCTGTATGTAAGTGTCTCAGTGTCTGTATGTAAATGTCTGTATGTAAGTGTCTGTATGTAAGTGTCTTAGTGTCTGTATGTAAGTGTCTGTATGTTATTGTCTGTATGTAAGTATCTTTATGTAAGAGTCTGTATGTAAGTGTCTGTATGTAAGTGTCTAAGTGTCTGTATGTAAGGGTCTGTATGTAAGTGTCTGTATGTAAGTGTCTGTATGTAAGTGTCTGTATGTAAGTGTTTGTATGTAAGTGTCTGTATGTAAGTGTCTCAGTGTCTGTTTGTGTCAGTATGTAAGTGTCTGTATGTAAGTTTCTGTATGTAAGTGTCTGTATGTAAGTCTCAGTGTCTGTAAGTAAGTGTCTGTATGTAAGTGCCTGTATGTAAGTGTCTGTATGTAAGTGTGTGTTTGTAAGTGTCTGTATGTAAGTGTCTGTATGTAAGTGTCTCAGTGTCTGTATGTAAATGTCTTTATGTAAGTGTCTGTATGTAAGTGTCTGTATGTAAGTGTCTGAATGTAAGTCTCAGTGTCTGTAAGTAAGTGTCTAAGTAAGTGTCTGTATGTAAGTGTCTGTATGTAAGTGTCTGTATGTTAAGTGTTTGTATGTAAGTGTCTGTATGTGAATATCTCAGTGTCTGTATGTAAGTGTCTGTATGTAATTGTCTGTATGTAAGTGTCTCAGTGTCTGTATGTAAGTGTCTGTATGTAAGAGTCTGTATGTAAGTGTCTGTATGTAAGTGTCTGTATGTAAGTGTCTGTATGTAAGTATCTCAGTGTCTGTATGTAAGTTTCTGTATGTAAGTGTCTGTATGTAAGTGTCTCAGTGTCTGTATGTAAGTGTCTGTATGTAAGTATCTGTATGTAAATGTCTGTGTGTAAGTGTCTGTATGTAAGTGTCTTAGTGTCTGTATGTAAGTGTCTGTATGTAATTGTCTGTATGTAAGGGTCTTTATGTAAGAGTCTGTATGTAAGTGTCTGTATGTAAGTGTCTAAGTGTCTGTATGTAAGTGTCTTTATGTAAGACTCTGTATGTAAGTGTCTGTATGTAAGTGTCTAAGTGTCTTTATGTAAGGGTCTGTATGTAAGTGTCTGTATGTAAGTGTCTGTATTTAAGTGTCTGTATGTAAGTGTTTGTATGTAAGTGTCTGTATGTAAGTGTCTCAGTGTCTGTTTGTGTCAGTATGTAAGTGTCTGTATGTAAGTGTCTATGTAAGTGTCTGTATGTAAGTGCCTGTATGTAAGTGTCTGTATGTAAGTGTGTGTATGTAAGTGTCTGTTTGTAAGTGTCTGTATGTAAGTATCTCTATGTAAATGTCTGTGTGTAAGTGTCTGTATGTAAGTATCTCAGTGTCTGTAAGTAAGTTTCTGTATGTAAGTGTCTGTATGTAAGTGTCTCAGTGTCTGTATGTAAATGTCTTTATGTAAGTGTCTATATGTAAGTGTCTGTATGTAAGTGTCTGAATGTAAGTCTCAGTGTCTGTAAGTAAGTGTCTAAGTAAGTGTCTGTATGTAAGTGTCTGTATGTAAGTGTCTGTATGTTAAGTGTTTGTATGTAAGTGTCTGTATGTGAATATCTCAGTGTCTGTATGTAAGTGTCTGTATGTAAGTGTCTCAGTGTCTGTATGTAAGTGTCTGTATGTAAGTGTCTCAATGTCTGTATGTATGTGTCTGTATGTAAGTGTCTGTATGTAAGTGTCTGTATGTAAGTGTCTGTATGTAAGTGTCTCAGTGTCTGTATGTAAGTGTCTGTATGTAAGTGTCTCAGTGTCTGTATGTAAATGTCTGTATGTAAGTGTCTGTATGTAAGTGTCTTAGTGTCTGTATGTAAGTGTCTGTATGTAATTGTCTGTATGTAAGTGTCTTTATGTAAGAGTCTGTATGTAAGTGTCTGTATGTAAGTGTCTAAGTGTCTGTATGTAAGTATCTTTATGTAAGAGTCTGTATGTAAGTGTCTGTATGTAAGTGTCTAAGTGTCTGTATGTAAGGGTCTGTATGTAAGTGTCTGTATGTAAGTGTCTGTATGTAAGTGTCTGTATGTAAGTGTTTGTATGTAAGTGTCTGTATGTAAGTGTCTCAGTGTCTGTTTGTGTCAGTATGTAAGTGTCTGTATGTAAGTGTCTGTATGTAAGTGTCTGTATGTAAGTCTCAGTGTCTGTAAGTAAGTGTCTGTATGTAAGTGCCTTATGTAAGTGTCTGTATGTAAGTGTGTGTATGTAAGTGTCTGTATGTAAGTGTCTCAGTGTCTGTATGTAAATGTCTTTATGTAAGTGTCTGTATGTAAGTGTCTGTATGTAAGTGTCTGTATGTAAGTCTCAGTGTCTGTAAGTAAGTGTCTAAGTAAGTGTCTGTATGTAAGTGTCTGTATGTAAGTGTCTGTATGTTAAGTGTTTGTATGTAAGTGTCTGTATGTGAATATCTCAGCGTCTGTATGTAAGTGTCTGTATGTAAGTGTATCAGTGTCTGTATGTAAGTGTCTGTATGTAAGAGTCTGTATGTAAGTGTCTGTATGTAAGTGTCTGTATGTTAAGTGTCTGTATGTAAGTGTCTGTATGTAAGTATCTCAGTGTCTGTATGTAAGTTTCTGTATGTAAGTGTCTGTATGTAAGTGTCTCAGTGTCTGTATGTAATTGTCTGTATGTAAGTGTCTGTATGTAAGTATCTGTATGTAAATGTCTGTGTGTAAGTGTCTGTATGTAAGTGTCTTAGTGTCTGTATGTAAGTGTCTGTATGTAAGTGTCTGTATGTGTCTGTATGTAAGTGTCTGTATGTAATTGTCTGTGTGTAAGTGTCTGTATGTAAGTGTCTGTATGGAAGTGGCTGTATGTAAGTGTCTGTAAGTGTCTGTATGTAAGTGTCTATATGTAAGTGTCTGTATGTAAGTGTCTGTATGTAAGTGTCTCAGTGTCTGTATATAAGTGTATGTATGTAATTGTCCGTATGTAAGTGTCTTTATGTAAGAGTCCGTATGTAAGTGTCTTTATGTAAGTGTCTGTATGTAAGTGTCTGTATGTAAGTGTCTCAGTGTCTGTATGTAAATGTCTGTATGTAAGTGTCTGTATGTAAGTGTCTTAGTGTCTGTATGTAAGTGTCTGTATGTAATTGTCTGTATGTAAGTGTCTTTATGTAAGAGTCCGTATGTAAGTGTCTGTATGTAAGTGTCTAAGTGTCTGTATGTAAGTATCTTTATGTAAGAGTCTGTATGTAAGTGTCTGTATGTAAGTGTCTCAGTGTCTGTATGTAAGTGTCTGTATGTAAGTGTCTGTATGTAAGTGTCTCAGTGTCTGTATGTAAGTGTCTGTATGTAAGCGTCTGTATGTAAGTGTCTATGTAAGTGTCTCAGTGTCTTTATGTAAATGTCTGTATGTAAGTGTCTCAGTGTCTGTATGTAAGTGTCTCAGTGTCTGTATGTAAGTGTCTGTATGTAAGTGTCTGTATGTAAGTGTCTGTATGTAAGTGTCTGTATGTAAGTGTCTCAGTGTCTGTATGTAAGTGTCTGTATGTAAGTGTCTCAGTGTCTGTATGTAAATGTCTGTATGTAAGTGTCTGTATGTAAGTGTCTTAGTGTCTGTATGTAAGTGTCTGTATGTTATTGTCTGTATGTAAGTATCTTTATGTAAGAGTCTGTATGTAAGTGTCTGTATGTAAGTGTCTAAGTGTCTGTATGTAAGGGTCTGTATGTAAGTGTCTGTATGTAAGTGTCTGTATGTAAGTGTCTGTATGTAAGTGTTTGTATGTAAGTGTCTGTATGTAAGTGTCTCAGTGTCTGTTTGTGTCAGTATGTAAGTGTCTGTATGTAAGTTTCTGTATGTAAGTGTCTGTATGTAAGTCTCAGTGTCTGTAAGTAAGTGTCTGTATGTAAGTGCCTGTATGTAAGTGTCTGTATGTAAGTGTGTGTATGTAAGTGTCTGTATGTAAGTGTCTGTATGTAAGTGTCTCAGTGTCTGTATGTAAATGTCTTTATGTAAGTGTCTGTATGTAAGTGTCTGTATGTAAGTGTCTGAATGTAAGTCTCAGTGTCTGTAAGTAAGTGTCTAAGTAAGTGTCTGTATGTAAGTGTCTGTATGTAAGTGTCTGTATGTTAAGTGTTTGTATGTAAGTGTCTGTATGTGAATATCTCAGTGTCTGTATGTAAGTGTCTGTATGTAATTGTCTGTATGTAAGTGTCTCAGTGTCTGTATGTAAGTGTCTGTATGTAAGAGTCTGTATGTAAGTGTCTGTATGTAAGTGTCTGTATGTAAGTGTCTGTATGTAAGTATCTCAGTGTCTGTATGTAAGTTTCTGTATGTAAGTGTCTGTATGTAAGTGTCTCAGTGTCTGTATGTAAGTGTCTGTATGTAAGTATCTGTATGTAAATGTCTGTGTGTAAGTGTCTGTATGTAAGTGTCTTAGTGTCTGTATGTAAGTGTCTGTATGTAATTGTCTGTATGTAAGTGTCTTTATGTAAGAGTCTTTATGTAAGTGTCTGTATGTAAGTGTCTAAGTGTCTGTATGTAAGTGTCTTTATGTAAGACTCTGTATGTAAGTGTCTGTATGTAAGTGTCTAAGTGTCTTTATGTAAGGGTCTGTATGTAAGTGTCTGTATGTAAGTGTCTGTATTTAAGTGTCTGTATGTAAGTGTTTGTATGTACTTGTCTGTATGTAAGTGTCTCAGTGTCTGTTTGTGTCAGTATGTAAGTGTCTGTATGTAAGTGTCTATGTAAGTGTCTGTATGTAAGTGCCTGTATGTAAGTGTCTGTATGTAAGTGTGTGTATGTAAGTGTCTGTTTGTAAGTGTCTGTATGTAAGTGTCTGTATGTAAGTGTCTGTATGTAAGTGTCTGTATGTAAGTGTCTGTATGTTAAGTGTTTGTATGTAAGTGTCTGTATGTGAATATCTCAGTGTCTGTATGTAAGTGTCTGTATGTAAGTGTCTCAGTGTCTGTATGTAAGTGTCTGTATGTAAGTGTCTCAATGTCTGTATGTATGTGTCTGTATGTAAGTGTCTGTATGTAAGTGTCTGTATGTAAGTGTCTGTATGTAAGTGTCTCAGTGTCTGTATGTAAGTGTCTGTATGTAAGTGTCTCAGTGTCTGTATGTAAATGTCTGTATGTAAGTGTCTGTATGTAAGTGTCTTAGTGTCTGTATGTAAGTGTCTGTATGTAATTGTCTGTATGTAAGTGTCTTTATGTAAGAGTCTGTATGTAAGTGTCTGTATGTAAGTGTCTAAGTGTCTGTATGTAAGTATCTTTATGTAAGAGTCTGTATGTAAGTGTCTGTATGTAAGTGTCTAAGTGTCTGTATGTAAGGGTCTGTATGTAAGTGTCTGTATGTAAGTGTCTGTATGTAAGTGTCTGTATGTAAGTGTTTGTATGTAAGTGTCTGTATGTAAGTGTCTCAGTGTCTGTTTGTGTCAGTATGTAAGTGTCTGTATGTAAGTGTCTGTATGTAAGTGTCTGTATGTAAGTCTCAGTGTCTGTAAGTAAGTGTCTGTATGTAAGTGCCTTATGTAAGTGTCTGTATGTAAGTGTGTGTATGTAAGTGTCTGTATGTAAGTGTCTCAGTGTCTGTATGTAAATGTCTTTATGTAAGTGTCTGTATGTAAGTGTCTGTATGTAAGTGTCTGTATGTAAGTCTCAGTGTCTGTAAGTAAGTGTCTAAGTAAGTGTCTGTATGTAAGTGTCTGTATGTAAGTGTCTGTATGTTAAGTGTTTGTATGTAAGTGTCTGTATGTGAATATCTCAGCGTCTGTATGTAAGTGTCTGTATGTAAGTGTATCAGTGTCTGTATGTAAGTGTCTGTATGTAAGAGTCTGTATGTAAGTGTCTGTATGTAAGTGTCTGTATGTTAAGTGTCTGTATGTAAGTGTCTGTATGTAAGTATCTCAGTGTCTGTATGTAAGTTTCTGTATGTAAGTGTCTGTATGTAAGTGTCTCAGTGTCTGTATGTAATTGTCTGTATGTAAGTGTCTGTATGTAAGTATCTGTATGTAAATGTCTGTGTGTAAGTGTCTGTATGTAAGTGTCTTAGTGTCTGTATGTAAGTGTCTGTATGTAAGTGTCTGTATGTGTCTGTATGTAAGTGTCTGTATGTAATTGTCTGTGTGTAAGTGTCTGTATGTAAGTGTCTGTATGGAAGTGGCTGTATGTAAGTGTCTGTAAGTGTCTGTATGTAAGTGTCTGTATGTAAGTGTCTGTATGTAAGTGTCTGTATGTAAGTGTCTCAGTGTCTGTATATAAGTGTATGTATGTAATTGTCCGTATGTAAGTGTCTTTATGTAAGAGTCCGTATGTAAGTGTCTTTATGTAAGTGTCTGTATGTAAGTGTCTGTATGTAAGTGTCTCAGTGTCTGTATGTAAATGTCTGTATGTAAGTGTCTGTATGTAAGTGTCTTAGTGTCTGTATGTAAGTGTCTGTATGTAATTGTCTGTATGTAAGTGTCTTTATGTAAGAGTCCGTATGTAAGTGTCTGTATGTAAGTGTCTAAGTGTCTGTATGTAAGTATCTTTATGTAAGAGTCTGTATGTAAGTGTCTGTATGTAAGTGTCTCAGTGTCTGTTTGTGTCAGTATGTAAGTGTCTGTATGTAAGTGTCTGTATGTAAGTGTCTGTATGTAAGTCTCAGTGTCTGTAAGTAAGTGTCTGTATGTAAGTGCCTGTATGTAAGTGTCTGTATGTAAGTGTGTGTATGTAAGTGTCTGTATGCAAGTGTCTGTATGTAAGTGTCTCAGTGTCTGTATGTAAATGTCTTTATGTAAGTGTCTGTATGTAAGTGTCTGTATGTAAGTGTCTGAATGTAAGTCTCAGTGTCTGTAAGTAAGTGTCTAAGTAAGTGTCTGTATGTAAGTGTCTGTATGTAAGTGTCTGTATGTTAAGTGTTTGTATGTAAGTGTCTGTATGTGAATATCTCAGTGTCTGTATGTAAGTGTCTGTATGTAAGTGTCTGTATGTAAGTGTCTCAGTGTCTGTATGTAAGTGTCTGTATGTAAGAGTCTGTATGTAAGTGTCTGTATGTAAGTGTCTGTATGTAAGTGTCTGTATGTAAGTATCTCAGTGTCTGTATGTAAGTTTCTGTATGTAAGTGTCTGTATGTAAGTGTCTCAGTGTCTGTATGTAAGTGTCTGTATGTAAGTATCTGTATGTAAATGTCTGTGTGTAAGTGTCTGTATGTAAGTGTCTTAGTGTCTGTATGTAAGTGTCTCTATGTAATTGTCTGTATGTAAGTGTCTTTATGTAAGAGTCTGTATGTAAGTGTCTGTATGTAAGTGTCTAAGTGTCTGTATGTAAGTGTCTTTATGTAAGACTCTGTATGTAAGTGTCTGTATGTAAGTGTCTAAGTGTCTTTATGTAAGGGTCTGTATGTAAGTGTCTGTATGTAAGTGTCTGTATTAAAGTGTCTGTATGTAAGTGTTTGTATGTAAGTGTCTGTATGTAAGTGTCTCAGTGTCTGTTTGTGTCAGTATGTAAGTGTCTGTATGTAAGTGTCTATGTAAGTGTCTGTATGTAAGTGCCTGTATGTAAGTGTCTGTATGTAAGTGTGTGTATGTAAGTGTCTGTTTGTAAGTGTCTGTATGTAAGTATCTCTATGTAAATGTCTGTGTGTAAGTGTCTGTATGTAAGTATCTCAGTGTCTGTATGTAGGTTTCTGTATGTAAGTGTCTGTATGTAAGTGTCTCAGTGTCTGTATGTAAATGTCTTTATGTAAGTGTCTATATGTAAGTGTCTGTATGTAAGTGTCTGAATGTAAGTCTCAGTGTCTGTAAGTAAGTGTCTAAGTAAGTGTCTGTATGTAAGTGTCTGTATGTAAGTGTCTGTATGTTAAGTGTTTGTATGTAAGTGTCTGTATGTGAATATCTCAGTGTCTGTATGTAAGTGTCTGTATGTAAGTGTCTCAGTGTCTGTATGTAAGTGTCTGTATGTAAGTGTCTCAGTGTCTGTATGTAAGTGTCTGTATGTAAGTGTCTGTATGTAAGTGTCTGTATGTAAGTGTCTGTATGTAAGTGTCTCAGTGTCTGTATGTAAGTGTCTGTATGTAAGTGTCTCAGTGTCTGTATGTAAATGTCTGTATGTAAGTGTCTGTATGTAAGTGTCTTAGTGTCTGTATGTAAGTGTCTGTATGTAATTGTCTGTATGTAAGTGTCTTTATGTAAGAGTCTGTATGTAAGTGTCTGTATGTAAGTGTCTAAGTGTCTGTATGTAAGTATCTTTATGTAAGAGTCTGTATGTAAGTGTCTGTATGTAAGTGTCTAAGTGTCTGTATGTAAGGGTCTGTATGTAAGTGTCTGTATGTAAGTGTCTGTATGTAAGTGTCTGTATGTAAGTGTTTGTATGTAAGTGTCTGTATGTAAGTGTCTCAGTGTCTGTTTGTGTCAGTATGTAAGTGTCTGTATGTAAGTGTCTGTATGTAAGTGTCTGTATGTAAGTCTCAGTGTCTGTAAGTAAGTGTCTGTATGTAAGTGCCTTATGTAAGTGTCTGTATGTAAGTGTGTGTATGTAAGTGTCTGTATGTAAGTGTCTCAGTGTCTGTATGTAAATGTCTTTATGTAAGTGTCTGTATGTAAGTGTCTGTATGTAAGTGTCTGTATGTAAGTCTCAGTGTCTGTAAGTAAGTGTCTAAGTAAGTGTCTGTATGTAAGTGTCTGTATGTAAGTGTCTGTATGTTAAGTGTTTGTATGTAAGTGTCTGTATGTGAATATCTCAGCGTCTGTATGTAAGTGTCTGTATGTAAGTGTATCAGTGTCTGTATGTAAGTGTCTGTATGTAAGAGTCTGTATGTAAGTGTCTGTATGTAAGTGTCTGTATGTTAAGTGTCTGTATGTAAGTGTCTGTATGTAAGTATCTCAGTGTCTGTATGTAAGTTTCTGTATGTAAGTGTCTGTATGTAAGTGTCTCAGTGTCTATATGTAATTGTCTGTATGTAAGTGTCTGTATGTAAGTATCTGTATGTAAATGTCTGTGTGTAAGTGTCTGTATGTAAGTGTCTTAGTGTCTGTATGTAAGTGTCTGTATGTAAGTGTCTGTATGTGTCTGTATGTAAGTGTCTGTATGTAATTGTCTGTGTGTAAGTGTCTGTATGTAAGTGTCTGTATGGAAGTGGCTGTATGTAAGTGTCTGTAAGTGTCTGTATGTAAGTGTCTGTATGTAAGTGTCTGTATGTAAGTGTCTGTATGTAAGTGTCTCAGTGTCTGTATATAAGTGTATGTATGTAATTGTCCGTATGTAAGTGTCTTTATGTAAGAGTCCGTATGTAAGTGTCTTTATGTAAGTGTCTGTATGTAAGTGTCTGTATGTAAGTGTCTCAGTGTCTGTATGTAAATGTCTGTATGTAAGTGTCTGTATGTAAGTGTCTTAGTGTCTGTATGTAAGTGTCTGTATGTAATTGTCTGTATGTAAGTGTCTTTATGTAAGAGTCCGTATGTAAGTGTCTGTATGTAAGTGTCTAAGTGTCTGTATGTAAGTATCTTTATGTAAGAGTCTGTATGTAAGTGTCTGTATGTAAGTGTCTCAGTGTCTGTTTGTGTCAGTATGTAAGTGTCTGTATGTAAGTGTCTGTATGTAAGTGTCTGTATGTAAGTCTCAGTGTCTGTAAGTAAGTGTCTGTATGTAAGTGCCTGTATGTAAGTGTCTGTATGTAAGTGTGTGTATGTAAGTGTCTGTATGTAAGTGTCTGTATGTAAGTGTCTCAGTGTCTGTATGTAAATGTCTTTATGTAAGTGTCTGTATGTAAGTGTCTGTATGTAAGTGTCTGAATGTAAGTCTCAGTGTCTGTAAGTAAGTGTCTAAGTAAGTGTCTGTATGTAAGTGTCTGTATGTAAGTGTCTGTATGTTAAGTGTTTGTATGTAAGTGTCTGTATGTGAATATCTCAGTGTCTGTATGTAAGTGTCTGTATGTAAGTGTCTGTATGTAAGTGTCTCAGTGTCTGTATGTAAGTGTCTGTATGTAAGAGTCTGTATGTAAGTGTCTGTATGTAAGTGTCTGTATGTAAGTGTCTGTATGTAAGTATCTCAGTGTCTGTATGTAAGTTTCTGTATGTAAGTGTCTGTATGTAAGTGTCTGAATGTAAGTCTCAGTGTCTGTAAGTAAGTGTCTAAGTAAGTGTCTGTATGTAAGTGTCTGTATGTAAGTGTCTGTATGTTAAGTGTTTGTATGTAAGTGTCTGTATGTGAATATCTCAGTGTCTGTATGTAAGTGTCTGTATGTAATTGTCTGTATGTAAGTGTCTCAGTGTCTGTATGTAAGTGTCTGTATGTAAGAGTCTGTATGTAAGTGTCTGTATGTAAGTGTATGTATGTAAGTGTCTGTATGTAAGTATCTCAGTGTCTGTATGTAAGTTTCTGTATGTAAGTGTCTGTATGTAAGTGTCTCAGTGTCTGTATGTAAGTGTCTGTATGTAAGTATCTGTATGTAAATGTCTGTGTGTAAGTGTCTGTATGTAAGTGTCTTAGTGTCTGTATGTAAGTGTCTGTATGTAATTGTCTGTATGTAAGTGTCTTTATGTAAGAGTCTTTATGTAAGTGTCTGTATGTAAGTGTCTAAGTGTCTGTATGTAAGTGTCTTTATGTAAGACTCTGTATGTAAGTGTCTGTATGTAAGTGTCTAAGTGTCTTTATGTAAGGGTCTGTATGTAAGTGTCTGTATGTAAGTGTCTGTATTTAAGTGTCTGTATGTAAGTGTTTGTATGTAAGTGTCTGTATGTAAGTGTCTCAGTGTCTGTTTGTGTCAGTATGTAAGTGTCTGTATGTAAGTGTCTATGTAAGTGTCTGTATGTAAGTGCCTGTATGTAAGTGTCTGTATGTAAGTGTGTGTATGTAAGTGTCTGTTTGTAAGTGTCTGTATGTAAGTATCTCTATGTAAATGTCTGTGTGTAAGTGTCTGTATGTAAGTATCTCAGTGTCTGTAAGTAAGTTTCTAAATGTAAGTGTCTGTATGTAAGTGTCTCAGTGTCTGTATGTAAATGTCTTTATGTAAGTGTCTATATGTAAGTGCCTGTATGTAAGTGTCTGAATGTAAGTCTCAGTGTCTGTAAGTAAGTGTCTAAGTAAGTGTCTGTATGTAAGTGTCTGTATGTAAGTGTCTGTATGTTAAGTGTTTGTATGTAAGTGTCTGTATGTGAATATCTCAGTGTCTGTATGTAAGTGTCTGTATGTAAGTGTCTCAGTGTCTGTATGTAAGTGTCTGTATGTAAGTGTCTCAATGTCTGTATGTATGTGTCTGTATGTAAGTGTCTGTATGTAAGTGTCTGTATGTAAGTGTCTGTATGTAAGTGTCTCAGTGTCTGTATGTAAGTGTCTGTATGTAAGTGTCTCAGTGTCTGTATGTAAATGTCTGTATGTAAGTGTCTGTATGTAAGTGTCTTAGTGTCTGTATGTAAGTGTCTGTATGTAATTGTCTGTATGTAAGTGTCTTTATGTAAGAGTCTGTATGTAAGTGTCTGTATGTAAGTGTCTAAGTGTCTGTATGTAAGTATCTTTATGTAAGAGTCTGTATGTAAGTGTCTGTATGTAAGTGTCTAAGTGTCTGTATGTAAGGGTCTGTATGTAAGTGTCTGTATGTAAGTGTCTGTATGTAAGTGTCTGTATGTAAGTGTTTGTATGTAATTGTCTGTATGTAAGTGTCTCAGTGTCTGTTTGTGTCAGTATGTAAGTGTCTGTATGTAAGTGTCTGTATGTAAGTGTCTGTATGTAAGTCTCAGTGTCTGTAAGTAAGTGTCTGTATGTAAGTGCCTTATGTAAGTGTCTGTATGTAAGTGTGTGTATGTAAGTGTCTGTATGTAAGTGTCTCAGTGTCTGTATGTAAATGTCTTTATGTAAGTGTCTGTATGTAAGTGTCTGTATGTAAGTGTCTGTATGTAAGTCTCAGTGTCTGTAAGTAAGTGTCTAAGTAAGTGTCTGTATGTAAGTGTCTGTATGTAAGTGTCTGTATGTTAAGTGTTTGTATGTAAGTGTCTGTATGTGAATATCTCAGCGTCTGTATGTAAGTGTCTGTATGTAAGTGTATCAGTGTCTGTATGTAAGTGTCTGTATGTAAGAGTCTGTATGTAAGTGTCTGTATGTAAGTGTCTGTATGTTAAGTGTCTGTATGTAAGTGTCTGTATGTAAGTATCTCAGTGTCTGTATGTAAGTTTCTGTATGTAAGTGTCTGTATGTAAGTGTCTCAGTGTCTGTATGTAATTGTCTGTATGTAAGTGTCTGTATGTAAGTATCTGTATGTAAATGTCTGTGTGTAAGTGTCTGTATGTAAGTGTCTTAGTGTCTGTATGTAAGTGTCTGTATGTAAGTGTCTGTATGTGTCTGTATGTAAGTGTCTGTATGTAATTGTCTGTGTGTAAGTGTCTGTATGTAAGTGTCTGTATGGAAGTGGCTGTATGTAAGTGTCTGTAAGTGTCTGTATGTAAGTGTCTGTATGTAAGTGTCTGTATGTAAGTGTCTCAGTGTCTGTATATAAGTGTATGTATGTAATTGTCCGTATGTAAGTGTCTTTATGTAAGAGTCCGTATGTAAGTGTCTTTATGTAAGTGTCTGTATGTAAGTGTCTGTATGTAAGTGTCTCAGTGTCTGTATGTAAATGTCTGTATGTAAGTGTCTGTATGTAAGTGTCTTAGTGTCTGTATGTAAGTGTCTGTATGTAATTGTCTGTATGTAAGTGTCTTTATGTAAGAGTCCGTATGTAAGTGTCTGTATGTAAGTGTCTAAGTGTCTGTATGTAAGTATCTTTATGTAAGAGTCTGTATGTAAGTGTCTGTATGTAAGTGTCTCAGTGTCTGTTTGTGTCAGTATGTAAGTGTCTGTATGTAAGTGTCTGTATGTAAGTGTCTGTATGTAAGTCTCAGTGTCTGTAAGTAAGTGTCTGTATGTAAGTGCCTGTATGTAAGTGTCTGTATGTAAGTGTGTGTATGTAAGTGTCTGTATGTAAGTGTCTGTATGTAAGTGTCTCAGTGTCTGTATGTAAATGTCTTTATGTAAGTGTCTGTATGTAAGTGTCTGTATGTAAGTGTCTGAATGTAAGTCTCAGTGTCTGTAAGTAAGTGTCTAAGTAAGTGTCTGTATGTAAGTGTCTGTATGTAAGTGTCTGTATGTTAAGTGTTTGTATGTAAGTGTCTGTATGTGAATATCTCAGTGTCTGTATGTAAGTGTCTGTATGTAAGTGTCTGTATGTAAGTGTCTCAGTGTCTGTATGTAAGTGTCTGTATGTAAGAGTCTGTATGTAAGTGTCTGTATGTAAGTGTCTGTATGTAAGTGTCTGTATGTAAGTATCTCAGTGTCTGTATGTAAGTTTCTGTATGTAAGTGTCTGTATGTAAGTGTCTCAGTGTCTGTATGTAAGTGTCTGTATGTAAGTATCTGTATGTAAATGTCTGTGTGTAAGTGTCTGTATGTAAGTGTCTTAGTGTCTGTATGTAAGTGTCTCTATGTAATTGTCTGTATGTAAGTGTCTTTATGTAAGAGTCTGTATGTAAGTGTCTGTATGTAAGTGTCTGTATTAAAGTGTCTGTATGTAAGTGTTTGTATGTAAGTGTCTGTATGTAAGTGTCTCAGTGTCTGTTTGTGTCAGTATGTAAGTGTCTGTATGTAAGTGTCTATGTAAGTGTCTGTATGTAAGTGCCTGTATGTAAGTGTCTGTATGTAAGTGTGTGTATGTAAGTGTCTGTTTGTAAGTGTCTGTATGTAAGTATCTCTATGTAAATGTCTGTGTGTAAGTGTCTGTATGTAAGTATCTCAGTGTCTGTATGTAAGTTTCTGTATGTAAGTGTCTGTATGTAAGTGTCTCAGTGTCTGTATGTAAATGTCTTTATGTAAGTGTCTATATGTAAGTGTCTGTATGTAAGTGTCTGAATGTAAGTCTCAGTGTCTGTAAGTGTCTAAGTAAGTGTCTGTATGTAAGTGTCTGTATGTAAGTGTCTGTATGTTAAGTGTTTGTATGTAAGTGTCTGTATGTGAATATCTCAGTGTCTGTATGTAAGTGTCTGTATGTAAGTGTCTCAGTGTCTGTATGTAAGTGTCTGTATGTAAGTGTCTCAGTGTCTGTATGTAAGTGTCTGTATGTAAGTGTCTGTATGTAAGTGTCTGTATGTAAGTGTCTGTATGTAAGTGTCTCAGTGTCTGTATGTAAGTGTCTGTATGTAAGTGTCTCAGTGTCTGTATGTAAATGTCTGTATGTAAGTGTCTGTATGTAAGTGTCTTAGTGTCTGTATGTAAGTGTCTGTATGTAATTGTCTGTATGTAAGTGTCTTTATGTAAGAGTCTGTATGTAAGTGTCTGTATGTAAGTGTCTAAGTGTCTGTATGTAAGTATCTTTATGTAAGAGTCTGTATGTAAGTGTCTGTATGTAAGTGTCTAAGTGTCTGTATGTAAGGGTCTGTATGTAAGTGTCTGTATGTAAGTGTCTGTATGTAAGTGTCTGTATGTAAGTGTTTGTATGTAAGTGTCTGTATGTAAGTGTCTCAGTGTCTGTTTGTGTCAGTATGTAAGTGTCTGTATGTAAGTGTCTGTATGTAAGTGTCTGTATGTAAGTCTCAGTGTCTTTAAGTAAGTGTCTGTATGTAAGTGCCTTATGTAAGTGTCTGTATGTAAGTGTGTGTATGTAAGTGTCTGTATGTAAGTGTCTCAGTGTCTGTATGTAAATGTCTTTATGTAAGTGTCTGTATGTAAGTGTCTGTATGTAAGTGTCTGTATGTAAGTCTCAGTGTCTGTAAGTAAGTGTCTAAGTAAGTGTCTGTATGTAAGTGTCTGTATGTAAGTGTCTGTATGTTAAGTGTTTGTATGTAAGTGTCTGTATGTGAATATCTCAGCGTCTGTATGTAAGTGTCTGTATGTAAGTGTATCAGTGTCTGTATGTAAGTGTCTGTATGTAAGAGTCTGTATGAAAGTGTCTGTATGTAAGTGTCTGTATGTTAAGTGTCTGTATGTAAGTGTCTGTATGTAAGTATCTCAGTGTCTGTATGTAAGTTTCTGTATGTAAGTGTCTGTATGTAAGTGTCTCAGTGTCTGTATGTAATTGTCTGTATGTAAGTGTCTGTATGTAAGTATCTGTATGTAAATGTCTGTGTGTAAGTGTCTGTATGTAAGTGTCTTAGTGTCTGTATGTAAGTGTCTGTATGTAAGTGTCTGTATGTGTCTGTATGTAAGTGTCTGTATGTAATTGTCTGTGTGTAAGTGTCTGTATGTAAGTGTCTGTATGGAAGTGGCTGTATGTAAGTGTCTGTAAGTGTCTGTATGTAAGTGTCTGTATGTAAGTGTCTGTATGTAAGTGTCTCAGTGTCTGTATATAAGTGTATGTATGTAATTGTCCGTATGTAAGTGTCTTTATGTAAGAGTCCGTATGTAAGTGTCTTTATGTAAGTGTCTGTATGTAAGTGTCTGTATGTAAGTGTCTCAGTGTCTGTATGTAAATGTCTGTATGTAAGTGTCTGTATGTAAGTGTCTTAGTGTCTGTATGTAAGTGTCTGTATGTAATTGTCTGTATGTAAGTGTCTTTATGTAAGAGTCCGTATGTAAGTGTCTGTATGTAAGTGTCTAAGTGTCTGTATGTAAGTATCTTTATGTAAGAGTCTGTATGTAAGTGTCTGTATGTAAGTGTCTCAGTGTCTGTTTGTGTCAGTATGTAAGTGTCTGTATGTAAGTGTCTGTATGTAAGTGTCTGTATGTAAGTCTCAGTGTCTGTAAGTAAGTGTCTGTATGTAAGTGCCTGTATGTAAGTGTCTGTATGTAAGTGTGTGTATGTAAGTGTCTGTATGTAAGTGTCTGTATGTAAGTGTCTCAGTGTCTGTATGTAAATGTCTTTATGTAAGTGTCTGTATGTAAGTGTCTGTATGTAAGTGTCTGAATGTAAGTCTCAGTGTCTGTAAGTAAGTGTCTAAGTAAGTGTCTGTATGTAAGTGTCTGTATGTAAGTGTCTGTATGTTAAGTGTTTGTATGTAAGTGTCTGTATGTGAATATCTCAGTGTCTGTATGTAAGTGTCTGTATGTAAGTGTCTGTATGTAAGTGTCTCAGTGTCTGTATGTAAGTGTCTGTATGTAAGAGTCTGTATGTAAGTGTCTGTATGTAAGTGTCTGTATGTAAGTGTCTGTATGTAAGTATCTCAGTGTCTGTATGTAAGTTTCTGTATGTAAGTGTCTGTATGTAAGTGTCTCAGTGTCTGTATGTAAGTGTCTGTATGTAAGTATCTGTATGTAAATGTCTGTGTGTAAGTGTCTGTATGTAAGTGTCTTAGTGTCTGTATGTAAGTGTCTCTATGTAATTGTCTGTATGTAAGTGTCTTTATGTAAGAGTCTGTATGTAAGTGTCTGTATGTAAGTGTCTAAGTGTCTGTATGTAAGTGTCTTTATGTAAGACTCTGTATGTAAGTGTCTGTATGTAAGTGTCTAAGTGTCTTTATGTAAGGGTCTGTATGTAAGTGTCTGTATGTAAGTGTCTGTATTAAAGTGTCTGTATGTAAGTGTTTGTATGTAAGTGTCTGTATGTAAGTGTCTCAGTGTCTGTTTGTGTCAGTATGTAAGTGTCTGTATGTAAGTGTCTATGTAAGTGTCTGTATGTAAGTGCCTGTATGTAAGTGTCTGTATGTAAGTGTGTGTATGTAAGTGTCTGTTTGTAAGTGTCTGTATGTAAGTATCTCTATGTAAATGTCTGTGTGTAAGTGTCTGTATGTAAGTATCTCAGTGTCTGTATGTAAGTTTCTGTATGTAAGTGTCTGTATGTAAGTGTCTCAGTGTCTGTATGTAAATGTCTTTATGTAAGTGTCTATATGTAAGTGTCTGTATGTAAGTGTCTGAATGTAAGTCTCAGTGTCTGTAAGTAAGTGTCTAAGTAAGTGTCTGTATGTAAGTGTCTGTATGTAAGTGTCTGTATGTTAAGTGTTTGTATGTAAGTGTCTGTATGTGAATATCTCAGTGTCTGTATGTAAGTGTCTGTATGTAAGTGTCTCAGTGTCTGTATGTAAGTGTCTGTATGTAAGTGTCTCAGTGTCTGTATGTAAGTGTCTGTATGTAAGTGTCTGTATGTAAGTGTCTGTATGTAAGTGTCTGTATGTAAGTGTCTCAGTGTCTGTATGTAAGTGTCTGTATGTAAGTGTCTCAGTGTCTGTATGTAAATGTCTGTATGTAAGTGTCTGTATGTAAGTGTCTTAGTGTCTGTATGTAAGTGTCTGTATGTAATTGTCTGTATGTAAGTGTCTTTATGTAAGAGTCTGTATGTAAGTGTCTGTATGTAAGTGTCTAAGTGTCTGTATGTAAGTATCTTTATGTAAGAGTCTGTATGTAAGTGTCTGTATGTAAGTGTCTAAGTGTCTGTATGTAAGGGTCTGTATGTAAGTGTCTGTATGTAAGTGTCTGTATGTAAGTGTCTGTATGTAAGTGTTTGTATGTAAGTGTCTGTATGTAAGTGTCTCAGTGTCTGTTTGTGTCAGTATGTAAGTGTCTGTATGTAAGTGTCTGTATGTAAGTGTCTGTATGTAAGTCTCAGTGTCTGTAAGTAAGTGTCTGTATGTAAGTGCCTTATGTAAGTGTCTGTATGTAAGTGTGTGTATGTAAGTGTCTGTATGTAAGTGTCTCAGTGTCTGTATGTAAATGTCTTTATGTAAGTGTCTGTATGTAAGTGTCTGTATGTAAGTGTCTGTATGTAAGTCTCAGTGTCTGTAAGTAAGTGTCTAAGTAAGTGTCTGTATGTAAGTGTCTGTATGTAAGTGTCTGTATGTTAAGTGTTTGTATGTAAGTGTCTGTATGTGAATATCTCAGCGTCTGTATGTAAGTGTCTGTATGTAAGTGTCTCAGTGTCTGTATGTAAGTGTCTGTATGTAAGAGTCTGTATGTAAGTGTCTGTATGTAAGTGTATGTATGTTAAGTGTCTGTATGTAAGTGTCTGTATGTAAGTATCTCAGTGTCTGTATGTAAGTGTATGTATGTAAGTGTCTGTATGTAAGTGTCTCAGTGTCTGTTTGTGTCAGTATGTAAGTGTCTGTATGTAAGTGTCTGTATGTAAGTGTCTGTATGTTAAGTGTTTGTATGTAAGTGTCTGTATGTGAATATCTCAGCGTCTGTATGTAAGTGTCTGTATGTAAGTGTCTCAGTGTCTGTATGTAAGTGTCTGTATGTAAGAGTCTGTATGTAAGTGTCTGTATGTAAGTGTCTGTATGTTAAGTGTCTGTATGTAAGTGTCTGTATGTAAGTATCTCAGTGTCTTTATGTAAGTTTCTGTATGTAAGTGTCTGTATGTAAGTGTCTCAGTGTCTGTATGTAATTGTCTGTATGTAAGTGTCTGTATGTAAGTATCTGTATGTAAATGTCTGTGTGTAAGTGTCTGTATGTAAGTGTCTTAGTGTCTGTATGTAAGTGTCTGTATGTAAGTGTCTGTATGTGTCTGTATGTAAGTGTCTGTATGTAAGAGTCTTAGTGTCTATATGTAAGTGTCTGTATGTAATTGTCTGTATGTAAGTGTCTTTATGTAAGAGTCTGTATGTAAGTGTCTGTATGTAAGTGTCTAAGTGTCTGTATGTAAGTGTCTTTATGTAAGAGTCTGTATGTAAGTGTCTGTATGTAAGTGTCTAAGTGCCTGTATGTAAGGGTCTGTATGTAAGTGTCTGTATGTAAGTGTCTGTATTTAAGTGTCTGTATGTAAGTGTATGTATGTAAGTGTCTGTATGTAAGTGTCTCAGTGTCTGTTTGTGTCAGTATGTAAGTGTCTGTATGTAAGTGTCTATGTAAGTGTCTGTATGTAAGTGCCTGTATGTAAGTGTCTGTATGTAAGTGTGTGTATGTAAGTGTCTGTATGTAAGTGTCTGTATGTAAGTATCTCTATGTAAATGTCTGTGTGTAAGTGTCTGTATGTAAGTGTCTTAGTGTCTGTATGTAAGTGTCTGTATGTAAGTGTCTGTATGTAAGTGTCTGTATGTAAGTGTCTGTATGTAAGTGTCTGTATGTAAGTGTCTGTATGTAAGTGGCTGTATGTAAGTGTCTGTAAGTGTCTGTATGTAAGTATCTGTATGTAAGTGTCTGTATGTAAGTTTCTGTATGTAAGTGTCTCTATGTAAGTATCTGTATGTAAGTGTCTGTATGTAAGTGTCTGTATGTAAATGTCTCAGTGTCTGTATGTAAGTGTCTGTATGTAAGCATCTGTATATAAGTGTCTCAGTGTCTGTATGTAAAAGTCTGTATGTAAGTGTCTGTATGTAAGTGTCTCAGTGTCTGTATGTAAGTGTCTGTATGTAAGCGTCTGTATGTAAGTGTCTATGTAAGTGTCTCAGTGTCTTTATGTAAATGTCTGTATGTAAGTGTCTCAGTGTCTGTATGTAAGTGTCTCAGTGTCTGTATGTAAGTGTCTGTATGTAAGTGTCTGTATGTAAGTGTCTGTATGTAAGTAGTGGGGAGCGGTAGTGTAGCGGTTAGCGCGCTGCGCTATGAACCTGGCGACCCGGGTTCGATTCCCGCTCATGGCCAACACCAGTGACGATTATCTGAACCGGTCCCGGGCCTCCCCTAGGTCGACTCAGCCTCAAATGAGTACCTGGTGCGGTGTGTAAACGTCGCCACTGGGGAGACAAAGGCGGTCGGGCGTGGTGCTGGCCACACCCACCCCCTCGTGTACCGTTCCGGCCTTCATAGGTGCTCGCTAACAGCACTTGCCCCTACAGTCTGTTACAGGCTATACGGGGGATCTTTGTCTTTGTATGTAAGTGTCTGTATGTAAGTGTCTCAGTGTCTGTATGTAAGTGTCTGTATGTAAGTGTCTCAGTGTCTGTATGTAAATGTCTGTATGTAAGTGTCTGTATGTAAGTGTCTTAGTGTCTGTATGTAAGTGTCTGTATGTTATTGTCTGTATGTAAGTATCTTTATGTAAGAGTCTGTATGTAAGTGTCTGTATGTAAGTGTCTAAGTGTCTGTATGTAAGGGTCTGTATGTAAGTGTCTGTATGTAAGTGTCTGTATGTAAGTGTCTGTATGTAAGTGTTTGTATGTAAGTGTCTGTATGTAAGTGTCTCAGTGTCTGTTTGTGTCAGTATGTAAGTGTCTGTATGTAAGTTTCTGTATGTAAGTGTCTGTATGTAAGTCTCAGTGTCTGTAAGTAAGTGTCTGTATGTAAGTGCCTGTATGTAAGTGTCTGTATGTAAGTGTGTGTATGTAAGTGTCTGTATGTAAGTGTCTGTATGTAAGTGTCTCAGTGTCTGTATGTAAATGTCTTTATGTAAGTGTCTGTATGTAAGTGTCTGTATGTAAGTGTCTGTATGTAAGTGTGTGTATGTAAGTGTCTGTATGTAAGTGTCTGTATGTAAGTGTCTCAGTGTCTGTATGTAAATGTCTTTATGTAAGTGTCTGTATGTAAGTGTCTGTATGTAAGTGTCTGTATGTAAGTGTTTGTATGTAAGTGTCTGTATGTAAGTGTCTCAGTGTCTGTTTGTGTCAGTATGTAAGTGTCTGTATGTAAGTGTCTATGTAAGTGTCTGTATGTAAGTGCCTGTATGTAAGTGTCTGTATGTAAGTGTGTGTATGTAAGTGTCTGTTTGTAAGTGTCTGTATGTAAGTATCTCTATGTAAATGTCTGTGTGTAAGTGTCTGTATGTAAGTATCTCAGTGTCTGTAAGTAAGTTTCTGTATGTAAGTGTCTGTATGTAAGTGTCTCAGTGTCTGTATGTAAATGTCTTTATGTAAGTGTCTATATGTAAGTGTCTGTATGTAAGTGTCTGAATGTAAGTCTCAGTGTCTGTAAGTAAGTGTCTAAGTAAGTGTCTGTATGTAAGTGTCTGTATGTAAGTGTCTGTATGTTAAGTGTTTGTATGTAAGTGTCTGTATGTGAATATCTCAGTGTCTGTATGTAAGTGTCTGTATGTAAGTGTCTCAGTGTCTGTATGTAAGTGTCTGTATGTAAGTGTCTCAGTGTCTGTATGTATGTGTCTGTATGTAAGTGTCTGTATGTAAGTGTCTGTATGTAAGTGTCTGTATGTAAGTGTCTCAGTGTCTGTATGTAAGTGTCTGTATGTAAGTGTCTCAGTGTCTGTATGTAAATGTCTGTATGTAAGTGTCTGTATGTAAGTGTCTTAGTGTCTGTATGTAAGTGTCTGTATGTAATTGTCTGTATGTAAGTGTCTTTATGTAAGAGTCTGTATGTAAGTGTCTGTATGTAAGTGTCTAAGTGTCTGTATGTAAGTATCTTTATGTAAGAGTCTGTATGTAAGTGTCTGTATGTAAGTGTCTAAGTGTCTGTATGTAAGGGTCTGTATGTAAGTGTCTGTATGTAAGTGTCTGTATGTAAGTGTCTGTATGTAAGTGTTTGTATGTAAGTGTCTGTATGTAAGTGTCTCAGTGTCTGTTTGTGTCAGTATGTAAGTGTCTGTATGTAAGTGTCTGTATGTAAGTGTCTGTATGTAAGTCTCAGTGTCTGTAAGTAAGTGTCTGTATGTAAGTGCCTTATGTAAGTGTCTGTATGTAAGTGTGTGTATGTAAGTGTCTGTATGTAAGTGTCTCAGTGTCTGTATGTAAATGTCTTTATGTAAGTGTCTGTATGTAAGTGTCTGTATGTAAGTGTCTGTATGTAAGTCTCAGTGTCTGTAAGTAAGTGTCTAAGTAAGTGTCTGTATGTAAGTGTCTGTATGTAAGTGTCTGTATGTTAAGTGTTTGTATGTAAGTGTCTGTATGTGAATATCTCAGCGTCTGTATGTAAGTGTCTGTATGTAAGTGTATCAGTGTCTGTATGTAAGTGTCTGTATGTAAGAGTCTGTATGTAAGTGTCTGTATGTAAGTGTCTGTATGTTAAGTGTCTGTATGTAAGTGTCTGTATGTAAGTATCTCAGTGTCTGTATGTAAGTTTCTGTATGTAAGTGTCTGTATGTAAGTGTCTCAGTGTCTGTATGTAATTGTCTGTATGTAAGTGTCTGTATGTAAGTATCTGTATGTAAATGTCTGTGTGTAAGTGTCTGTATGTAAGTGTCTTAGTGTCTGTATGTAAGTGTCTGTATGTAAGTGTCTGTATGTGTCTGTATGTAAGTGTCTGTATGTAATTGTCTGTGTGTAAGTGTCTGTATGTAAGTGTCTGTATGGAAGTGGCTGTATGTAAGTGTCTGTAAGTGTCTGTATGTAAGTGTCTATATGTAAGTGTCTGTATGTAAGTGTCTGTATGTAAGTGTCTCAGTGTCTGTATATAAGTGTATGTATGTAATTGTCCGTATGTAAGTGTCTTTATGTAAGAGTCCGTATGTAAGTGTCTTTATGTAAGTGTCTGTATGTAAGTGTCTGTATGTAAGTGTCTCAGTGTCTGTATGTAAATGTCTGTATGTAAGTGTCTGTATGTAAGTGTCTTAGTGTCTGTATGTAAGTGTCTGTATGTAATTGTCTGTATGTAAGTGTCTTTATGTAAGAGTCCGTATGTAAGTGTCTGTATGTAAGTGTCTAAGTGTCTGTATGTAAGTATCTTTATGTAAGAGTCTGTATGTAAGTGTCTGTATGTAAGTGTCTCAGTGTCTGTATGTAAGTGTCTGTATGTAAGTGTCTGTATGTAAGTGTCTCAGTGTCTGTATGTAAGTGTCTGTATGTAAGCGTCTGTATGTAAGTGTCTATGTAAGTGTCTCAGTGTCTTTATGTAAATGTCTGTATGTAAGTGTCTCAGTGTCTGTATGTAAGTGTCTCAGTGTCTGTATGTAAGTGTCTGTATGTAAGTGTCTGTATGTAAGTGTCTGTATGTAAGTGTCTGTATGTAAGTGTCTCAGTGTCTGTATGTAAGTGTCTGTATGTAAGTGTCTCAGTGTCTGTATGTAAATGTCTGTATGTAAGTGTCTGTATGTAAGTGTCTTAGTGTCTGTATGTAAGTGTCTGTATGTTATTGTCTGTATGTAAGTATCTTTACGTAAGAGTCTGTATGTAAGTGTCTGTATGTAAGTGTCTAAGTGTCTGTATGTAAGGGTCTGTATGTAAGTGTCTGTATGTAAGTGTCTGTATGTAAGTGTCTGTATGTAAGTGTTTGTATGTAAGTGTCTGTATGTAAGTGTCTCAGTGTCTGTTTGTGTCAGTATGTAAGTGTCTGTATGTAAGTTTCTGTATGTAAGTGTCTGTATGTAAGTCTCAGTGTCTGTAAGTAAGTGTCTGTATGTAAGTGCCTGTATGTAAGTGTCTGTATGTAAGTGTGTGTATGTAAGTGTCTGTATGTAAGTGTCTGTATGTAAGTGTCTCAGTGTCTGTATGTAAATGTCTTTATGTAAGTGTCTGTATGTAAGTGTCTGTATGTAAGTGTCTGAATGTAAGTCTCAGTGTCTGTAAGTAAGTGTCTAAGTAAGTGTCTGTATGTAAGTGTCTGTATGTAAGTGTCTGTATGTTAAGTGTTTGTATGTAATTGTCTGTATGTGAATATCTCAGTGTCTGTATGTAAGTGTCTGTATGTAATTGTCTGTATGTAAGTGTCTCAGTGTCTGTATGTAAGTGTCTGTATGTAAGAGTCTGTATGTAAGTGTCTGTATGTAAGTGTCTGTATGTAAGTGTCTGTATGTAAGTATCTCAGTGTCTGTATGTAAGTTTCTGTATGTAAGTGTCTGTATGTAAGTGTCTCAGTGTCTGTATGTAAGTGTCTGTATGTAAGTATCTGTATGTAAATGTCTGTGTGTAAGTGTCTGTATGTAAGTGTCTTAGTGTCTGTATGTAAGTGTCTGTATGTAATTGTCTGTATGTAAGTGTCTTTATGTAAGAGTCTTTATGTAAGTGTCTGTATGTAAGTGTCTAAGTGTCTGTATGTAAGTGTCTTTATGTAAGACTCTGTATGTAAGTGTCTGTATGTAAGTGTCTAAGTGTCTTTATGTAAGGGTCTGTATGTAAGTGTCTGTATGTAAGTGTCTGTATTTAAGTGTCTGTATGTAAGTGTTTGTATGTAAGTGTCTGTATGTAAGTGTCTCAGTGTCTGTTTGTGTCAGTATGTAAGTGTCTGTATGTAAGTGTCTATGTAAGTGTCTGTATGTAAGTGCCTGTATGTAAGTGTCTGTATGTAAGTGTGTGTATGTAAGTGTCTGTTTGTAAGTGTCTGTATGTAAGTGTCTGTATGTAAGTGTCTGTATGTAAGTGTCTGTATGTAAGTGTCTGTATGTTAAGTGTTTGTATGTAAGTGTCTGTATGTGAATATCTCAGTGTCTGTATGTAAGTGTCTGTATGTAAGTGTCTCAGTGTCTGTATGTAAGTGTCTGTATGTAAGTGTCTCAATGTCTGTATGTATGTGTCTGTATGTAAGTGTCTGTATGTAAGTGTCTGTATGTAAGTGTCTGTATGTAAGTGTCTCAGTGTCTGTATGTAAGTGTCTGTATGTAAGTGTCTCAGTGTCTGTATGTAAATGTCTGTATGTAAGTGTCTGTATGTAAGTGTCTTAGTGTCTGTATGTAAGTGTCTGTATGTAATTGTCTGTATGTAAGTGTCTTTATGTAAGAGTCTGTATGTAAGTGTCTGTATGTAAGTGTCTAAGTGTCTGTATGTAAGTATCTTTATGTAAGAGTCTGTATGTAAGTGTCTGTATGTAAGTGTCTAAGTGTCTGTATGTAAGGGTCTGTATGTAAGTGTCTGTATGTAAGTGTCTGTATGTAAGTGTCTGTATGTAAGTGTTTGTATGTAAGTGTCTGTATGTAAGTGTCTCAGTGTCTGTTTGTGTCAGTATGTAAGTGTCTGTATGTAAGTGTCTGTATGTAAGTGTCTGTATGTAAGTCTCAGTGTCTGTAAGTAAGTGTCTGTATGTAAGTGCCTTATGTAAGTGTCTGTATGTAAGTGTGTGTATGTAAGTGTCTGTATGTAAGTGTCTCAGTGTCTGTATGTAAATGTCTTTATGTAAGTGTCTGTATGTAAGTGTCTGTATGTAAGTGTCTGTATGTAAGTCTCAGTGTCTGTAAGTAAGTGTCTAAGTAAGTGTCTGTATGTAAGTGTCTGTATGTAAGTGTCTGTATGTTAAGTGTTTGTATGTAAGTGTCTGTATGTGAATATCTCAGCGTCTGTATGTAAGTGTCTGTATGTAAGTGTATCAGTGTCTGTATGTAAGTGTCTGTATGTAAGAGTCTGTATGTAAGTGTCTGTATGTAAGTGTCTGTATGTTAAGTGTCTGTATGTAAGTGTCTGTATGTAAGTATCTCAGTGTCTGTATGTAAGTTTCTGTATGTAAGTGTCTGTATGTAAGTGTCTCAGTGTCTGTATGTAATTGTCTGTATGTAAGTGTCTGTATGTAAGTATCTGTATGTAAATGTCTGTGTGTAAGTGTCTGTATGTAAGTGTCTTAGTGTCTGTATGTAAGTGTCTGTATGTAAGTGTCTGTATGTGTCTGTATGTAAGTGTCTGTATGTAATTGTCTGTGTGTAAGTGTCTGTATGTAAGTGTCTGTATGGAAGTGGCTGTATGTAAGTGTCTGTAAGTGTCTGTATGTAAGTGTCTGTATGTAAGTGTCTGTATGTAAGTGTCTCAGTATCTGTATGTAAATGTCTTTATGTAAGTGTCTGTATGTAAGTGTCTGTATGTAAGTCTCAGTGTCTGTATGTCAGTGTGTGTTTGTAAGTGTCTGTATGTAAGTGTCTGTATTTAAGTGTCTCAGTGTCTGTAAGTAAGTGTCTAAGTAAGTATCTGTATGTAAGTGTCTGTATGTAAGTGTCTGTATGTTAAGTGTTTGTATGTAAGTGTCTGTATGTGAATATCTCAGTGTCTGTATGTAAGTGTCTGTATGTAAGTGTCTGTATGTAAGTGTCTAAGTGTCTGTATGTAAGGGTCTGTATGTAAGTGTCTGTATGTAAGTGTCTGTATGTAAGTGTTTGTATGTAATTGTCTGTATGTAAGTGTCTCAGTGTCTGTTTGTGTCAGTATGTAAGTGTCTGTATGTAAGTGTCTATGTAAGTGTCTGTATGTAAGTGCCTGTATGTAAGTGTCTGTATGTAAGTGTGTGTATGTAAGTCCGGCAAAACAACCCCCTACCTCCTCGCGGTGCCGGACGGGCAACTCTGTCGTGGACAGCGCTGTGGGGGGAGTTCCAATTTTGATTGGCTCCTCCCCTCATGGCATATGTGTCCACCACAGGGGCTAAACGGGGGCTCTGGACGGGTGCGAGGGGCTGGTAACCCCTCCACCTTCAATTAATTACCACAATACCACGAATTAAACTCAAATATGTAACAACTAAGCTTGTGCCGGAGGCCCCGGGGGGCCAGGCGTCTATGACGTCTCCTGGCCAAACCCCAATTGGCGGAGCCAGGAGATTGAATACCTACCCTCGGGGCTACTCCAGAAACAACGAAAAGCCACTACGGGTGGCCACGTGGAATGTTCGAACGCTCACTGCAGAGGAGAGGCTGCCACTCCTCTGTCGGGAGCTGGACCGGTACCGCCTGGATCTATGCGGCATTCAGGAGGTCCGGTGGACCGGCTCTGGCTCCTGCCACCATGAGGGGTGGACAGTCCTCTACTCGGGGCAGCAGACTGCCAAACAACAGGGTGTGGGTCTTCTTTTGAACAAAAAAATGAAGGGGGCGTGGGAGCGTGGCGGTGAGGTGTGGGAAGCTGTAAGCCCCAGGCTACTTTGGGCTCGCCTTCCCATCAACCGGAGGCGAGGAATGGTGGTCGTGGTTACTTATGCCCCCACCGAAGATGAACATCCGTGGAGGGATGCAGGCAAAGCCGATGAGTCAGATGCCTTCTATGACCTCCTGTCACAGGTGCTGGCTAAAGTGGCCCCTCGGGATAGAGTCATCATGTTGGGTGACTTCAATGCCCGAGTTGGTCATGATACTGGCACCTGGTCTGGAGTGATTGGAGGGCATGGGCCAGATCAGCTCAATAACAACGGTAGGAGGCTGCTAGATTTTTGTGCAGCCCATGGGCTTGTAATTACCAACACGCTGTTCCGGCATCGGCGCATCCACACAACATCATGGATGCATGCCGGGTCCAAGCAAGAACATCTGCTGGACTACATAGTGACGGACCAGCGAATGCGAGCCCATGTCCTTGACACCAGGACCTACCGTAGAGCTGATCTGCCCTCTGACCATCGACTAGTCATCTGTAAGATGCGCCTGCCATTCTTCCACTCCGGTGGTGGGTGTACACCCAGGACCCCATTCCAACCTAAAGTGGCCTGGTCTCAGTTATCTGATGAAAGTTGCAAGCGAGAATTTCACCATCGCTTGCGGCTGGGATTGGCATCGTCCCCGACTCCTCCTGATGTCGAGGGTAAATGGGCGAGGTTTAGGACTGTGACTCATGCAGCTGCAATGGCTACTTTGGGTACGCGGTCCAGACCTCCCCAGACACCCTGGATGACAGAGGAGTTGTTCAGGATGGTTGAGAAAAAGCGACAGGCCCACTGTCATCGGCTACAGAATCCCACGTCAGAGAATGAGGAGGCTTACCGCAGCCTTCGCTCGGAGGTTCGGAGAGCCGTGAGGCGCTGCAAGGATGGGTGGTGGTCGCGGGTTGCTCAGGAGATGGAGTCTGCCTCAGTGGCCCGTGATCACAAATCTCTATTTAACTCCATCAAAAAAGTAACCTGCAGCGCCACACCTATTACCATCATTAGGGGAAAAAACGGTGATCCAATTTCCGACCCCCAGGAACAGGTTCGCAGATTTGCTGAGCATTTCTGTGAGGTCCTGGGGGAGGGAAAATCCCTCAGCCAGGAAAACATCGTGGCACAAAGTGAGGATGACCCTGCTGAGGCTGCGGTGCCTCAAATATTGGATGAAGTCACCCCCTGTGAGTGGCTGGCTGAGGTGCCATCTGCTGAGGAAGTATTGAAGGCGATCCGGAGTCTGAGACCAGGAAAGGCAGCGGGCAGAGATGATCTCCCAAGCGAAATGCTGAGGGAGGGTGGCGTTTGTGCACAGACTGCCCTATATGACATCATAACAACAGTCTGGACCACTGGACGGGTTCCGCAGGATTGGAAGGATGCCCTGGTGGTCCCCCTTTTTAAGAAGGGGGACCGCACAGACTGTAACAACTACAGGGGCATCTCACTCCTCAGTGTGCCGGGAAAGGTCCTGGCAAGGATTATCCAGCATCGCCTTGCCAGGCACGCTGAGGAGAGGCTTGCGGAGCCCCAATGCGGTTTCAGGAAAGGGCGGTCCTGCACAGATGCCATATTTTCTGTCCGTCTGCTACAGCAGAGGTGTAGGGAATTCCAACAAGACCTACATCTCTGCTTCATTGACCTGGTCAAGGCCTATGATACCATCAGTAGGCCTGGGCTCTGGGTCGTTCTTCGTGTTTTTGGAGTACCTGACCCTCTGCTCACGATCATTAAGGACCTTCATGATGGTGAGCAGGCCCGGGTAAAACTACGTGGCCGGGAATCAGAGCCATTCCGTGTACACCTTGGGGTGCGACAGGGATGTCCTCTGGCTCCCACATTATTTAACATCTATTTTGACCACGTAGTTCGTGAAGCCTTCAATAGCTGTACCGGGGGAATCTCCATATGGTACAGATATAATGGGAGGCTAATCGATGCCCGGGTGCGGTCAAGGGATGGCTCCCTATTGCTCAACCACGTTATGTATGCTGATGACTTGGTAATAGCTGCTCAGTCAGAGGAGGAGTTGGAGACGCTGCTGCTGAGACTGGAGCGTGCCACTAAGAGGTGGGGCCTTACCATCAGCCCCACCAAAACTAAGCACCTGCCTGGGTATTTTGTACCATCGGACACTCCACCCCCACAACTCCCGATCGGTGATGGGGCAGTTGTGGAGAGAGTGGAGAGTTTCCCATACCTGGGCAGTGTGCTTATGACTGGCTCCAGTTTAACAGCAGAGGTCTCACTCCGAATCAGTCGAGCGGCTATATCTTTTCATCGGTTGCGTAACGCTGTGTGGAAGCTACCTGGTCTGTCGCTCCGCACTAAGCTTCAGGTCTTCTCGGCCACGATCATTCCCTCCCTTCTCTACGCTTGCGAAACGTGGACCCCCCTAATGGAACATCTTCGCCGGTTAGAAACATTTAGGCTGACCTGCCTACGATCCATCCTGGGTTTAACCAGACTGGATTGTGTGAGGAGCTCACAAATCCTTGAAAGATCTGGGCAGGGTCCCATCGGTGAGCTCCTCCGGCAGGCAAGGCTGCGATGGCTGGGTCATGTAGCCCGCATGCCCAGCCACCGCATGCCGAAACAGCTTTTGTTTGGCCGGATTGAGGGGGCTAAACGGGCGCGGCACGGGCTAGAGAAGAGATGGAGTGATGTGGTACAGGAGGACGTGGAGCTGAGTGGACTTGCCGATGACTGGTACCAGCGGTGTCAAGATCGGCCTCTGTGGAGGAGGCTCGTGAAGGATGCTACTGGGCAGTTGGAGGCAGTCGCCCTCCAACAACAACGGAGGGCGGAGGAGCGACGCTCACAACAGCGAGCGGAGCGCCGGGTGGCTAAAGCACAGCAGGTTGGCACAGTAGGGGGCACAGGTGGTGCATCAGCCAGTCATCTCAGTCAGTCGACCCGTGGCACCTGGGTCTGCCCCGTGACCTCCTGCCAGCGGGCGTTCGACACTTCACGTGGCCTCAGGGTGCTCATAGCCTGGCACAAGCGTCGTGGTGACGTCACCGCCACTTAGTGGCGTATGTCGGTTGTTGTTGTTGTTGTATGTAAGTGTCTGTATGTAAGTGTCTGTATGTAAGTGTCTCAGTGTCTGTATGTAAATGTCTTTATGCAAGTGTCTGTATGTAAGTGTCTGTATGTAAGTGTCTGTATGTAAGTCTCAGTGTCTGTAAGTAAGTGTCTAAGTAAGTGTCTGTATGTAAGTGTCTGTATGTAAGTGTCTGTATGTTAAGTGTTTGTATGTAAGTGTCTGTATGTGAATATCTCAGTGTCTGTATGTAAGTGTCTGTATGTAAGTGTCTGTATGTAAGTGTCTCAGTGTCTGTATGTAAGTGTCTGTATGTAAGAGTCTGTATGTAAGTGTCTGTATGTAAGTGTCTGTATGTTAAGTGTCTGTATGTAAGTGTCTGTATGTAAGTATCTCAGTGTCTGTATGTAAGTTTCTGTATGTAAGTGTCTGTATGTAAGTGTTTCAGTGTCTGTATGTAAGTGTCTGTATGTAAGTGTCTGTATGTAAGTATCTGTATGTAAATGTCTGTGTGTAAGTGTCTGTATGTAAGTGTCTGTATGTAAGTGTCTGTATGTGTCTGTATGTAAGTGTCTGTATGTAAGTGTCTGTATGTAAGTGGCTGTATGTAAGTGTCTGTAAGTGTCTGTATGTAAGTATCTGTATGTAAGTGTCTGTATGTAAGTTTCAGTATGTAACTGTCTCTATGTAAGTATCTGTATGTAAGTGTCTGTATGTCAGTGTCACAGTGTCAGTATGTAAGTGTCTGTATGTAAGTGTCTGTATGTAAGTGTCTGTATGTAAGTGTCTGTATGTAAGTGTCTGTATGTAAGTGTCTCAGTGTCTGTATGTAAGTGTCTGTATGTAAGTGTCTGTATGTAAGTGTCTCAGTGTCTGTATGTAAGTGTCTGTATGTAAGTGTCCGTATGTAAGTGTCTCAGTGTCTGTATGTAAGTGTCTGTATGTAAGTGTCCGTATGTAAGTGTCTCAGTGTCTGTATGTAAGTGTCTGTATGTAAGCATCTGTATGTAAGTGTATCAGTGTCTGTATGTAAGTGTCTCAGTGTCTGTATGTAAGTGTCTGTATGTAAGTGTCTCAGTGTCTGTATGTAAGTGTCTGTATGTAAGTGTCTGTATGTAAGTGTCTGTATGTAAGTGTCTCAGTGTCTGTATGTAAGTGTCTGTATGTAAATGTCTCAGTGTCTGTATGTAAGTGTCTGTATGTAAGTGTCTGTATGTAGGTGTCTGTATGTAAATGTCTCAGTGTCTGTATGTAAGTGTATGTAAGCGTCTGTATGTAACTCTCTATGTAAGTGTCTCAGTGTCTGTATGTAAGTGTCTGTATGTAAGTGTCTGTATGTAAGTGTCTTAGTGTCTGTATGTAAGTGTCTGTATGTAATTGTCTGTATGTAAGTGTCTTTATGTAAGGGTCTGTATGTAAGGGTTTGTATGTAAGTGTCTAAGTGTCTGTATGTAAGTGTCTTTATGTAAGAGTCTGTATGTAAGTGTCTGTATGTAAGTGTCTAAGTGTGTGTATGTAAGGGTCTGTATGTAAGTGTCTGTATGTAAGTGTCTGTATGTAAGTGTCTGTATGTAAGTGTTTGTATGTAAGTGTCTGTATGTAAGTGTCTCAGTGTCTGTTTGTGTCTGTATGTAAGTGCCTGTATGTAAGTGTCTGTATGTAAGTGTCTGTATGTAAGTGTGTGTATGTAAGTGTCTGTATGTAAGTGTCTGTATGTAAGTGTCTCATATCTGTATGTAAATGTCTTTATGTAAGTGTCTGTATGTAAGTGTCTGTATGTAAGTGTCTGTATGTAAGTGTCTGTATGTAAGTCTCAGTATCTGTAAGTAAGTGTCTAAGTAAGTGTCTGTATGTAAGTGTCTGTATGTAAGTGTCTGTATGTTAAATGTTTGTATGTAAGTGTCTGTATGTGAATATCTCAGTGTCTGTATGTAAGTGTCTGTATGTAAGTGTCTGTATGTAAGTGTCTCAGTGTCTGTATGTAAGTGTCTGTATGTAAGAGTCTGTATGTAAGTGTCTGTATGTAAGTGTCTGTATGTTAAGTGTCTGTATGTAAGTGTCTGTATGTAAGTATCTCAGTGTCTGTATGTAAGTTTCTGTATGTAAGTGTCTGTATGTAAGTGTCTCAGTGTCTGTATGTAAGTGTTTGTATGTAAGTGTCTGTATGTAAGTATCTGTATGTAAATGTCTGTGTGTAAGTGTCTGTATGTAAGTGTCTTAGTGTCTGTATGTAAGTGTCTGTATGTAATTGTCTGTATGTAAGTGTCTTTATGTAGGAGTCTGTATGTAAGTGTCTGTATGTAAGTGTCTAAGTGTCTGTATGTAAGTGTCTTTATGTAAGAGTCTGTATGTAAGTGTCTGTATGTAAGTGTCTAAGTGTCTGTATGTAAGGGTCTGTATGTAAGTGTCTGTATGTAAGTGTCTGTATTTAAGTGTCTGTATGTAAGTGTTTATATGTAAGTGTCTGTATGTAAGTGTCTCAGTGTCTGTTTGTGTCTGTATGTAAGTGCCTGTATGTAAGTGTCTGTATGTAAGTGTCTGTATGTAAGTGTGTGTATGTAAGTGTCTGTATGTAAGTGTCTGTATGTAAGTGTCTCATATCTGTATGTAAATGTCTTTATGTAAGTGTCTGTATGTAAGTGTCTGTATGTAAGTGTCTGTATGTAAGTGTCTGTATGTAAGTCTCAGTATCTGTAAGTAAGTGTCTAAGTAAGTGTCTGTATGTAAGTGTCTGTATGTAAGTGTCTGTATGTTAAATGTTTGTATGTAAGTGTCTGTATGTGAATATCTCAGTGTCTGTATGTAAGTGTCTGTATGTAAGTGTCTGTATGTAAGTGTCTCAGTGTCTGTATGTAAGTGTCTGTATGTAAGAGTCTGTATGTAAGTGTCTGTATGTAAGTGTCTGTATGTTAAGTGTCTGTATGTAAGTGTCTGTATGTAAGTATCTCAGTGTCTGTATGTAAGTTTCTGTATGTAAGTGTCTGTATGTAAGTGTCTCAGTGTCTGTATGTAAGTGTTTGTATGTAAGTGTCTGTATGTAAGTATCTGTATGTAAATGTCTGTGTGTAAGTGTCTGTATGTAAGTGTCTTAGTGTCTGTATGTAAGTGTCTGTATGTAATTGTCTGTATGTAAGTGTCTTTATGTAGGAGTCTGTATGTAAGTGTCTGTATGTAAGTGTCTAAGTGTCTGTATGTAAGTGTCTTTATGTAAGAGTCTGTATGTAAGTGTCTGTATGTAAGTGTCTAAGTGTCTGTATGTAAGGGTCTGTATGTAAGTGTCTGTATGTAAGTGTCTGTATTTAAGTGTCTGTATGTAAGTGTTTATATGTAAGTGTCTGTATGTAAGTGTCTCAGTGTCTGTTTGTGTCAGTATGTAAGTGTCTGTATGTAAGTGTCTGTATGTAAGTGCCTGTATGTAAGCGTCTGTATGTAAGTGTCTCAGTGTCTGTATGTAAGTGTCTGTATGTTAGTGTCTGTATGTAAGTGTCTCAGTGTCTGTATGTAAGTGTCTGTATGTAAGCGTCTGTATGTAAGTGTCTCAGTGTCTGTATGTAAGTGTCTCAGTGTCTGTATGTAAGTGTCTGTATGTAAGTGTCTCAGTGTCTGTATGTAAGTGTCTGTATGTAAGTGTCTTTATGTAAGTGTCTGTATGTACGTGTCTCAGTGTCTGTATGTAAGTGTCTGTATGTAAATGTCTCAGTGTCTGTATGTAAGTGTCTGTATGTAAGTGTCTGTATGTAAGTATCTCAGTGTCTGTATGTAAGTTTCTGTATGTAAGTGTCTGTATGTAAGTGTCTCAGTGTCTGTATGTAAGTGTCTGTATGTAAGTGTCTGTATGTAAGTATCTGTATGTAAATGTCTGTGTGTAAGTGTCTGTATGTAAGTGTCTTAGTGTCTGTATGTAAGTGTCTGTATGTAATTGTCTGTATGTAAGTGTCTTTATGTAGGAGTCTGTATGTAAGTGTCTGTATGTAAGTGTCTAAGTGTCTGTATGTAAGTGTCTTTATGTAAGAGTCTGTATGTAAGTGTCTGTATGTAAGTGTCTAAGTGTCTGTATGTAAGGGTCTGTATGTAAGTGTCTGTATGTAAGTGTCTATATTTCAGTGTCTGTATGTAAGTGTTTATATGTAAGTGTCTGTATGTAAGTGTCTCAGTGTCTGTTTGTGTCAGTATGTAAGTGTCTGTATGTAAGTGTCTGTATGTAAGTGCCTGTATGTAAGCGTCTGTATGTAAGTGTCTCAGTGTCTGTATGTAAGTGTCTGTATGTTAGTGTCTGTATGTAAGTGTCTCAGTGTCTGTATGTAAGTGTCTGTATGTAAGCGTCTGTATGTAAGTGTCTCAGTGTCTGTATGTAAGTGTCTCAGTGTCTGTATGTAAGTGTCTGTATGTAAGTGTCTCAGTGTCTGTATGTAAGTGTCTGTATGTAAGTGTCTGTATGTAAGTGTCTGTATGTACGTGTCTCAGTGTCTGTATGTAAGTGTCTGTATGTAAATGTCTCAGTGTCTGTATGTAAGTGTCTGTATGTAAGTGTCTGTATGTAAATGTCTCAGTGTCTGTATGTAAGTGTATGTAAGCATCTGTATGTAACTATCTATGTAAGTGTCTCAGTGTCTGTATGTAAGTGTCTGTATGTAAGTGTCTGTATGTAAGTGTCTTAGTGTCTATATGTAAGTGTCTGTATGTAATTGTCTGTATGTAAGTGTCTTTATGTAAGAGTCTTATGTAAGGGTCTGTATGTAAGTGTCTAAGTGTCTATATGGTAGTGTCTTTATGTAAGAGTCTGTATGTAAGTGTCTGTATGTAAGTGTCTAAGTGTGTGTATGTAAGGGTCTGTATGTAAGTGTCTGTATGTAAGTGTCTGTATGTAAGTGTCTGTATGTAAGTGTTTGTATGTAAGTGTCTGTATGTAAGTGTCTCAGTGTCTGTTTGTGTCAGTATGTAAGTGTCTGTATGTAAGTGTCTATGTAAGTGTCTGTATGTAAGTGTCTGTATGTAAGTTTGTGTATGTAAGTGTCTGTATGTAAGTGTCTGTATGTAAGTGTCTCAGTATCTGTATGTAAATGTCTTTATGTAAGTGTCTGTATGTAAGTGTCTGTATGTAAGTCTCAGTGTCTGTATGTCAGTGTGTGTTTGTAAGTGTCTGTATGTAAGTGTCTGTATTTAAGTGTCTCAGTGTCTGTAAGTAAGTGTCTAAGTAAGTGTCTGTATGTAAGTGTCTGTATGTAAGTGTCTGTATGTTAAGTGTTTGTATGTAAGTGTCTGTATGTGAATATCTCAGTGTCTGTATGTAAGTGTCTGTATGTAAGTGTCTGTATGTAAGTGTCTAAGTGTCTGTATGTAAGGGTCTGTATGTAAGTGTCTGTATGTAAGTGTGTGTATGTAAGTGTCTGTATGTAAGTGTTTGTATGTAAGTGTCTGTATGTAAGTGTCTCAGTGTCTGTTTGTGTCAGTATGTAAGTGTCTGTATGTAAGTGCCTGTATGTAAGTGTCTGTATGTAAGTGTGTGTATGTAAGTGTCTGTATGTAAGTGTCTGTATGTAAGTGTCTCAGTGTCTGTATGTAAGTGTCTAAGTAAGTGTCTATATGTAAGTGTCTGTATTTAAGTGTCTGTATGTAAGTGTCTGTATGTAAGTATCTGTATGTAAATGTCTGTGTGTAAGTGTCTGTATGTAAGTGTCTTAGTGTCTGTATGTAAGTGTCTGTATGTAAGTGTCTGTATGTGTCTGTATGTAAGTGTCTGTATGTAAGTGTATGTATGTAAGTGTCTGTATGTAAGTGTCTGTATGTAAGTGGCTGTATGTAAGTGTCTCAGTGTCTGTATGTAAGTGTCTCAGTGTCTGTATGTAAGTGTCTGTATGTAAGTGTCTCAGTGTCTGTATGTAAGTGTCTGTATGTAAGTGTCTGTATGTAAGTGTCTGTATGTACGTGTCTCAGTGTCTGTATGTAAGTGTCTGTATGTAAATGTCTCAGTGTCTGTATGTAAGTGTCTGTATGTAAGTGTCTGTATGTAAATGTCTCAGTGTCTGTATGTAAGTGTATGTAAGCATCTGTATGTAACTATCTATGTAAGTGTCTCAGTGTCTGTATGTAAGTGTCTGTATGTAAGTGTCTGTATGTAAGTGTCTTAGTGTCTATATGTAAGTGTCTGTATGTAATTGTCTGTATGTAAGTGTCTTTATGTAAGAGTCTTATGTAAGGGTCTGTATGTAAGTGTCTAAGTGTCTATATGGTAGTGTCTTTATGTAAGAGTCTGTATGTAAGTGTCTGTATGTAAGTGTCTAAGTGTGTGTATGTAAGGGTCTGTATGTAAGTGTCTGTATGTAAGTGTCTGTATGTAAGTGTCTGTATGTAAGTGTTTGTATGTAAGTGTCTGTATGTAAGTGTCTCAGTGTCTGTTTGTGTCAGTATGTAAGTGTCTGTATGTAAGTGTCTATGTAAGTGTCTGTATGTAAGTGTCTGTATGTAAGTTTGTGTATGTAAGTGTCTGTATGTAAGTGTCTGTATGTAAGTGTCTCAGTATCTGTATGTAAATGTCTTTATGTAAGTGTCTGTATGTAAGTGTCTGTATGTAAGTCTCAGTGTCTGTATGTCAGTGTGTGTTTGTAAGTGTCTGTATGTAAGTGTCTGTATTTAAGTGTCTCAGTGTCTGTAAGTAAGTGTCTAAGTAAGTGTCTGTATGTAAGTGTCTGTATGTAAGTGTCTGTATGTTAAGTGTTTGTATGTAAGTGTCTGTATGTGAATATCTCAGTGTCTGTATGTAAGTGTCTGTATGTAAGTGTCTGTATGTAAGTGTCTAAGTGTCTGTATGTAAGGGTCTGTATGTAAGTGTCTGTATGTAAGTGTGTGTATGTAAGTGTCTGTATGTAAGTGTTTGTATGTAAGTGTCTGTATGTAAGTGTCTCAGTGTCTGTTTGTGTCAGTATGTAAGTGTCTGTATGTAAGTGCCTGTATGTAAGTGTCTGTATGTAAGTGTGTGTATGTAAGTGTCTGTATGTAAGTGTCTGTATGTAAGTGTCTCAGTGTCTGTATGTAAGTGTCTAAGTAAGTGTCTATATGTAAGTGTCTGTATTTAAGTGTCTGTATGTAAGTGTCTGTATGTAAGTATCTGTATGTAAATGTCTGTGTGTAAGTGTCTGTATGTAAGTGTCTTAGTGTCTGTATGTAAGTGTCTGTATGTAAGTGTCTGTATGTGTCTGTATGTAAGTGTCTGTATGTAAGTGTATGTATGTAAGTGTCTGTATGTAAGTGTCTGTATGTAAGTGGCTGTATGTAAGTGTCTGTAAGTGTCTGTATGTAAGTATCTGTATGTAAGTGTCTGTATGTAAGTTTCTGTATGTAACTGTCTCTATGTAAGTATCTGTATGTAAGTGTCTGTATGTCAGTGTCACAGTGTCAGTATGTAAGTGTCTGTATGTAAGTGTCTGTATGTAAGTGTCTGTATGTAAGTGTCTGTATGTAAGTGTCTGTATGTAAGTGTCTCAGTGTCTGTATATAAGTGTCTGTATGTAAGCGTCTGTATGTAAGTGTCTCAGTGTCTGTATGTAAGTGTCTGTATGTAAGTGTCTGTATGTAAGTGTCTCAGTGTCTGTATGTAAGTGTCTGTATGTAAGCGTCTGTATGTAAGTGTCTATGTAAGTTTCTCAGTGTCTTTATGTAAGTGTCTGTATGTAAGTGTCTCAGTGTCTGTATGTAAGTGTCTCAGTGTCTGTATGTAAGTGTCTGTATGTAAGTGTCTCAGTGTCTGTATGTAAGTGTCTGTATGTAAGTGTCTGTATGTAAGTGTCTGTATGTAAGTGTCTCAGTGTCTGTATGTAAGTGTCTGTATGTAAATGTCTCAGTGTCTGTATGTAAGTGTCTGTATGTAAGTGTCTGTATGTAAGTGTCTGTATGTAAAAGTCTCAGTGTCTGTATGTAAGTGTATGTAAGCGTCTGTATGCAACTCTCTATGTAAGTGTCTCAGTGTCTGTATGTAAGTGTCTGTATGTAAGTGTCTGTATGTAAGTGTCTTAGTGTCTGTATGTACGTGTCTGTATGTAATTGTCTGTATGTAAGTGTCTTTATGTAAGAGTATGTATGTAAGGGTCTGTATGTAAGTGTCTAAGTGTCTTATGTAAGTGTCTTTATGTAAGAGTCTGTATGTAAGTGTCTGTATGTAAGTGTCTAAGTGTGTGTATGTAAGGGTCTGTATGTAAGTGTCTGTATGTAAGTGTCTGTATGTAATTGTCTGTATGTAAGTGTTTGTATGTAAGTGTCTGTATGTAAGTGTCTCAGTGTCTGTTTGTGTCAGTATGTAAGTGTCTGTATGTAAGTGTCTATGTAAGTGTCTGTATGTAAGTGCCTGTATGTAAGTGTCTGTATGTAAGTGTCTGTATGTAAGTGTGTGTATGTAAGTGTCTGTATGTAAGTGTCTGTATGTAAGTGTCTCAGTATCTCTACATAAATGTCTTTATATAAGTGTCTGTATGTAAGTGTCTGTATGTAAGTGTCTGTATGTAAGTGTCTGTATGTAAGTCTCAGTGTCTGTAAGTAAGTGTCTAAGTAAGTGTCTGTATGTAAATGTCTGTATGTAAGTGTCTGTATGTTAAGTGTTTGTATGTAAGTGTCTGTATGTGAATATCTCAGTGTCTGTATGTAAGTGTCTGTATGTAAGTGTCTGTATGTAAGTGTCTCAGTGTCTGTATGTAAGTGTCTGTATGTAAGAGTCTGTATGTAAGTGTCTGTATGTAAGTGTCTGTTTGTTAAGTGTCTGTATGTAAGTGTCTGTATGTAAGTATCTCAGTGTCTGTATGTAAGTTTCTGTATGTAAGTGTCTGTATGTAAGTGTCTCAGTGTCTGTATGTAAGTGTCTGTATGTAAGTGTCTGTATTTAAGTATCTGTATGTAAATGTCACACACTACACACACAGTACTCACACACCACACACAGTACTCACACACCACACACAGTACTCACACTACACACAGTACTCACACGCTACACACACAGTACTCACATACTACACACAGTACTCACACACTACACACAGTACTCACACACCACACACACACTACACACACACTACACACACAGTACTCACACACTACACACACAGTACTTACACACTACACACACAGTATTCACACACTACACACAGTATTCACACACTACACACTCAGTATTCACACACTACACACACCGTACTCACACATTACACACAGTATTCACACACTACACACAGTATTCACACACTACACACACAGTACACACACTACACACACAGTACACACACACTACACACACAGTACTCACACAGTATTCACACACTACACACACAGTACTCACACACTACACACAGTACTCACACACTACAAACACAGTACACACACACTACACACACACTACACACACAGTATTCAGACATTACACGCAGAGTACTCACACACTACACACACAGTGCTCACACACTACACACACAGTACTCACACACAGTACACACGCACGCTACACACACAGTACTCACACACTACACACACAGTGCTCACACACTACACACACAGTACTCACACACACAGTACACACACACTACACACACAGTATTCAGACATTACACGCAGAGTACTCACACACTACACACACAGTGCTCACACACTACACACACAGTACTCACACACACAGTACACACACACTACACACACAGTACTCACACACTACACACACAGTACTCACACACTACACACAGTATTCACACACTACACACACAGTATTCACACACTACACACACAGTACTCACACACTACACACACAGTACTCACACACTACACACACAGTACTCACACACTACACACACAGTACTCACACAATACACACAGTATTCACACAATACACACACAGTACACACACACTACACACACAGTATTCACACACTACACACACAGTACTCACACACTACACACACAGTACTCACACACTACACACACAGTACTCACACACTACACACACAGTACTCACACAATACACACAGTATTCACACAATACACACACAGTATTCACACAATACACACACAGTACACACACACTACACACACAGTATTCACACACTACACACACAGTATTCACACACTACACACAGTACTCACACACTACACACACACTACACACACAGTATTCACACACTACACACACAGTACTCACACACTACACACACACTACACACACAGTACTCACACACTACACACACACTACACACACAGTACTTACACACTACACACACAGTACTCACACACTACACACACAGTATTCACACACTACACACCCAGTATTCACACACTACACACCCAGTATTCACACACTACACACACCGTACTCACACACATTACACACAGTATTCACACACTACACACACAGTACACACACACTACACACACAGTACTCACACACTACACACACAGTACTCACACACTACACACACAGTACTCACACACTACACACACAGTACTCACACACTACACACACAGTACTCACACACTACACACACAGTACTCACACACTACACACACAGTACTCACACACTACACACAGTACTCACACACTACACACAGTACTCACACACTACACACAGTACTCACACACTACACACAGTACTCACACACTACACACACAGTACTCACACTACACACACAGTACTCACACAATACACACACAGTACTCACACACTACACACAGTACTTACACTACACACACAGTACTCACACACTATACACACGGTATTCACACACTACACACACAGTACTCACACACTACACACAGTACTCACACACTACACACAGTACTCACACACCACACACACACTACACACACACTACACACACAGTATTCAGACATTACACGCAGAGTACTCACACACTACACACACAGTGCTCACACACTACACACACAGTACTCATACACACAGTACACACACACTACACACACAGTACTCGCACACTACACACACAGTACTCACACACTACACACACAGTACTCACACACTACACACACAGTACTCAAACACTACACACAGTACTCACACACTACACACACAGTACTCACACACTACACACAGTACTCACACTACACACAGTACTCACACACTACACACAGTACTCACACAATACACACAGTATTCACACAATACACACACAGTACACACACTACACACACAGTATTCACACACTACACACAGTACTCACACACTACACACAGTACTCACACACTACACACACAGTACTCACACAATACACACAGTACACACACACTACACACACAGTACTCACACACTACACACACAGTACTCACACACCACACACAGTACTCACACACCACACACAGTACTCACACTACACACAGTACTCACACGCTACACACACAGTACTCACACACTACACACAGTACTCACACACTACACACAGTACTCACACACCACACACACACTACACACACACTACACACACAGTACTCACACACTACACACACAGTACTTACACACTACACACACAGTATTCACACACTACACACAGTATTCACACACTACACACCCAGTATTCACACACTACACACACCGTACTCACACATTACACACAGTATTCACACACTACACACAGTATTCACACACTACACACCCAGTATTCACACACTACACACACCGTACTCACACACATTACACACAGTATTCACACACTACACACACAGTACACACACTACACACACAGTACACACACACTACACACACAGTACTCACACAGTATTCACACACTACACACACAGTACTCACACACTACACACAGTACTCACACACTACACACACAGTACACACACACTACACACACACTACACACACAGTATTCAGACATTACACGCAGAGTACTCACACACTACACACACAGTACTCACACACAGTACACACGCACGCTACACACACAGTACTCACACACTACACACAGTACTCACACAGTACACACACACTACACACACACTACACACACACTACACACACACTACACACACACTACACACAGTACTCACACTACACACACAGTACTCACACTACACACACAGTACTCACACTACACACACAGTACTCACACTACACACACAGTACTCACACACTATTCACACGCTACACACACACTATTCACACGCTACACACACACTACACACACAGTACTCACACACTACACACACAGTACTCACACACTACACACACAGTACTCACACACTACACACACAGTACTCACACACTACGCACACAGTACTCACACACTACGCACACAGTACTCACACACTACACACACAGTACTCACACACTACACACACAGTACTCACACTACACACACAGTACTCACACACTGCACACAGTATTCACACACTACACACAGTACTCACACACGCCCGACCGCCTTTGTCTCCCCAGTCGCGATGTTTACACACCGTACCAGGTACTCATTTGAGGCTGAGTCGACCTAGGGGAGGCCCGGGACCGGTTCAGATAATCGTCACTGGTGTTTGGCCGTGAGCGGGAATCGAACCCAGGTCGCCAGGTTCATAGCGCAGCGCGCTAACCGCTACACTATCGCTCCCCACACAGACACACACACAGACACACAGACACACACACAGACACACAGACACACACAGACACACACACACAGACACACACACACATACACACACACAGACACACACACAGACATACACACATACATACACACAGACACACACACACAGACACACACACATACACATAGACACACACACACAGACATACACACAGATATACACACACACAGACATACACACACACAGACATACACACACACACAGACATACCCAGACACACAGACATACCCAGACACACAGACATACCCAGACACACAGACATACCCAGACACACAGACATACCCAGACACACAGACATACCCAGACACACAGACATACCCAGACACACACACACAGACACACAGACATACCCAGACACACACACAGATACACACACACACACAGACACACACACAGAGACACACACACACAGAGACACACACAGAGACACACACACACAGAGACACACACACAGAGACACACACACACACAGAGACACACACACACACACAGACACACACACACACAGAGACACACACACACACAGAGACACACACACACACAGAGACACACACACACAGAGACACACACACACACAGACACACACACAGACACACACACACAGAGACACACACACACAGAGACACACACACACAGAGACACACACACACAGAGACACACAACAACAACAACAACCGCCATTCGCCACTAAGTGGCGGTGACGTCACCACGACGCTTGTGCCAGGCTATGTGCACCCTGAGGCCACGTGAAGTGTCGAACGCCCGCTGGCAGGAGGTCACGGGGCAGACCCAGGTGCCACGGGTCGACTGACTGAGATGACTGGCTGATGCACCACCTGTGCCCCCTACTGTGCCAACCTGCTGTGCTTTAGCCACCCGGCGCTCCGCTCGCTGTTGTGAGCGTCGCTCCTCCGCCCTCCGTTGTTGTTGGAGGGCGACTGCCTCCAACTGCCCAGTAGCATCCTTCACGAGCCTCCTCCACAGAGGCCGATCTTTACACCGCTGGTACCAGTCATCGGCAAGTCCACTCAGCTCCACGTCCTCCTGTACCACATCACTCCATCTCTTCTCTAGCCCGTGCCGCGCCCGCTTAGCCCCCTCAATCCGGCCAAACAAAAGCTGTTTCGGCATGCGGTGGCTGGGCATGCGGGCTACATGACCCAGCCATCGCAGCCTTGCCTGCCGGAGGAGCTCACCGATGGGACCCTGCCCAGATCTTTCAAGGATTTGTGAGCTCCTCACACAATCCAGTCTGGTTAAACCCAGGATGGATCGTAGGCAGGTCAGCCTAAATGTTTCTAACCGGCGAAGATGTTCCATTAGGGGGGTCCACGTTTCGCAAGCGTAGAGAAGGGAGGGAATGATCGTGGCCGAGAAGACCTGAAGCTTAGTGCGGAGGGACAGACCAGGTAGCTTCCACACAGCGTTACGCAACCGATGAAAAGATATTGCCGCTCGACTGATTCGGAGTGAGACCTCTGCTGTTAAACTGGAGCCAGTCATAAGCACACTGCCCAGGTATGGGAAACTCTCCACTCTCTCCACAACTGCCCCATCACCGATTGGGAGTTGTGGGGGTGGAGTGTCCGATGGTACAAAATACCCAGGCAGGTGCTTAGTTTTGGTGGGGCTGATGGTAAGGCCCCACCTCTTAGTGGCACGCTCCAGTCTCAGCAGCAGCGTCTCCAACTCCTCCTCTGACTGAGCAGCTATTACCAAGTCATCAGCATACATAACGTGGTTGAGCAATAGGGAGCCATCCCTTGACCGCACCCGGGCATCGATTAGCCTCCCATTATATCTGTACCATATGGAGATTCCCCCGGTACAGCTATTGAAGGCTTCACGAACTACGTGGTCAAAATAGATGTTAAATAATGTGGGAGCCAGAGGACATCCCTGTCGCACCCCAAGGTGTACAGGGAATGGCTCTGACTCCCGGCCACGTAGTTTTACCCGGGCCCGCTCACCATCATGAAGGTCCTTAATGATCGTGAGCAGAGGGTCAGGTACTCCAAAAGCACGAAGAACGACCCAGAGCCCAGGCCTACTGATGGTATCATAGGCCTTGACCAGGTCAATAAAGCAGAGATGTAGGTCTTGTTGGAATTCCCTACACCTCTGCTGTAGCAGACGGACAGAAAATATGGCATCTGTGCAGGACCGCCCTTTCCTGAAACCGCATTGGGGCTCCGCAAGCCTCTCCTCAGCGTGCCTGGCAATGCGATGCTGAATAATCCTTGCCAGGACCTTTCCCGGCACACTGAGGAGTGAGATGCCCCTGTAGTTGTTACAGTCTGTGCGGTCCCCCTTCTTAAAAAAAGGGGGACCACCAGGGCATCCTTCCAATCCTGCGGAACCCGTCCAGTGGTCCAGACTGTTTTTATGATGTCATATAGGGCAGTCTGTGCACAAACGCCACCCTCCCTCAGCATTTCGCTTGGGAGATCATCTCTGCCCGCTGCCTTTCCTGGTCTCAGACTCCGGATCGCCTTCAATACTTCCTCAGCAGATGGCACCTCAGCCAGCCACTCACAGGGGGTGACTTCATCCAATATTTGAGGCACCGCAGCCTCAGCAGGGTCATCCTCACTTTGTGCCACGATGTTTTCCTGGCTGAGGGATTTTCCCTCCCCCAGGACCTCACAGAAATGCTCAGCAAATCTGCGAACCTGTTCCTGGGGGTCGGAAATTGGATCACCGTTTTTTCCCCTAATGATGGTAATAGGTGTGGCGCTGCAGGTTACTTTTTTGATGGAGTTAAATAGAGATTTGTGATCACGGGCCACTGAGGCAGACTCCATCTCCTCAGCAACCCGCGACCACCACCCATCCTTGCAGCGCCTCACGGCTCTCCGAACCTCCGAGCGAAGGCTGCGGTAAGCCTCCTCATTCTCTGACGTGGGATTCTGTAGCCGATGACAGTGGGCCTGTCGCTTTTTCTCAACCATCCTGAACAACTCCTCTGTCATCCAGGGTGTCTGGGGAGGTCTGGACCGCGTACCCGAAGCAGCCATTGCAGCTCCATGAGTCACAGTCCTAAACCTCGCCCATTTACCCTCGACATCAGGAGGAGTCGGGGACGATGCCAATCCCAGCCGCAAGCGATGATGAAATTCTCGCTTGCAACTTTCATCAGATAACTGAGACCAGGCCACTTTAGGTTGGAATGGGGTCCTGGGTGTACACCCACCACCGGAGTGGAAGAATGGCAGGCGCATCTTACAGATGACTAGTCGATGGTCAGAGGGCAGATCAGCTCCACGGTAGGTCCTGGTGTCAAGGACATGGGCTCGCATTCGCTGGTCCGTCACTATGTAGTCCAGCAGATGTTCTTGCTTGGACCCGGCATGCATCCATGATGTTGTGTGGATGCGCCGATGCCGGAACAGCGTGTTTGTAATTACAAGCCCATGGGCTGCACAAAAATCTAGCAGCCTCCTACCGTTGTTATTGAGCTGATCTGGCCCATGCCCTCCAATCACTCCAGACCAGGTGCCAGTATCATGACCAACTCGGGCATTGAAGTCACCCAACATGATGACTCTATCCCGAGGGGCCACTTTAGCCAGCACCTGTGACAGGAGGTCATAGAAGGCATCTGACTCATCGGCTTTGCCTGCATCCCTCCACGGATGTTCATCTTCGGTGGGGGCATAAGTAACCACGACCACCATTCCTCGCCTCCGGTTGATGGGAAGGTGAGCCCAAAGTAGCCTGGGGTTTACAGCTTCCCACACCTCACTGCCACGCTCCCACGCCCCCTTCATTCTTTTGTTCAAAAGAAGACCCACACCCTGTTGTTTGGCAGTCTGCTGCCACGAGTAGAGGACTGTCCACCCCTCATGGTGGCAGGAGCCAGAGCCGGTCCACCGGACCTCCTGAATGCCGCATAGATCCAGGCGGTACCGGTCCAGCTCCCGACAGAGGAGTGGCAGCCTCTCCTCTGCAGTGAGCGTTCGAACATTCCACGTGGCCACCCGTAGTGGCTTTTCGTTGTTTCTGGAGTAG